>NC_038254.2:48736455-49065258 GCF_000004515.6 Glycine max | reverse complement strand
CCGATGTGAGACTTCACCTCACACTAGTGACCCAACACATCTCCCCCTCAAGTGTGAGTCTCTTCCACATGGTAGCCTCCCCCTCTAGTGGAAGTCTTTTATCATCCACGAGTATAGCCATGGCCACATGCGGGACTTGTCCTGCCTGCTAGCCATTCTGGCCACCTGGTTAGAATGTGGTGTCAGGTTTCCTTAAGTGGTGGCTCGTGGTCCACAGGTGTACCCCTCGAATCTTCCCAACAATTGGTATCAGAGCCGATGGTTCAAGTTGGTGACTGGCTCAGACGAGTATGCAAGTACCGCAGGTGGCCAGAAAGGCTAGCAGCACAGCGTACCCCGCAGGTGGAGCAGGGTGGCCAGAATGGCTAGCGGGCAGGGCAAGTACCGCAGGTGGCCATGGTTATACTCGTGGATGACAAAAGACTTCCGCTCGAGGGGGAGACTACCATGTGGAAGAGACTCACACTAGAGGGGGAGATGTGTTGGGTTACAAGTGTGAGGTGAAGTCTCACATCGGGTAGAAGTGGAAAGGTTGAACACCATATAAGTGAGGAGAAAATCCATAAACCTGAGCCTTAGGGTTTTGGGTTAGAGTGTGGTGTCAGGCTTCCTTATGTGGTGGCTCGTGGTCCACAGGTGTACCCCTCGAATCTCCCTAACAATTGGTATTAGAGTCGATGGTTCGACCAGGTTCTGGCTCAGACGAGTATCCAATTACCGCAGGTGGCCAGAATGGCTAGCGGTACAACGTGTCCCGTAGGTGGAGCGGGGTGGCTAGAATGGTTAGCGGGCAGGACAAGTCCCGCAGGTGGCCATGGCTATACTCGTGGATGATAAAAGACTTTCGCTAGAGGGGGGACTACCATGTGGAAGAGACTCACAATTGAGGGGGAGATGTGTTGGGTCACAAGTGTGAGGTGAAGTCCCACATCGGGTAGAAGTGAAAAGGTTGAGCACCATATAAGTGACCCATAAACTTGAGTATTAAGGTTTTGGGTTAGAGTGTGGTGTTAGACTTCCTTATGTGGTGGCTCGTGGTCCACAGGTGTACCCCTCGAATCTCCCCAACACCTTGATGATTTCTTAGTTACTATCAAAATAATTCAATGATTCAATTATTTAAATTTAATATGCATTACTTCTAAAGTAACTTAATTCTCAGTAACATACACACACAACCCTTAGAATTTAATGGTTATGCAGATAACTGTCAACCAATCAAAATTTAGTATTTTTAATTATTGTAAAAAAAACAATAAATTTAAGTATATGATTGTTTCTAATTAGATGTCATTATTATGTTACACTATTAACTTAAGATTTATTAAATAAAAATGACTCTCCTCTTATATATGAAAAAATTAATTGTCACATAACCACTTCAAAAAGTCATGGGTATTTCTTAAAAAATCATTCAAATATGATTGAATGATCTATATTTATAGTTATCCTTTCTCACAATAAAAAATAGTCATAAGCTCCCCATGTATAGAAGTGTATCAAGTAAAACAAGTTTTTATAACAAAGGGTGAGAACAACAAATCTAAACAATTCAAACACTCATGGATGATTAGGATTAAATCATAAAATTATGTGACTTTTTAAGTAATCATCTGAGATTAAATTTCTAATCCTAACCTTTATAGATTTGTATGTTAAGGATTTGTTCCTCGTTACAAACACATCTGCTTTATTATTTTGGTTGCACAAACACATCTATCTATACTAGCTATTTTGCATTTTTTATACTTCGATTTGGAGCAAGGAAAAAATTAGTAGTGCATTTAATTTAGGACACTAAAACAAGGATGCAATTGTGTAGCTTACCTGGTTGTGACGCACTAATCTCCAATTGTGCACCTAATCTTCACAATGCCGAAACCCTTTATTCGATTCTAGTAATAGTTTTAGGGTAACATCCCCTGTTTGCTGAACTAACCACACCACTCACTTTTACCCTCTAAAACCTCTAAGATCTTAAAATATAACCACGACTTTTGCTCCATCAATGCTTCCATGTACTTATTTTTTGCACTCTTAATTATGTAATCTTTTTCCCACGAGACAATAGCTGTAACAAGTGCGTGCAATTGTGTAAAATCATAATTTTTAAATATCTTTGTAGTACTTACAATTAAGTAATTTAGTGTTGTTTTGGTTTTTTTATTGTTTTGTTTTTAGTTTTGTAACTTATGTTTTTTTTTTCTCTTTATAACACTTTAGATAATATTTTGCCACCCTTGGGTTTATTTTCTATGTGTAAGTGCATGCAAAATAGAAAAAATAATAAAGGGAAAACAAAGAATAAAGGGAACAATCAGAGAGGTACATATATGTAATCTGAACAAAGAATGAAGGAAAAACAAAAGAAACATATGACCATGTTTTCATCATGTATGTGAATGATAAGAATATGAATCCGGATAAGTTGATGTTGAAATGGGTGGTGAGGGGTAACATGTACACCTTGGGTCATGAATTACCTTCTTCTTACTGATATCAAGCTTTGAACACAACACACAATACCACCCTTGAAACCTTTGATGGACCAAACTATTTTGATCCTCATTGTAATCAGACTCCTCTTCCATGTCCGAGTTATTTTCTTCAGTATCTTCCTCTGCTTCATCATCATCAGTAGGTATCCAAGTCAAACCAAACATTGGAAGAATGACAAGGAGAATTTTATCAATTTTATGGTTGCTCCATTTTTTCAGTCTCTCCAAAAACAATGCTGGAGCTACAACCAATCCTGCTCCAACCCCAAAACCCACTCCAATTGATACATAAGTCCAGTCAAATTTAACTCCAGAAACTGTTTTAGGTATTTCTTTTGCATTTTTCGTATCAGAGCACTTTTTAGTCAAAGGTGCTCCACACAATTCTGCATTACCAACAAAGGAAGATGCATCAAATGTTTGAAGCTGGTTACCTACGGGGATTTTTCCCACCAGACGATTAGAGGAAAGGTCTAGGTACGAGAGGAAATTTAAATTTGCAAGCTGTGTGGGAATCTCCCCATCAAAATGGTTTCTTGACAGGTCCAATGATTCAAGCTGTTTTAAATTCCCTATAGATGAAGGGATATGGCCTGCTAAAGCATTATCTGACAAGTTGAGCAAATTAAGTCTTGTAAAATTCATAAGCTCTTCTGGTATTGTTCCTTCAAAATTGTTGGATGAGAAGTCAACAGATGTGAAGACAGTTAGGATTTTAACAAACTCCATCTGTAAACCTTTGCTTGTAAGTGTCACAGAATCCTGATAATATATACCACCAAACTTAAGGACTGGAGATGCAATGTGATTGAACTTTGATCCATCATCATCTTCATCAAGCATCATTGCCTTCCAAGTTTTGAAGCAGTTTTTTGGAAGTACACCACTGAAATTGTTTAAAGCTAGATCAACAATTTGAAGCACATGCCAAGTACTGTTAGCATGAGGACATCCAATATGACCATGGAATTTGTTTCCCCTCAAAACCATGACACGTAGTGTAGATATTGTCTTTAAGAAGCATGGAAACCCATCATCTACCTGATTGTTACCAAGATCCAACACCTCTAATGATGTGCAATTTGCAAGAGATTTGGGAATTGAGCCCCACAATAGATTACTATTAAGATCCAGAGTCCTTAGAACACAAGATACTGGAAATTTGTCTGGAATGCTGCCATGGAACTTGTTATGTTGCATATTTAATACCACAAGTTTCTCACTCTGTGTTAAGCACTCTGGAATTTTCCCATTCAAGTGATTATAGGAAAAATCCAGAACTAGCATATTTGAACTATTGCACAAGGATTGTGGAATATTCCCAGATAAATTGTTTTTGGAAAGAGACAGGAAAATTGTGGAAGACAGAAAATTACCAATATCTGATGGAATAGTGAAACTGAAGTTATTGCTTGAATAGTCCAAATAAGTGGCATGCACCGGAAATATTTGAAGCTTCCCTTGGAGGTGATTATCATGAAGGTCAAGGAGACTCAAATTGGAACTAGAGTTCTGCACAGGTCCTTCTAAATTGCTGAGTAAATTGTGAGAAAGATTTAATTGAACGAGAGAGTTAAGTTGCCAAATCCATGTTGGTATAGATCCTTGAATATTGTTGCTTGAGAGGTCTAAAGTTGTTATTTTTGATTGGTTTCTCAAGAAACTAGGGAACTCTGTCAGGTTGCAAGAGGCCAACTCTACAATTTTCATATTGGGGATGGAAGATATTAGGCCAACATCTGCAAAATTTGTGTCTATTGACAAATGGTTGTGTGAAAGTCCCAGTGTAGTTAGATTTTCAAGTCTATGAATCACATCTAGCTTCAACGTGCCATTTAACTTGTTTGAAGATAGTTCAAGGACACTAAGTGATCTGAGTTGAAAAATATCTGTAGGAATGGACCCGTTTAAATCATTTCCACTTAAATCAAGGACCTCTAGCTTGGAGGAAGAGATATTTGAATATTTATTCAGTTGATCCTGGAAATTGTTGTTGGAAAGTCGAATACTTCGTAGCAGTGGGAGAGAAAAAAGAGAGGAAGGAAGGCTTCCATCCAGGAAGTTGTCCTGCAAATCAATTTGGAGCAGATTTCTTAGGCCGCCAAAATGATATGTGATTGAACCTGTGAAACCATTACGTGTGAAGTCTAAATGGGTGAGATTCTTGGACATATTCAGGGATGGAATTTGACCAGTGAAGTCATTAAATGACAAATCCAGATAAGTGAGTTCCCTGAGTCTTGACATTGAACTGGGCAGTGTTCCGTTAAAATGGCAATTAGAAAGATCCAAGATGGATAACTGCCCAAGATTATTTATAGGTGGTATTCCTCCCGAGAAATTTGTGCCACTCACAATCAATGTCTGAAGAGGACTATTCAGTGGGAATTCAGGCAAAGATCCATACAGATGATAATTGAATGATAAGTCTACAACAGACAATGTTGCTACCTGAAAGATTTTCTCTGGAAATGTACCAGTCAATTCACAAGAACTAAGGTGAAGGGTGGTTAAATTTGTAAAATTAGCAAAGGTTTCTGGCACTGGGGATGAGAAATTGTTCAGATCAAGACGAATGATTGATAGATACTGAAGTCTTGTCAAGGAAGGATCAAGGGGTCCAGACAGATTGCAGTTTGACATGCTCAGCTCCTGCAGGTTAACAAGTTTAAACAAAGCATTGCTCCATTTATTTCCCAGAGTTGTTACAATTACACCATCCATATACAATTGTCTAAGCATGGTGAGGTTATGGACAAGCATTTGTAGATCTATGTTTTCAAGTTTCAGTGGTTGCCCATATAAATAGGAAACAGAAGAGATATCAAGAGTTACCAACCTTGCCAGGTAAGAAATCTCTGTTGGAATCTGCCCCACAAAGCCAGCATGAGACAAATTCAGATATGTTAAGTTCTTCAACTTGTTGAAACCGGATGGTATCTCAGAACTGAAGTTATTAGCAGACAAATTCAGTATCTGGAGATTTTGCAAACTGAAAAGAGTACTTGAATTGTCAAATCCACCATAGATAGATTCTCCACTCAGGTCAAGGCCAGTAACTTGCCCATCCTCGTCACAGGCAACACCCCTCCACTCACAGAAATCTATGCTTGAATTCCAAGACACAAGTTTTGTAGACTTATTAGTCTTGAATTTGAGGCTATTCTTAAGTTTGAGCAATGATTGTTGTTGATCCTCAACAATTTGGGCTTTTACCCCGGTGTAGTAAACACTGTGGTGTATCAAGAAGCAGTAGCAGAATATGAAGGAAAGGAAGGGAACATGGGGAATTCTCATTGGATTCTACTGAGAGAGACACACAATGAACCAAAACAACAGTGGCTGAAGAATAACTCATAACTCATAACTCAGAAATATATGCAGAAGAAAAGTTGAGTGAGAGAGACGGCTTAGCCACAGAAAAAAAGAGTGTAAAATGGCGAAGCAAAGTCAAAGTAAACAACTTTCTAAGTTGTCAGTCTTTTATTTTGTCTTTATTTCTCTCCCTTTTCTATATTTTTCTTCGGGGTGTGCCGTTTGTAATTAATTATCCTTACCAGAAAAGGAAGAAAAACAATGCTGCCATTATTGCATTCATTTTACAGGCCACTTATTGTCTCAAGATTTTTTTGGCAGCATAGCTTGTTAAATGGAGTTGGCAATATTGGCAACTTAATATAAAGAGGTAGCATGAATTAATTTTAGAATTGCATGCTTAGTAAAAATATTTCTGATTTTAATAACATTCAATTGAATTTATTGAAAACAGCTGGACTCGATAAAAATATAATTCTCTCCATTTTACTCCATAGTCAATTAATAATAGGCTCTTTTATTGTTTTTTTAGGGCAAAGAAATGTACACGATAAACAATATTGCTCGATCTCTTCTTCACTTGTATATACTAAAATTTATTTTTGTTTCAAATGATAAAAAAAAACTTAATAAGGATTTCTATCACCAATGAAAAGGTCTATAACAAATAATAAACAATTATATAATTCGTAAGACATTAATTATTTTAAAAAATGTAATTACTATTTCTTAAAAATTATGTTGGGCAGTATAATACAATAATAATCTAATTCAAATATAAGACATGTTTGAGTTGTGGTTTATTGTGTGATGACACACATTTTTTTATCAATCCAATGGACGAAAACTCACTCCTAATTCTATTCTTTTGGAAATGGTGTTATGAGAACCTTCAATGGCAACTAAAACATATACATACCTCCTGAGTAATATGTATGCACATTCTATATTCTTCTCAATTTTATTATTTTCCTATTTCTAACCCCCATCCACTTTAAATTAAAGCATTAATTGTATTTCAGCTAAAAGTCGGAGAGTATACTTTTCTTTATTATAGTTTCACTTTTAATTAATATATAAAAGTGAAGGAAAAATCAAACATTTGTTTGCACAATTTTTACGCACCAGCTTCGGGTGCTTGTGGACCAGTTTAACTCAATTTTGATTAAATTTAGAACTCAATTCAATCAAATTTGATTGATTTCTTTCGGTTTGATTTTTATAATAAAAAAATTGAAACTCAACCTGTTCATGAATGGTTTGAGTCAACAGGTTATCCATTTAAATTTATTTATTTTTCTTAGAACTACTATTTTATATCATGATTTATTCAAATATCCAATACAATTAACACAATATTATCAATGTCTGAAAGTAATAAAATTGATTCATTTAATACCATCAACATAATATTCTAAAATAGAATAATACAAATTAAAATAAAATACTCTTCAACGAGATTTATTATAATAATATGAATCACAACTATTTCCTGCAAATTAATTTCTTGCAATAAGCTTTGCTGCAATCATATTTGCTACAACTAGATTTGTTATAACCAGATTTGTTGAAACAAATGAACAAAATATGATTTATCAATATTATAAACATGACAGAAAAAATAAATATGAAAAAAGGTGAAACAAATAACAATACACAGGAAAGTAATACTTTAAGAAGTTCCAACACTAGTGGTCTAAACACTTGCAATTCCAACACTTGGAGTCCCAATATTACCAGTATTTAAAGCGAAACCAAATAACTCTAAAAATTTTGATTGGTTTCAATTAGTTCGATTCAATTTTGATTGGATTTATAAATCTAAACTTGTGACTCAACCCATACATGAACGTTTTTTATCGGTTCGGTTCGGTTAGGTTTTGACCCAAATACATAAATGTAGAGTTTCAAGCCAAAAGATAAAGTGCATGCATATTGGTAATTGAATTTTTATCATTAAGGTTTAGGTGACTTAAATGCAAAGTAAAATATTGCATTTTACTAAATAAAGCTTATTTGAATGGATGCACTAGAAGTTATTTTTGTTTCAATTTCCAAGATAACTTATTTATTGTAGTTGGTGGCAATTTTCACTATAAATAGAAAATAGAATTAGTGGAGAAACAACATACATGTAGAGAGAGTGTGTGAGCAGAGAGATTGTAAAACAAAGTCACTTTGTTGAGATAAAAATATCTTTCTGTAAAAGTGTATCATTTCTTGTAACCATTGACTGTGGTACTTAGGTTTGTAGAGTGATACACTATTTGGGGTGAGTTATAATCTTGTAATCATTTTTGTGATAATGAAATACTTTTTTAGACGATTCTGTGGACGTAAGCAAGAGGTGTCGAACTACGTTAAATTCATGTGTTTGTTATTATTTTTTTACGATGTAATCTTTATTGTGTTCCCATGATCCTTTGTGAGTGAGAATAGTTTTATTTGTGGGAGTATTGATTACCCAAAAGTCATATTAGAGCTATGGTCGGGAACACACAAAGGTTTGAGATATTGTTGTTTGATGGAAAAATAAATTTTATGATTTGGTAGAGTTATTCAAGACCTTTTGGTGCTGAAGGTCTTGATCAAGCATTACAAGATGAAAGGTCGGCTTCTATAAATGAAACTGAGTGTACTAAGAACCAAATGAGGGTTGTGAGCATGATTCAGTTAGTCTTTGCTTCCAAGATAAAACACAATGTGTTGAAGGAGACAATATCGTAGTCCTTGTAGGAGAAGCTCAAGAATATCTATGCGTTAAAGTCGCTAACTAATCGTCTTTGTTTGAAGATGGAATTGTATCAACTCAAAATGGAGATGGGGGGAGATCTCCATGACTACATCAACAAGTTCAATCAGCTAGTAAGTCAATTGTTGAATGTAGATGATAAACTCTCTTATGAGGAGCAGGCGTTGTTGTTGTTGGCCTCACTACCAAGGTCCTTCAAAGCTTTGGTTCAAACGTTGTTTGTGGGAATATCAACTTTGAATTTGGATGAGGTGACTACAACTCTTAGAGAAAATGAGAGAATAATGAGAACTGGAAATGTTGATGATGAACACCATGCAATAGCTATGGTGGAGTCTGAGAGATGGAGGAATCATTCAAGGAGATATGATGGTCCAAGAGGAACATCAAAATCGCAATCGCATCCGCAACGAGATATGAGTAACATACAATGTTACTATTGTGGTGAGAATGGTCGTGTGCAAGTGAGGTGCAAACAAATGAAGGAGGACTTGAAGAAATTAAGAGATATGAACAAAGATGGTGTCAACTCCCAAGCTAATGTAGTGAAAAGTGTTGAAGATGGAGATGATGTGTTTTTGGCAACAAACGATTAGGTTGCTAAAACAAAATGGGTGATGGATTTTGATGTCTCAAAGCACATTTGTAGAGATCGAGAGATGTTTGACACTTTGAAAACTGGTGGAGAATTCAGCCATTCTAAGTTAGGGAATGGTGAAAAAATGAAGGTCGAAGGCACGGGAGCGTGAGGATGAAGCTCCATGATGATGTTATTCAAACTTTCTCAAATGTGAGGTTTGTACCTTCTACTGTTGTCAATATGATTTCTATGGGGGAGATGACATCACAAGGGCACAAGTATGTTGGTTCAAAGTAGGGATGCAAGGTCTACAATGGGAGACACTTGGTGTTGTGAGGACAAAAAAATAAAGGTAACATTTGCTATTTGGATGGACAAGCCTTGAAGAAGAACCACGAAAGCAAAGTGAAGAAGAAAGTGAAGTTTTCTAATGTTGTAGAAGTGTTGGGAGATACTTCCATTGGAAGGGGGGTTGTTCACTTTTAAATTGATTGAGAGATATTTCTCTTTTGACTTTAGGGGAGAATTGTAGAGTTTCAAGCCAAAAAATAAGGTGCATGCATATTGAAAATTGAATTTTTATCAATAAGATTTAAGTGGCTTAAATGCAAAGTGGAAGATTGTATTTTACTAGATGAAGTTTATTTGAATTGATGCATTGGAAGTTGTTTTGTTTCAATTTCCAAGAGAACTTATTTATTATAGTTGGTAGCGATCTTCACTATAAATAAATGAGAGAATTAGTGAAGAAACAACACACATGTAAAGAGAGTATGTGAGAAGATAGATTTTGAAATAAAATTACTTTGTTGAGAAAAAAGTGTCTTTGTGTGAGAGTGTTAACATTTCTTGTAACCATTGAATGAGGTACTTGGGTTTATACAGTGATACACTATTTGGGGTGTGTTACAATCTTGTAACCATTTGTGTGATAGTGAAATACTTTTTGAAACGATTCTGTGAATATATGCAAGAAGTATCGAATCACATCAAATTCTTTTGTTTGTTATTACTTTTTTTATGGTGTAATCTTTGTTGTATTATCATGATCCTTTGTGGATGTAAATAATTTTATTTGAGAGAACATTGATTACCCAATAATAAATGACCTAACTCAAAGATTTTATTTGTGGGTGTGCATAATTTTATTTTAGTTGTGCGATTGTAATACTTGTGTCTGATTTGTTACCATTGAGTTTTATTTATAATTTTTTATTATTGATTCCAATAGCCAATTCACCATTTCACCCTCATATATGTGGGTGTTCGTGGTGCTGTTCGGTTTAAATTTTAGATAAAAAATTATTCAAATCAAATATAAAATAAATAGACAGTATAATTTAAATATAATATCAAATTCAAATTAAATTAATTAATATTTTACTATTTGATGTGATTCGATTTTATAATTTTTTTATTTTTTTAATCCATTATCCTAATTTAATTTTATCAACTAAACTTACATAATTTTTATATATGCTACATTATTTTAAAAATGAATTTATTTTTATTAAATTTCATTTAACATATTTTAGTAAAATTTATTATTTTTACTTCTATTTAATATTAATTAAAAATGTTATTATTATATAATTTTTAACATATTAGTAATTTGTGGATTGATATTTAATATTATTTTTCAATAATATTAGTATATTATTTTTTAACATATAAAAGTAAAATATGGATTATAAAACAGAGAAAAGAGAATAAATTATTTAATACTTATATTACACTAAAAATTAATATAGTTATAATATATAATTTATTGGATTTGATTCGATTTTTTAAAACAAAATTTAAAAATCAAATCAAACAAATAAAATCATGCAATTTTTTTTAAATTTTTGGTTTTTTTTTTTGAGTTTAAATGCTTTTTGATTTTTTTAATCAATTTGAGAGATTACAAACAGTTTGATTTGATTTTCAATGCCACTACTTACTTTAGTACTCTCTCACCATTTTTTACTTCAATTTTTTTTTTATCAACTGACCCAGTTTCTTTTTAAATACTTCATTTGATAATAGTAGATAGTATCTTGTTACTTCAGATAATATTTCCTTGAATAAGAAAATTTGAATAGGCTATATTTTCTATTGATCGATTATTGAATGAAAACACGATAATCTATATGAGATTACAGACTGTAATATTTCCAGACCCCATCATTATTCAAGCAATGTTGTTATTGTCCCAACTTCTATAAAACATGAAATCAAACCAAATAGCAATCAATGCAACAAACAAATGCAGGCTGAAGAAGACATAGGAAGTTTCCTCACCAATTGCACGTGGTGACATGGAGGCCACACGTGTCCTTTCACTACAAGGGTTTTATTCAAAGGTGTTCCACACAATCCTGCATTAATTACCAGCATAGGAAGATGCATCGAAACCTTGAAACGGGTTACCTACATGGATTTTTTCCACCAGACGGTTATAGTAAAGGTTCAGGTATGAGAGGAAAGTTAGACTTTGAAGCTGTGTGGAAAGCAAAGGAACATGGGGAATTCTCATTGTAGTGTACTGTGAGAGACACATAATGAACCGAAAGAAAGGCTAATGATGGCTTATGGAACCTTTAATTTGTTTTCCAGTGATTAGGTTCTAATGCAATTTGGCAAGTAAATGTCATCAAAAGTGATTCTACAATGCAATTTTTAAGTTAGCTGCATAATGCAACTTATATTTGTGACCATTGGTTCCGAACAAAATAAATAATATATGTGTTTAATTCTGATCCAATGGTGAGAGATGCATGGTGCATGAATGCATGTTAGAATAACAAGTACAAATATATGCAGAGAAAAAGTTAAGTGGGAGAGACCGCTTAGCCACAGAAAAATGGTCCAAGTCACTTAAGTCAAAGTAAACCATGTGTTTTCTATTATTTTTTTTGTAATTGTTGCCTGCATTTTCCAAGTCACTTCTCATCTTAATAATTTTTTTTTGGTAGCTTAGCTTGTAAAATGGAGCTACCAAAAATGGTAAAGTTTATATATAGAAATAGCATGAAATAATTTTAGAATTATATGGTTAAATTTTTTTTTTCTAACTTTAATAAAATTCCGTCGAATCTATTGAAAAGTCAATAAATATGTTGATTGTTTTTTGGGCAAAGAAATATATATGATAAAAATTGCACTGTTCTTTGATTTATACTAGGGATCCTATAACGGATAGTGAGAAACTAATTCCTTTGGAGAAATTCCTGACAACATAGTTTAGCTATCTACCAATTATGTTAAAACTTTGGTAATTGCATTGTTCATCACACGTATATAAATGGGTGGTTGATTTTTTCCCTGTGATAAGTGAAAATAATGAATAAAATGTTTATAGCTGCATAGTAATTATACATTTATGAATCGAGTCTCAAGTAGTTGGGTTTGAAACCAATTAAATGAATTCATAATTAATTCAAACTAAAAGAGACGAAGTCTCATTAAGTTGAACCTGAAAAAACAATGTCGAACCAATTATGGCTTGTTTGGATGTACGTCCCACAAAATCAAATGCGCGTAATTGACTAGTAATATGTAGCTTGGACGTTTTTCTCAATATTGACGTGAAAATAATTAGCAGAAACGGGCGTAATAGACGGATTATGATATGTTTCTCAGTTATAGGACTGAGAACCTCCTCAAGAATAGAAAGAGAAAGGAAATAGATTGTAAGTTATTTCATTCATAAAATGGAAAGGACATTCGTACAGCCAAATCTTACAATGAAATCTAATGAAATCTAGTAATTGGAATTGCATAACAGAATTGAAAATACACTAGTGACGAGGCCTTCTGGAAGCAAGCAAGAGAATCTTTATTTGAAGAGGATGTGGTCACGAAACTTGGTTGGTAAACGGGTAGCACGAGCAGGTCTCATATCAGGCCCAATAACCACATTCTCAGTGTTCCCAGTTGGCCCAGAAGCATCATTCACAGTTGGGCTTGTATCAATTGTATCAATACCATCCCCATCAAAACCAACCTTGTCCTCAAGGTTGTAAACAACTTGAATTTCACTCCAATTCTCCCAAGATGTATCATCTGGATGAAGACCATCCCATTGCACCAGAACCTGCGAGACTTTGTTACCAGCATCATTGGTGACAATTCTTGAAGCCAAGAGAGCCAAAGGAGTGATGATGGGATGATTGTCTACAAAATTCTCAGGTAACTCAGTGACTGTGGGGGGAATGGAACCAACATATGGCTTCAAAAGTGAGCAATGAAACACATTATGGATTTTGGCATTTGAAGGGAGTTCTAATTTATAGGCCACAGGACCTAGCCGTTCTAAAACACGATAAGGACCATAATATCTTTTATTGAGCTTGTTGTACTTACCCCCAGAAACAGATGACTGCCTATAAGGTTGAAGCTTCACATGGACCCATGAACCAACCTCATAAGAAACATCACGGCGCTTGCCATCAGCTATTGCTTTCATACGAGTCTGTGCCTTGGCTAAATTAACGCGCAACAACTCCAAAACAGCCTCTCGGTCATTCAGTAATGCATCAGTAGCTGCCACACTTGACGCACCAGCAACATAAATAGGCAGGGAGGGAGGAGGCTTACCAAACACCACTTGAAAGGGTGTCATACCAGCAGAAGAATGAAAAGCAGTATTATAGTGGTATTCTGCCCAAGGTAGGTACTTGTGCCAAAGAGAGGGTTTATGATGAACAAATGCACGTAAATATTGCTCAATGGTGCGATTTGTTACCTCAGTTTGGCCGTCAGTTTGCGGATGATAAGAAGAGCTCATGCGAAGCAAAGTACCACTGAATTTGAACAACTCGGTCCAAAACTTGCTAATGAAAATAGGATCCCGATCCGAAATGATGCTCTTAGGTAACCCATGGTGCTTGCAAACCAGATTGACAAAAAGTTCGGCCACTTTAAATGCCGTATAATTAGAAGGAAGGGCTCCTAAATGCACATATTCATAATGGCCGTCATGGGTGCGAAATGCGGTCTTGTGCACATCTTGAGGGGCAACACGAATCTGGTGGAATCCGGAAGTGAGGTCTAGTTTGGAAAAAATCCTCGCATGACCAAGTTCATCCAATAACTCGTCAATAGTGGGCAAAGGAAATCGGTCACGAACTGTGAGAGCATTCAAAGCGCGATAGTCCACACACATACGCCAAGAACCATCTTTCTTCTTCAACAACAATACCGGTGAGGAGAATGGACTAGTGCTTGGTTGAATCCAACCGGAGCTAAGAAATTTGGCCACTTGGGTCTCTATTTCAAGCTTTTGTGAATGAGGGTAACGATAGGGACGGACGGATACAGGGGCAGTGTTTGGCAAGAGGGGTATGGTGTGGTCAGTAGGCCTTGATGGGGGTAAGGAGGTTGGTTCTGTGAATATATGTTGGTAACGGTCAATTAAGGTTTGTATTTGGGGGTCAATTGGGATGGTCTCAGGTATTATTAGAGAGGGTTTGGGTGGGTGGTGGTCTGTATCTGGATAGGAAGGTGTTTGGTCTAGTATTTGGAGTGAGTAAAGGTGGGCTTCGGGTTCTAGACGGGCCATTTTTTGAAAGCAATGGAGGCTCACAGAGGGTGTTGGAGAAGCACCTTGCAACACAACACAAGAGTTGTTGTGGAAGAAAGTCATGGTTAAGGTGGTGTAATTCATCAAAACCGGACCCAATTGTTTCAACCATTGTGCTCCTAATATGATATCAGCCCCACGCAAATCCAAGGAATACAAATCAAGCTGAAATGAATTATTCTGTATCAACATCGTCACATCATGACATACCTTATCACAGAGAAGCTCTTGGCCACTACCCACCAGAACACGAAAAAAGGGAATGTCACTGCGATTCAACCCCAGGGTCAGAGCAAGCGAGTTTTGGATGAAGTTATGAGTGCTTCCTCCATCAACAAGCACATGAACCGAATGCGAACCTATCATGCCCACCACACGAAAAGTGTCCGCAGCATGAGAACCCGATAAAGCATGGAGACTTAATTGAGCGGCCTGAATTTCAGAATCACCCGGGTCCAAAAGATCAACTGCTTGCTCCAATTCACTTATCAAAGGATCATCATCATCACTAGTAGCAACCATCAAAAAAATACGAGCACCACATTTGTGTTGCCGTGACCATCGTTGGTCACAATTAAAACAGAGCCCCTTCTCACGACGCTCGTCCATCTCCGCACTAGATAGGTGACGGAATCGTGGCTTTGCCGCCGGTGTTGGTAAGAGGCCAGCGGTGTTCGTCGAAGGAGGCGTGGAATCGGAACCCCCTTTGATGAGTTCCTTCGTCGGAGTTGACGAAGAATGCCACACTTTTGAACGGGACATGCGAGTGATGTCTTGTAGCTTGTCTTCTTGCAATCGGGCTAATCCAGTTGCCTGAGAAATGGTGATTGGTCTCTGTGTAAGCACCTCACGACGAATGTCCATGCGAAGGCCCGAGACGAAACAGCTGAGCAGATCTACCTCTGATAGACCCTCCAAACGATTAGCAAGGGCTTCAAATTCGGTGAGGTAAGCTGTCACGGTGGAGGACTGAGTGAGCTTGAAAAGCTTCCCTCGAGGGTCATCGAACGCGGTAGGTGCAAAACGTGTCTCCAACGCCGTGAGAAACTGGTTCCACGACACGATTTGGCGGTTGCGATACATCCACTGGTACCACGCGAGAGCGGCGCCGTCAAGATAAAACGAAGCAATAGTGATTCTCTCCTCCTCAGGCGTCTGATGGTAGGTGAAGAATTGGGAGATCTTGAAGATCCATCCAGGAGCGTCGTCGCCGGAGAAGCGAGGAACATCCAATTTAAGCCGTGGACGGTAAGTTGATTCCGCAGTGGATCGTGTGGAAGAAGATGCGTTAGGGTCATCCAAACGTTTCCAGACAGCTTCCAAACGAGTGGAAATGGTGGCTAACTGACGAGCAAGCTCCTCGTTTGAGGGCGGCGGAGGAGCAGTGTGCCGTGGGGTAGTCATGGAGGGAGTGGCTCAATGAAAGCACCAATGATATGTTTCTCAGTTATAGGACTGAGAACCTCCTCAAGAATAGAAAGAGAAAGGAAATAGATTGTAAGTTATTTCATTCATAAAATGGAAAGGACATTCGTACAGCCTTTATCCCCCAAATCTTACAATGAAATCTAATGAAATCTAGTAATTGGAATTGCATAACAAAATTGAAAATACACTAGTGACGAGGCCTTCTGGAAGCAAGCAAGAGAATCTTTATTTGAAGAGGATGTGGTCACGAAACTTGGTTGGTAAACGGGTAGCACGAGCAGGTCTCATATCAGGCCCAATAACCACATTCTCAGTGTTCCCAGTTGGCCCAGAAGCATCATTCACAGTTGGGCTTGTATCAATTGTATCAGATTACCAAACACATACTAGTACTAGATGGATTTGAGTTGAAACTAGATATAAACCCGCACGATCGGGTAAATAAGTGAATTATTAAAATTAAGGATGATTTATGTTAGTTGATGTATTATCTTTTAATGCTATTTCTTTGAACAATGTAATGTAAGCTTATTGTTGTAGTTCATTTGGTCTTTACATTGAAATAATATTTACAGTAATTAACATACATTTAATCGCTCTTTCTTATTAGAAGTTTAGATATATGAACCAACAATAAGTTTACAATGTATGAGTAAATTATACTCTCAAGTAATGTTGTACAACATTATTTATTTTAACATATATATAATTTAGAACCTCATTTTTTAGTGTGTCATTCTTCATTAATGCAAGCTCCTACTGAAAAAATAATTAAGTACACTATTAAGAGAATAAATAAATTGAAATGAACCAAGATTTCCTAATTAAAATGTCTAAAGAAAAATATTTATAATTAATACTACAAAAAGAAATATTGGTTAAAAAACAACAAAAAGGAACATGATTTCATGAGAAAAGATAAATGGATATTGGAATAGGTTTTTGCATGAATGATGTAAATAATTTGTCAAAATAATGAAAATATGCATATATGCAAACTAATATGTTTTTTTTTTTAAAAAAAAATGTTTGCTTTGTTGTAGAACATATCAAGATTGTAAAGCTGAAACACAGCATAAATGAAACAAAATTATGTGTCACTTACATACTTCTATCATTTTGTCACTTTCCCAACTAAAGTGAACAAGTATAATCTTAGTATTTAAAATAAAAATATGTTGCTTTTCATTTTAAGATTGTACGCTAAAATAGTTTAAAATAAAATTTAAATATTATTGCATATTTTTAATAATTAAGGTCTAGCTCTTTTATCGAGTTACAAAAGATTTAGCAATAGACTTTATATTGGAGGAAAACAATTATGGTTTCAATGAATTACAAAGTTACAAGCTAAAGAGCTTGCAATTGTTATAAAATTTACTTACATCACCTGAAAGAAGTATTGAAAGTTTTTAAATATTTATATGGAAGTACTATGGACTCTACTTGAAATTTCATATATTATAAATTAATATTATGAGTTAGTATCTGCTTAATGTGATGATCGACCACATATATAGTATTCGATGGTCAAATAATGCTTACCAAATTACTACACATAATTTCCTGCATTTAAACTAATTTTACAAAATTAATGTAACAACAATAATATCTCATAGAACCATGGCTTTTTTTTCCTTCTAAATTATAACTAATTTGCTTTTTACAAAAGTGATTTTTTAATTAATTAAAAAGTTGAAACAATACGGCTCATATTTAGATTTAAAAAAATGAGTCTTATAATTAATTAATAAGGCACAACTTTATCGCTGCACCAGGACTCGCCCTCATAATAATGTTTGACATTATATAAACAAAATGTTTGACATTAAAATTAATTTGAATGTAAATGTTAAGACACAATAAGTAAAATCTGTAAATGTGGTGCAGCACATGTTAATAGAAATGGCATAAAAAAGTTGAAAATATCCTTCACTTTTAACTTTGTAATTTTTATGATGTTCGCTTCCTCATGACCTTGTGCAATGCCCCCTCATATAAAAGATAATGCCATGCTTCTTTCTATTTTATATTTCATTGTATTAAAAAACACAAGCAGATATTCAAGTCCAAATCTCATAAAATTTAAAACTTTTTTAGAGAGAATAAAATTATGTCAAAAGAAGAAGGAATATCTACCAAGGCAATTATACCCAAAAATGAGCTCAGGCAATGTTTCTACTTTCAATACTTAATAGGCAAACATATATCAATTATTTTAACAAAACACAATATAATATAAATGTATATATACAACCTTTTCCTATATCTATATCTATATCTATATCTATATTATTAACTTAATACTATATCTGAATATGAAAAGTATAACTAATAATCGATCTTTTTACATAATATAATGTTATGCACATAAGCCACGGGTCCTCCAATTCTGTTTTACTAGTTGAAACTTTATATACCTCACAAAACAAGGAAATGGTGAACTACTTTTCAAACTCTCCCTGCTCCTTATAAATTACGCAACCAGAATTAGTGAAGTCAGATTTGTAGATTGGAAGAACATGAAAGTGTCAAATGAAGAAACTTACAATGACATCCAGTGGTACCTTGGCGATAATAATGCTTATGAAGGACTTCACGAGGGAGACTGCTTGATTTGATTTTCAACAAAACAAAAAATGGTTAATTACCAATTGTTTGAGTTAAGACTTCTTCAAGGAGGGAGAAGAAAAAGGTTGAAGAGTCTATCCTATATGGAAGAGTTAACTTGTCCTGATCATGAACTTTTTCCAGAGTACGAAGGAAAAGGAAATGAAAAAAAGAGAAGAAATAGACAAAAAATATTTGAAGTTAGCAAAAAAATTAGAAATCAAAGAAAAAAATAAAAACAAATTGAGGAGTTAGTGTGTGAAATGAATACGTATGGTGTCAGATAGATTGAGGAGAAAAGCATAGGTGATTATGTGTTGTAAAAGCCTTTGTCAACCAACATGTTTATACCCATTTTTGCACTTCAGCAGCTGTATCCTTTTTTTCTTCTGCACATCATATAATGATAGAAAAAGTGTCAAATAGATTGAGAGGAGAAAAGAATAATAGGTTATTAGGTGTTGTAGAGCTTTGTGAAAGCCTCTAAGAACCCATTTATATTCATTTTTCTCTGTTAAGTAGCTGCCTCCCTTTTTTCTCAGTGTCATAACGATAGAGAGAAAGCTTTAGTGATATTAACTTTTGACAGAGTACGAAGGAAAAGAAATGAAAAATGAGCAGAAAGAGAGGGTCGTCCATGTTTCTATTAGAACGTGGATATAAGGATTAATTAGAATTGGAAGTTATGAAAAATGATAGTTATTAAGATTGATGAAAATTAAATTAAAATTGAGTTATTATGACAGTTAAAGAAGAAAGTATACAAGAAATTTTGGTAAAGAGTAGAATCATAACAATCCTAAAATGCTAATGTGGTGAACTAAGCTGAAAAACTGATGTGGCAAAATTGTGTTGTTGAATATTTGCTTACATGGCGACGCTACAATTCATGTTTCAGAATTTATATATTATAAATAGATAAATAGATTTCATATTTATTGAATTAGCCCATAGCAAGTAATACCCTTAATTTCAACCTTCATAAATAGTTGGTTATTGAATCATGCTAACAAAGGACCCTAAACAAAAGCCTTTTCAGGATTTATTCATGAGTAACAAAGCGCCAGTGCCAAGGATGGATAAGTCTGATCTCATCGGTTAGAATTTGTTCAAAATTTAGTTCGAGGAGGGAAACCGTTTGATGCCACGTTGCTATATTGATGAGAGTGTTGTGCAGAGTCTGAGGGCACCGAGGATTGACTCAGTCATTGAAATCAGTGGGCTACCTATCTATGAAGGAGAAGCTGAAATGGGTGTGGAAACTAGCATGATCATATGTAATGGATATAGGACATGGTTTCTTCATGGTCCAGTTCCACCTCAATGTTTGATCACTACCTGAGTGGGTTCCTGACTTTGTCACCTTTTAGATAATCTTTTTTTACTGTTTAAAGTATTATCTAAAATATTTTAAGAAAAAAACAAAATAAACATAATTAATTACAAGGATTAAAAAAAACATTAAATTACAAGGATCGAAAATATATTTAAACCTTAAAAAAACTTAAGCAAACATGCCCTCAACTCGAGTGAAATTGCCAAAATCTCTTTACCACCTTCAGTAGTGTCAGATTCAGATGCAATGTCATCTTCAGTTGTGTGAGCAGAAAAGCTTAGTCACAATGCAAATCTCTAGTCCAATTCAAGCCTCCAGAATCACTCCACAATTCCACATAGCAGAATCATTTTCATCGAGTTTTATCTTTGTAAAGTTTTATTATAAATTCGAAGAACCAATTCACCCTCTCTTCATTATTCCCTCACCATTTTATCCATCTAATTCTTCATTTGATTCTTCTTTTTATGTACTTAAATTCTTCATGTTTCATAACTTCAAATAACATTTCCCTGAATAAGAAATTTTTTTAAGGGTAGTGATTGAAATTAAGAGACTAATCTAGTGAGGTGCAAATATCTATTAAGAGATTGAGTTGACTGACATCTCCTACCAAATGTTTTTTTTTTATGCATTACGTACGTACCGGTAACAATATGCTTAAGAGACATAATAATTATCTGTGATATTTTCTCATCATCATTTGATTTATATGGATTATTAAATGAAAGCACGATCATGAATCATCTGCATAATCCTACACACTCTTATATTTATTAGGACTTAGGAGAAATCATACATATGTATTTACTTCCAGACCCGATCATTATTCATCCACTGCTTTCTATTTTCTGAACTTAAGTAAAAATAAAATCAACCCAAAGAGCAATCAATGCAACAGAGAAATGCAGGTTGAAGAAGGCATCCTCACCGGTGCTTGTCTGGCTGATTTGCTATTAGCATTTTAGTTCTCCCTCATGACTAATGCCTCCACCTTAAAACTTGATAGCAATGTCCTCCACTGCTTTCATATTCAAGATTCAGCTGTGGGAAGACACGACACAGAATGAGGTCCACGCGTTTCCAGTACCATTGCCTCCATTGCTTCCAAAACAGAAGGGGACCAATAACAAGTGCAAGGCCAAAAACAAATCCCAATTCAACCCTCATGATATTCCAGCCAAATGTGCATCGCCTTGCATGTGGTGACGTTGGCAGCCCATATGTTTCATTACTGCAGTTTTTAATCAAAGGTGCTCCACACAATTCTGCATTACCAACAAAGGAAGATGCATCAAATGTTTGAAGCTGGTTACCTCCGGGGATTTTTCCCGCCAGACAATTAGAGGAAACGTTTAGGTACGAGAGGAAATTTAAATTTGCAAGCTGTGTGGGAATTTCTCCATCAAAATGGTTGCTTGACAGGTCCAATGATTCAAGCTGTTTTAGATTCCCTATAGATGAAGGGATATGGCCTGCTAAAGCATTATCTGACAAGTTGAGCAAATGAAGTCTTGTAAAATTCATAAGCTCTTCTGGTATAGTTCCTTCAAAATTGTTGGATGAGAAGTCAACAGATGTTAAGACAGTTAGGATTTTAACAAACTCCATCCGTAAACCTTTGCTTGTAAGTGTCACAGAATCCTGATAATATATACCACCAAACTTAAGGACTTGAGATCCAATGTAATTGAACTGTGATCCATCATCATCTTCATCAAGCATCATTGCCTTCCAAGTTTTGAAGCAGTTTTTTGGAAGTACACCACTGAAATTGTTGAAAGCTAGATCAACAATTTGAAGCACATGCCAAGTACTGTTAGCATGAGGACATCCAATATGACCATGGAATTTGTTTCCCCTCAAAACCATGACACGTAGTGTAGATATTGTCTTTAAGAAGCATGGAAATCCATCATCTACCTGATTGTTACCAAGATCCAACACCTCTAATGATGTGCAATTTGCAAGAGATTTGGGAATTGAGCCCCACAATAGATTACTATTAAGATCCAGAGAACTTAGAACACAAGATACTGGAAATTTGTCTGGAATGCTGCCATGGAACTTGTTATGTTGCAGATTTAATACCACAAGTCTCTCACTCTGTGTTAAGCACTCTGGAATTTTCCCATTCAAGTGATTATAGGAAAAATCCAGAACTAGCATATTTGAACTATTGCACAAGGATTGTGGAATATTCCCAGATAAATTGTTTTTGGAAAGAGACAGGAAAATTGTGTCAGACAGAAAATTACCAATATCTGATGGAATAGTGAAACTGAAGTTATTGCTTGAATAGTCCAAATAAGTGGCATGCACCGGAAATATTTGAAGCTTCCCTTGGAGGTGATTATCATGAAGGTCAAGGAGCCTCAAATTGGAACTAGAGTTCTGCACAGGTCCTTCTAAATTGCTGAGTAAATTGTGAGAAAGATTTAATTGAACGAGAGAGTTAAGTTGCCAAATCCATGTTGGTATAGATCCTTGAATATTGTTGCTTGAGAGGTCTAAAGTTGTTATTTTTGATTGGTTTCTCAAGAAACTAGGGAACTCTGTCAGGTTGCAGGAGGCCAACTCTACAATATACATATTGGGGATGGAAGATATTAGGCCAACATCTGCAAAATTTGTGTCTATTGACAAATGGTTGTGTGAAAGTCCCAGTGTAATTAGATTTGCAAGTCTATGAATCACATCTAGCTTCAATGTGCCATTTAACTTGTTTGAAGATAGTTCAAGGACAATAAGTGATCTGAGTTGAAAAATATCTGTAGGAATGGACCCGTTTAAATCATTTCCACTTAAATCAAGGATCTCGAACTTGGAGGAAGAGATATTTGAAAATTTATTCAGTTGATCCTGGAAATTGTTGTTGGAAAGTCGAATACTTCGTAGCAGAGGGAGAGAAAAAAGAGAGGAAGGAAGGCTTCCATCCAGGAAGTTGTCCTGCAAATCAATTTGGAGCAGATTTCTTAGGCCGTCAAAATGATAAGATGTGATTGAACCTGTGAAACCATTGCTCGAGAAGTCTAAATGCGTGAGATTCTTGGACATATTCAGGGATGGAATTGGACCAGTGAAGTCATTAAATGACAAATCCAGATAAGTGAGTTCCCTGAGTCTTGACATTGAACTGGGTAGTGTTCCGTTAAAATGGCAATCAGAAAGATCCAAGATGGATAACTGCCCAAGATTATTTATAGCTGGTGGTATTGCTCCCGAGAAATTTGTGCCACTCACAATCAATGTCTGAAGAGGCCTATTCAGTGGGAATTCAGGCAAAGATCCATACAGATGATAATTGAATGATAAGTCTCAAACAGACAATGTTGCCACCTGAAAGATTTTCTCTTGAAATGTTCCAGTCAATTCACAAGAACTAAGGTCAAGGGTGGTTAAATTTGGAAAATTAGCAAAGGTTTCTGGCACTGGGGATGAGAAATTGTTCTGATGAAGACGAATGACTGATAGATTCTGAAGTCTTGTCAAGGAAGGATCAAGGGGTCCAGAGAGATTGCAGTCTGACATGCTCAGCTCCTGCAGGTTAACAAGTTTAAACAAAGCATTGCTCCATTTATATCCCTGAGTTGTTACAATTACACCATCCATATACAATTGTCTAAGCATGGTGAGGTTATGGACAAGCATTTGTAGATCTATGTTTTCAAGTTTCAGTGGTTGCCCATATAAATAGGAAACAGAAGAGATATCAAGAGTTACCAACCTTGTCAGGTAAGAAATCTCTGTTGGAATCTGCCCCACAAAGCCAGCATGAGACAAATTCAGATATGTTAAGTTCTTCAACTTGTTGAAACCGGATGGTATCTCAGAACTGAAGTTATTAGCAGACAAATTCAGTATCTGGAGATTTTGCAAACTGAAAAGAGTACTTGAATTGTCAAATCCACCATAGATAGATTCTCCACTCAGGTCAAGGCCAGTAACTTGCCCATCCTCGTCACAGGCAACACCCCTCCACTCACAGAAATCTACGCTTGGATTCCAAGACACAAGTTTTGTAGACTTATTAGTCTCGAATTTGAGGCTATTCTTCAGTTTGAGCAATGATTGTTGTTGATCCTCAACAATTTGGGCTTTTACCCCGGTGTAGTAAACACTGTGGTGTATCAAGAAGCAGTAGCAGAATATGAAGGAAAGGAAGGGAACATGGGGAATTCTCATTGGATTCTACTGAGAGAGACACACAATGAACCAAAACAACAGTGGCTGAAGAATAACTCATAACTCATAACTCATAGAAATATATGCAGAAGAAAAGTTGAGTGAGAGAGACGGCTTAGCCACAGAAAAAAAGAGTGTAAAATGGCGAAGCAAAGTCAAGGTAAACAACTTCCTGAGTTGTCATTCTTTTATTTTGTCTTTATTTCTCTCCCTTTTCTATATTTTTCTTCGCGGTGTGCGGTTTGTAATTAATTATCCTTACCAGAAAAGGAAGAAAAACAATGCTGCCATTATTGCATTCATTTTACAGGCCACTTCTTGTCTGAAGATTTTTTTGGCAGCATAGCTTGTTAAATGGAGTTGGCAATATTGGCAACTTAATATAAAGAGGTAGCATGAATTAATTTTAGAATTGCATGCTTAGTAAAAATATTTCTGATTTTAATAACATTCAATTGAATTTATTGAAAACAGCTGGACTCGATAAAAATATAATTCTCGCCATTTTATTCCAAAGTCAATTAATAATAGGCTCTTTTATTGTTTTTTTAGGGCAAAGAAATGTACACGATAAACATTGCTCGATCTCTTCTTCACTTGTATATACTAAAATTTATTGTTGTTTCAAATGATAAAAAAAAAAAAAAACTTAATAAGGATTTCTATCACCAATGAAAAAGTCTATAACAAATAATAAACAATTCTATAATTCGTAAGACATTAATTATTTTAAAAAATGTAATTACTATTTCTTAAAAATTATGTTGGGCAGTATAATACAATAACAATCTAATTCAAATACAAGACATGTTTGAGTTGTGGTTTATTGTGTGATGACACACATTTTTTTATCAATCCAATGGACGAAAACTCACTCCTAATTCTATTCTTTTGGAAATGGTGTTATGAGAACCTTCAATGGCAACTAAAACATATACATACCAGCTGAGTAATATGTATGCACATTCTATATTCTTCTCAATTTTATTATTTTCCTATTTCTAACCCCCCATCCACTTTAAATTAAAGCATTAATTGTATTTCAGCTAAAAGTCGCAGAGTACTTTTCTTTATTATAGTTTCAATTTTAATTAATATATAAAAGTGAAGGAAAAATCAAACATTTGTTTGCACAATTTTTACGCACCAGCTTGGGGTGTTTGTGGACCGGTTCAACTCAATTTTGATTAAATTCAAAACTCAATTCAATCAAATTTGATTGATTTCGTTCAATTTGATTTTTATAAAAAAAATTGAAACTCAACCCGTTTATGAATGGTTTGAGTCAACAGGTTATCCATTTAAATTTATTTATTTTTCTTACAACTACTATTTTATATCAAGATTTATTCAAATATCCAATACAATTAACACAATATTATCAAATGTCTGAAAGTAATAAAATTGATTCATTTAATACCATCAACATAATATTCTAAAATAGAATTGTTGGATCAAGTGGTCTCGGAATAATTAAGAAGGGAGGTTGAATTAATTATTACTGAACTTTTACTAATTAAAAATCTACCCTTCTTAAGCTTTTACTATGTTGTTAAGAAAATAAATAATAGAAATAAAAACTTAACCAACAGTAAAAGCGATTATTAAAGTGCACAACGGAAATTAAAGAGTGTAGGGAAGAAGAAGACAAACACAAGAGTTTTATACTGGTTCGGCAACAACCCGTGCCTACATCCAGTCCCCAAGCGACCTGCGGTCCTTGACATTTATTTTCAACCTTGTAAAAATCCTTTTACAAGCAAAGATTCACAAGGGATGTACCCTCCCTTGTTCTCTTTGAACAACCTAGTGGATGTACCCTCCACTAGAACTGATCCACAAGAGATGTACCCTCTCTTGTTCTCAGTCACAACGACCCAAGTAGATGTACCATCTACTTGTACCACAAAGAATGTACCCTCCAATGTGTTAAGACAAAGTTCTCAGGCGGTTAGTCCTTTAAAACTTTGTGAAGGGAGAAACAAAAGAATTCTCAGGCGGTTAGTTCTATGAAATCTTTTGTTTATGGGAAAGGGAAGAATCAAAAGAATTCTCAGACTGTGTCGTTTTGAATTCTTTGACAAGGGAGAAGGGAGACACAAAAGAATTCAGGCGGTTAGTCCTTTGTTCTTTTGGAAAAGGGAGAAGAGAGACACAAAAATAATTCAGGCGGTTAGTCCTTGACGAATTCTTTTTGGCAAAGGGAGAAGGGAATGAAAAAGATGAATAGCACAAGTTTTGTTTTCAAGGTTTGGAAAACCAGAAAACTTAAGAAAGCGTTTGCAAAGGAAGAAGAAGAAGAAGAAGTTCAAAGAGATTCAAGGGTTGTAAAGGATTGTAATGATTGTTCTGAATGAATTGAATGAATGAATGGATAAAATGCAAATCAAGGTCTTGCTTTTATAGACTCTTCATGTCTGGTCAAAGAAACCATTGGAAAAGTAATGACTTTTGAGAAAGAGTTACATCTTTTGATTTCTGTTCAAAACTTATCACTGGTAATCGATTACCAAATCATTGTAATCGATTACACAAAGCATTTTTGTGAAAGGATGTGACTCTTCACATTTGAATTTGAATTTCAACGTTCAAACACACTGGTAATCGATTACCAAATCATTGTAATCGATTACACCATTTTGAAATCAATTGGAACGTTGTAAATTCAGTTGAAAGCTTTTTGAAAACAATCTTTGCTACTGGTAATCGATTACAATGAACTGGTAATCGATTACCAGAGAGTAAAAATTCTTTGGTAAAAGGTTTTGTGAAAAATTCATGTGCTACTCAATGTTTTGAAAAACTTTTTAGTACTTATCTTGATTGAGTCTTTTCTTGATTCTTGAATCTTCAACTTGATTATTCTTGATTCTTGATTCTTGAAACTTGATTCTTGAATCTTGAAATCAAATTTCCTCTTGATTCTTGAAGTGTTCTTGATTCAATCTTGAACTCATTCTCTTGGGCTTTTTGTCATCATCTTTGTTATCATCAAAACTCCTTGAATCAATCTTGATTCAACACCATGAAGCTTGCTTCTACAAGAATAATACAAATTAAAATAAAATATTCTTCAACGAGATTTATTATAATAATATGAATCACAACTATTTCCTGCAAATTAATTTCTTGCAATAAGCTTTGCTGCAATCATATTTACTACAACTAGATTTGTTACAAGCAGATTTGCTGAAACAAATGAACAAAATATGATTTATCAATATTATAAACATGACAGAAAAAATAAATATGAAAAAAGGTGAAACAAATAACAATATACAGGAAAGTAATACTTTAAGAAGTTCCAACACTAGTGGTCTAAACACTTGCAATTCCAACACTTGGAGTCCCAATATTACCAGTATTTAAAGCGAAACCAAATAACTCTAAAAATTTTAATTGGTTTCAATTAGTTCGATTCGATCTTGATCGAATTTATAAATCTAAACTTGTGACTCAACCCATACGTGAACATTTTTTATCGGTTCGGTTCGGTTAGGTTTTGACCCAAATACATAAATGTAGAGTTTCAAGTCAAAAGATAAAGAGCATGCATATTGGAAATTGAATTTTTATCACTAAGGTTTAGGTAACTTAAATGCAAAGTAAAACATTGCATTTTACTAAATGAAGCTTATTTGAATGGATGCATTAGAAGTTATTTTTGTTTCAATTTCCAAGAGAACTTATTTATTGTAGTTGGTGGCAATTTTCACTATAAATAGAGAATAGAATTAGTGGAGAAACAACATACATGTAGAGAGAGTGTGTGAGTAGAGAGATTGTGAAACAAAGTCACTTTGTTGAGATAAAAGTATCTTTGTGTAAAAGTGTATCATTTCTTGTAACCATTGAGTGTGGTACTTAGGTTTGTAGAGTGATACACTATTTGGGGTGGGTTACAATCTTGTAATCATTTTTGTGATAATGAAATACTTTTTTAGACGATTCTGTGGACATAGGTAAGAGGTGTCGAACTACGTTAAATTCATGTGTTTGCTATTATTTTTTTACGAAGTAATCTTTATTGTGTTCCCATGATTCTTTGTGAGTGTGAATAATTTTATTTGTGGGAGCATTGATTACCCAA
This sequence comes from Glycine max, assembly GCF_000004515.6. NCBI lineage: Eukaryota > Viridiplantae > Streptophyta > Magnoliopsida > Fabales > Fabaceae > Glycine > Glycine max. The sequence goes on along the minus strand of NC_038254.2, from coordinate 49,036,898 downwards.
AAATGGTATCAGAGCTATGGTCGGAAACACACAAAGGTTTGAGATATTGTTGTTTGATGGAAAAATAAATTTTATGATTTGGTAGAGTATTATTCAAGACCTTTTGGTGCAGAAGGTCTTGATCAGGCGTTACAAGATGAAAGGTCGGCTTCTATAAATGAAATTGAGTGTACTAAGAACCAAATGAGGGTTGTGAGCATGATTCAGTTAGTCTTTGCTCCCAAGATAAAACACAATGTGTTGAAGGAGACAACATCGTAGTCCTTGTAGGAGAAGCTCAAGAATATCTATGCATTAAAGTCGCTAACTAATCGCCATTGTTTGAAGATGGAATTGTATCAACTCAAAATGGAGATGGGAGGAGATCTCCATGACTACATCAACAAGTTCAATCAGCTAGTAAGTCAATTGTTGAATGTAGATGATAAACTCTCTTATGAGGAGCAGGCGTTGTTGCTGTTGGCCTCACTACCAAGGTCCTTCAAAGCTTTGGTTCAAATGTTGTTTGTGGGAATATCAACTTTGAATTTGGATGAGGTGACTGCAACTCTTAGAGAAAATGAGAGAATGATGAGAACTGGAAATATTGATGATGAACACCATGCAATAGCTATGGTGGAGTCTGAGAGATGGAGAAATCATTCAAGGAGATATGATGGTCCAAGAGGAACATCAAAATCGCAATCGCATCCGCAACGAGATATGAGTAACATACAATGTTACTATTGTGGTGAGAATGGTCGTGTGCAAGTGAGGTGCAAACAAATGAAGGAGGACTTGAAGAAATTAAGAGATATGAACAAAGATGGTGTCAACTCCCAAGCTAATGTAGTGAAAAGTGTTGAAGATGAAGATGATGTGTTTTTGGCAACAAACGATGAGGTTGCTAAAACAAAATGGGTGATGGATTTTGCTGCCTCAAAGCACATTTTTAGAGAGCGAGAGATGTTTGACACTTTGAAAACTAGTGGAGAATTCAGCCATTCCAAGTTAGGGAATGGTAAAAAAATGAAGGTCGAAGGCATGACGAGCGTGAGGATGAAGCTCCATAATGGTGTTATTCAAACTTTCTCAAATGTGAGGTTTATACCTTCTATTGTTGTCAATATGATTTCTATGGGGGAGATGACATCACAAGGGCACAAGTATGTTGGTTCAAAGTGGGCATGCAAGGTCTACAATGGGAGACACTTGGTGTTGTGAGGACAAAAAAATAAAGGTAACATTTGCTATTTGGATGGACAAGCCTTGAAGAGGAACCACGAAAGCAAAGTGAAGAAGAAAGTAAAGTTTTCTAATGTTGTAGAAGTGTTGGGAGATACTTCCATTGAAGGGGGGGGGGGGGGTTGTTCCCTTTTAAATTGATTGAGATATTTCTCTTTTGACTTTAGGGGAGAATTATAGAGTTTCAAGCCAAAAAATAAGATACATGCATATTGGAAATTGAATTTTTATCAATAAGGTTTAAGTGACTTAAATGCAAAGTGGAAGATTGCATTTTACTAGATGAAGCTTATTTGAATTGATGCATTGGAAGTTTTTTTTGTTTCAATTTCCAAGAGAACTTATTTATTATAGTTGGTAGCAATCTTCACTATAAGTAGATGAGAGAATTAGTGGAGAAACAACACACATGTAAAGAGAGTGTGTCAGAAGAGAGATTGTGAAATAAAATCACTTTGTTGAGAGAAAAGTGTTTTTGTGTGAGAGTGTTAACATTTCTTGTAACCATTGAGTGAGGTACTCGGGTTTGTAGAGTTATACACTATCTGGGGTGTGTTATAATCTTGTAACCATTTGTGTGATAGTGAAATACTTTTTGAAACGATTATGTGAATGTATGCAAGAAGTATCGAATCATATTAAATTCTTGTGTTTGTTATTATTTTTTTACGGTGTAATATATTTGTGTTATCACGATCCTTTGTGGGTGTGAATAATTTTATTTGAGAGAACTTTGATTATCCAACAATAAATGACCTAACTCAAAGATTTTATTTGTGAGTTTGAATAATTTTATTTTATTTGTGCGATTGTAATATTTGTGTCTAATTTGTTTCCATTGAGTTTTATCTATAATTTTTCATCCAATAACCAATTCACCATCTCACCCTCACACATGTGGGTGTTCGTGGTGTTGTTCGGTTTAAATTTTAGATAAAAAAATTATTCAAATCAAATATAAAATAAATAGACAGTATAATTTAAATATAATATCAAATTCAAATTAAATTAATTAATATTTTACTATTTGATGTGATTCGATATTATAATTTTTTTTATTTTTTTAATCCATTATCCTTATTTAATTTTATCAACTAAACTTACACAATTTTTATATATGCTATATTATTTAAAAAATGAATTTATTTTTATTAAATTTCATTTAACATATTTTAGTAAAATTTATTATTTTTACTTCTATTTAATATTAATTAAAAATGTTATTATTAAATATTTTTTAACATATTAGTAATTTGTGGATTGATATTTAATATTATTTTTCAATAATATTAGTATATTATTTTTTAACATATAAAAGTAAAATATGAATTATAAAACAGAGAAAAGATAATATATTATTTAACACTTATATTACACTAAATATTAATATAGTTATAATATATAATTTATTCAATTTGATTCGATTTTTTATAATAAAATTTAAAAATCAAATCAAACAAATAAAATTATGCAATTTTTTTAAATTTTTGGTTTTGTTTTTTTTTTTTTTGGAGTTTAAATGGTTTTTGATTTTTTTAATCAATTTGAGAGATTACAAACAGTTTGATTTGATTTTCAATGCCACTACTTACTTTAGTACTCTCTCACCATTTTTTACTTCATTTTTTTTTTTTTATCAACTGACCCAGTTTCTTTTTAAATACTTCATTAGATAATAGTAGATAGTATCTTGTTACTTCAGATAATATTTCCTTGAATAAGAAAATTTGAATAGGCTATATTTTCTATTGATCGATTATTGAATGAAAACACGATAATCTATATGAGATTACAGGCTGTAATATTTCCAGACCCCATCATTATTCAAGCAATGATGTTATTGTCTCAACTTCTATAAAACATGAAATCAAACCAAATAGCAATCAATGCAACAAACAAATGCAGGCTGAAGAAGACATAGGAAGTTTCCTCACCAATTGCACGTGGTGACATGGAGGCCACACGTGTCCTTTCACTACAAGGGTTTTATTCAAAGGTGTTCCACACAATCCTGCATTAATTACCAGCATAGGAAGATGCATCGAAACCTTGAAACGGGTTACCTACATGGATTTTTCCACCAGACGGTTATAGTAAAGGTTCAGGTATGAGAGGAAAGTTAGACTTTGAAGCTGTGTGGAAAGCAAAGGAACATGGGGAATTCTCATTGTAGTGTACTGTGAGAGACACATAATGAACCGAAAGAAAGGCTAATGATGGCTTATGGACCCTTTAATTTGTTTTCCAGTGATTAGGTTCTAATGCAATTTGGCAAGTAAATGTCATCAAAAGTGATTCTACAATGCAATTTTTAAGTTAGCTGCATAATGCCACTTATATTTGTGACCATTGGTTCCGAACAAAATAAATAATATATGTGTTTAATTCTGATCCAATGGTGAGAGATGCATGGTGCATGAATGCATGTTAGAATAACAAGTACAAATATATGCAGAGAAAAAGTTAAGTGGGAGAGACCGCTTAGCCACAGAAAAATGGTCCAAGTCACTTAAGTCAAAGTAAACCATGTGTTTTCTATTATTTTTTTTGTAATTGTTGCCTGCATTTTCCAAGTCACTTCTCATCTTAATAATTTTTTTTTTGGTAGCTTAGCTTGTAAAATGGAGCTACCAAAAATGGTAAAGTTTATATATAGAAATAGCATGAAATAATTTTAGAATTATATGGTTAAATTTTTTTTTCTAACTTTAATAAAATTCCGTCGAATCTATTGAAAAGTCAATAAATATGTTGATTTTTTTTTGGGCAAAGAAATATATATGATAAAAATTGCACTGTTCTTTGGTTTATACTAGGGATCCTATAACGGATAGTGAGAAACTAATTCCTTTTGAGAAATTCCTGACAACATAGTTTAGCTATCTACCAATTATGTTAAAACTTGTTGGTAATTGCATTGTTCATCACACGTATATAAATGGGTGGTTGATTTTTTCCCTGTGATAAGTGAAAATAATGAATAAAATGTTTATAGCTGCATAGTAATTATACATTTATGAATCGAGTCTCAAGTAGTTGGGTTTGAAACCAATTAAATGAATTCATAATTAATTCAAACTAAAAGTGACGAAGTCTCATTAAGTTGAACCTGAAAAAACAATGTCGAACCAATTATGGCTTGTTTGGATGTACGTCCCACAAAATCAAATGCGCGTAATTGACTAGTAATATGTAGCTTGGACGTTTTTCTCAATATTGACGTGAAAATAATTAGCAGAAACGGGCGTAATAGACGGATTACCAAACACATACTAGTACTAGATGGATTTGAGTTGAAACTAGATATAAACCCGCACGATCGGGTAAATAAGTGAATTATTAAAATTAAGGATGATTTATGTTAGTTGATGTATTATCTTTTAATGCTATTTCTTTGAACAATGTAATGTAAGCTTATTGTTGTAGTTCATTTGGTCTTTACATTGAAATAATATTTACAGTAATTAACATACATTTAATCGCTCTTTCTTATTAGAAGTTTGAGTATATGAACCAACAATAAGTTTGCAATGTATGAGTAAATTATACTCTCAAGTAATGTTGTACAACATTATTTATTTTAACATATATATAATTTAGAACCTCATTTTTTAGTGTGTCATTCTTCATTAATGCAAGCTCCTACTGAAAAAATAATTAAGTACACTATTAAGAGAATAAATAAATTGAAATGAACCAAGATTTCCTAATTAAAATGTCTAAAGAAAAATATTTATAATTAATACTACAAAAAGAAATATTGGTTAAAAAACAACAAAAAGGAACATGATTTCATGAGAAAAGATAAATGGATATTGGAATAGGTTTTTGCATGAATGATGTAAATAATTTGTCAAAATAATGAAAATATGCATATATGCAAACTAATATGTTTTTTTTTTTAAAAAAAAATGTTTGCTTTGTTGTAGAACATATCAAGATTGTAAAGCTGAAACACAGCATAAATGAAACAAAATTATGTGTCACTTACATACTTCTATCATTTTGTCACTTTCCCAACTAAAGTGAACAAGTATAATCTTAGTATTTAAAATAAAAATATGTTGCTTTTCATTTTAAGATTGTACGCTAAAATAGTTTAAAATAAAATTTAAATATTATTGCATATTTTTAATAATTAAGGTCTAGCTCTTTTATCGAGTTACAAAAGATTTAGCAATAGACTTTATATTGGAGGAAAACAATTATGGTTTCAATGAATTACAAAGTTACAAGCTAAAGAGCTTGCAATTGTTATAAAATTTACTTGCATCACCTGAAAGAAGTATTGAAAGTTTTTAAATATTTATATGGAAGTACTATGGACTCTACTTGAAATTTCATATATTATGAGTTAGTATCTGCTTAATGTGATGATCGACCACATATATAGTATTCGATGGTCAAATAATGCTTACCAAATTACTACACATAATTTCCTGCATTTAAACTAATTTTACAAAATTAATGTAACAACAATAATATCTCATAGAACCATGGCTTTTTTTTCCTTCTAAATTATAACTAATTTGCTTTTTACAAAAGTGATTATTTAATTAATTAAAAAGTTGAAACAATACGGCTCATATTTAGATTTAAAAAAATGAGTCTTATAATAATGTTTGACATTCTATATAAAAAAATGTTTGACATTAAAATTAATTTGAATGTAAATGTTAAGACACAATAAGTAAAATGCATCTGTAAATTTGGTGCAGCACATGTTAATAGAAATGGCATAAAAAAGTTGAAAATATCCTTCACTTTTAACTTTGTAATTTTTATGATGTTCGCTTCCTCATGACCTTGTGCAATGCCCCCTCATATAAAAGATAATGTCATGCTTCTTTCTATTTTATATTTCATTGTATCAAAAAACACAAGCAGATATTCAAGTCCAAATCTCATAAAATTTAAAACTTTTTTAGAGAGAATAAAATTATTTCAAAAGAAGAAGGAGTATCTACCAAGGAAATTATCCCCAAAAATGAGGTCGGGCAATGTTTCTACTTTCAATACTTAATAGGCAAACATATATCAATTATTTTAACAAAACACAATATAATATAAATGTATATATACAACCTTTTCCTATATCTATATTATTAACTTAATACTATATCTGAATATGAAAAGTATAACTAATAATCGATCTTTTTACATAATATAATGTTATGCACATAAGCCACGGGTCCTCCAATTCTGTTTTCCTAGTTGCAACTTTATATACCTCACAAAACATGGAAATGGTGAACTACTTTTCAAACTCTCCCTGCTCCTTATAAATTACGCAGCCAGAATTAGTGAAGTCAAATTTGTAGAGTGGAAGAACATGAAAGTGTCAAATGAAGAAACTTACAATGACATCCAGTGGTACCTTGGTGATAATAATGCTTATGAAGGACTTCACGAGAGAGACTGCTTGATTTGATTTTCAACAAAACAAAAAATGGTTAATTACCAATTGTTTGAGTTAAGACTTCTTCAAGGAGGGAGAAGAAAATGGTTGAAGAGTTTATCCTATGGAAGAGTTAACTTGTCCTGATCATGAACTTTTTCCTGAGTACGAAGGAAAAGGAAATGAAAAAAGGAGAAGAAATAGAGGGTCGTCCATGCTTCTATTAGAACGTGGATATAAGGATTAATTAGAATTGGAAATTATGAAAAATGATAGTTATTAAGATTGATGAAAATTAAAATAGAGTTATTATGACAGTTAAAGGAGAAAGTATACAAGAAATTCTGGTAAAGAGTAGAATCATAGCAAACCTAAAATGCTAATGAGGTGAGATTGTTTTTGTTTAAAAAATAGAATGGCAACTAAGCTTGAAAACTGATGTGGCAAAACTGTGTTGTTGAATATTGCTTACATGGCAACGCTACAATTCATGTTTCAGAATTTATATATTATAAATAGATAGATAAATAGATTTCATATTTATTGAATTAGCCCATAGCAAGTAATACCCTTAATTTCAACCTTCAATAGTTGATTATTGAATCATGCTAACAAAGGACCCTAAACCAAAGCCTTTTCAGGATTTATTCATGAATAACAAAGCGCCAGTGCCAAGGATGGATAAGTCTGATCTCATCGGTTAGAATTTGTTCAAAATTTAGTTCGAGGAGGGAAACCGTTTGATGCCACGTTGCTATATTGATGAGAGTGTTGTGCAGAGTCTGAGGGCACTGTGGATTGACTCAGTGATTGAAATCAGTGGGCTACCTATCTATGAAGGAGAAGCTGAAATGGGTGTGGAAACTAGCATGATCATATGTAATGGATATAGGACATGGTTTCTTCATGGTCAAGTTCCACCTCAGTGTTTGATCACTACCTGAGTGGGTTCCTGACTTTGTCACCTTTTTAGATAATCTTTTTTTTACTGTTCAAAGTATTATCTAAAATATTTTAAGAAAAAAACAAAATAAACATAATTAATTACAAGGATTAAAAAAAACATTAAATTACAAGCATCCAAAATATATTTAAACCTTAAAAAAACTTAAGCAAACATGCCCTCAACTAGTGAAATTGCCAAAATCTCTTTACCACCTTCAGTAGTGTCAGATTCAGATGCAATGTCATCTTCAGTTGTGTGAGCAGAAAAGCTTAGTCACAATGCAAATCTCTGGTCCAATTCAAGCCTCCAGAATCACGCCACAATTCCACATAGCAGAATCATTTTCATCGAGTTTTATCTTTGTAAAGTTTTATTATAAATTCGAAGAACCAATTCACCCTCTCTTCATTATTCCCTCACCATTTTATCCATCTAATTCTTCATTTGATTCTTCTTTTTATGTACTTAAATTCTTCATGTTTCATAACTTCAAATAATATTTCCCTGAATAAGAAATTTTTTTAAGGGTAGTGATTGAAAGTAAGAGACTAATCTAGTGAGGTGCAAATATCTATTAAGAGATTGAGTTGACTGACATCTCCTACCAAATGTTTTTTTTTATGCATTACGTACGTACCGGTAACAATATGCTTAAGAGACATAATAATTATCTGTGATATTTTCTCATCATCATTTGATTTATATGGATTATTAAATGAAAGCAGGATCATGAATAATCTGCATAATCCTACACACTCTTATATTTATTAGGACTTGGGAGAAATCATACATATGTATTTACTTCCAGACCCGATCATTATTCATCCACTGCTTTCTATTTTCTCAACTTAAGTAAAAATAAAATCAACCCTAAGAGCAATCAATGCAACAGAGAAATGCAGGTTGAAGAAGGCATCCTCACCGGTGCTTGTCTGGCTGATTTGCTATTAGCATTTTAGTACTCCCTCATGACTAATGCCTCCACCTTAAAACTTGATAGCAATGTCCTCCACTGCTTTCATATTCAAGATTCAGCTGTGGGAAGATACGACACAGAATGAGGTCCACGCGTTTCCAGTACCATTGCCTCCATTGCTTCCAAAACAGAAGGGGATCAATAACAAGTGCAAGGCCAAAAACAAATCCCAATTCAACCATAATGATATTCCAACCAAATGTGCATGGCAGCCCATATGTTTCATTACTGCAGTTTTTAGGCAAAGGTGCTCCACACAATTCTGCATTACCAACAAAGGAAGATGCATCAAATGTTTGAAGCTGGATACCTACGGGGATTTTTCCCACCAGACGATTAGAGGAAAGGTCTAGGTACGAGAGGAAATTTAAATTTGCAAGCTGTGTGGGAATTTCTCCATCAAAATGGTTGCTTGACAGGTCCAATGCTTCAAGCTGTTTTAAATTCCCTATAGATGAAGGGATTTGGCCTGCTAAAGCATTATCTGACAAGTCGAGCAAATTAAGTCTTGTAAAATTCATAAGCTCTTCTGGTATTGTTCCTTCAAAATTGTTGGATGAGAAGTCAACAGATGTGAAGCCAGTTAGGATGTTAACAAACTCCATCTGTAAACCTTTGCTTGTAAGTGTCACAGAACCCTGATAATATATACCACCAAACTTAAGGACTTGAGATGCAATGTGATTGAACTTTGATCCATCATCATCTTCATCAAGCATCATTGCCTTCCAAGTTTTGAAGCAGTTTTTTGGAAGTACACCACTGAAATTGTTGACTGACAAGTCCACAATTTGAAGCATATACCAAGTACTATTAGAATAAGGACATCCAACGTGACCATGGAATTTGTTTCCCCTCAAAACCATGACACGGAGTGTGGATATTGTCTTTAAGAAACATGGAAATCCATCATCTACCTGATTGTTACCAAGATCCAACACCTCTAATGATGTGCAATTTGCAAGAGATTTGGGAATTGAGCCCCACAATAGATTACTATTAAGATCCAGAGTCCTTAGAACACAAGATACTGGAAATTTGTCTGGAATGCTGCCATAGAACTTGTTATGTTGCAGATCTAATACCACAAGTCTCTCACTCTGTGTTAAGCACTCTGGAATTTTCCCATTCAAGTGATTATAGGAAAAATCCAGAACTAGCATACTTGAACTACTGCACAAGGATTGTGGAATATTCCCAGATAAATTGTTTTTGGAAAGAGACAGGAAAATTGTTGAAGACAGAAAATTACCAATATCTGATGGAATAGTGAAACTGAAGTTATTGCTTGAATAGTCCAAATAAGAGGCATGCACCGGAAATATTTGAAGCTTCCCTTGGAGGTGATTATCATGAAGGTCAAGGAGCCTCAAATTCGAACTAGGGTTCTGCACAGGTCCTTCTAAATTGCTGAGTAAATTGTGAGAGAGATTTAATTGAACGAGAGAGTTAAGTTGCCAAATCCATGTTGGTATAGATCCTTGAATATTGTTGCTTGAGAGGTCTAAAGTTGTTATTTTTGATTGGTTTCTCAAGAAACTAGGGAACTCTGTCAGGTTGCAGGAGGCCAGCTCTACAATTTTCATATTGGGGATGGAAGATATTAGGCCAACATCTGCAAAATTTGTGTCTATTGACAAATGGTTGTGTGAAAGTCCCAGTGTACTTAGATTTACAAGTCTATGAATCACATCTAGCTTCAATCTGCCATTTAACTTGTTTGAAGATAGTTCAAGGACACAAAGTGATCTGAGTTGAAAAATATCTGTAGGAATGGACCCGTTTAAATCATTTCCACTTAAATCAAGGATCTCTAACTTGGAGGAAGAGATATTTGAAAATTTATTCAGTTGATCCTGGAAATTGTTGTTGGAAAGTCGAATACTTCGTAGCAGTGGGAGAGAAAAAAGAGAGGAAGGAAGGCTTCCATCCAGGAAGTTGTCCTGCAAATCAATTTGGAGCAGATTTCTTAGGCCGCCAAAATGATAAGATGTGATTGAACCTGTGAAACCATTCTTCCAGAAGTGTAAATGCGTGAGATTCTTGGACATATTCAGGGATGGAATTTGACCAGTGAAGTCATTCAATGACAAATCCAGATAAGTGAGTTCCCTGAGTCTTGACATTGAACTGGGTAGTGTTCCGTTAAAATGGCAATTAGAAAGATCTAAGATGGATAACTGCCCAAGATTATTTATAGAAGGTGGTATTCCTCCCGAGAAACTTGTGCCACTCACAATCAATGTCTGAAGAGGACTATTCAGTGGGAATTCAAGCAAAGATCCATACAGATTATAATTGAATGATAAGTCTACAACAGACAATGTTGCTACCTGAAAGATTTTCTCTGGAAATGTTCCAGTCAATTCACAAGAACTAAGGTGAAGGGTGGTTAAATTTGTAAAATTAGCAAAGGTTTCTGGCACTGGGGATGAGAAATTGTTCTGATCAAGACGAATGACTGATAGATTCTGAAGTCTTGTCAAGGAAGGATCAAGGGGTCCAGAGAGATTGCAGTTTGACATGCTCAGCTCCTGCAGGTTAACAAGTTTAAACAAAGCATTGCTCCATTTATTTCCCTGAGTTGTTACAATTACACCATCCATATACAATTGTCTAAGCATGGTGAGGTTTTGGACAAGCATTTGTAGATCTATGTTTTCAAGTTTCAGTGGTTGCCCATATAAATAGGAAACAGAAGAGATATCAAGAGTTACCAACCTTGCCAGGTAAGAAATCTCTGTTGGAATCTGCCCCACAAAGCCAGCATGAGACAAATTCAGATATGTTAAGTTCTTCAACTTGTTGAAACCGGATGGTATCTCAGAACTGAAGTTATTATCAGACAAATTCAGTATCTGGAGATTTTGCAAAGTGAAAAGAGTACTTGAATTGTCAAATTCACCATAGATAGATTCTCCACTCAAGTCAAGGCCTGTAACTTGCCTCTCCTCGTCACAGGCAACACCCCTCCACTCACAGAAATCTACGGTTGGATTCCAAGACACAAGTTTTGTAGACTTATTAGTCTTGAATTTGAGGCTATTCTTTAGTTTGAGCAATGATTGTTGTTGATCCTCAACAATTTGGGCTGAAACCCCGGTGTAGTAAACACTGTGGTGTATCCAGAAGCAGTAGCAGAATATGAAGGAAAGCAATGAAACATGGGGAATTCTCATTGGAGTCTACTGAGAGAGACACACAACGAACCAAAACAACAAAGGCTGGAAAAGGGAACAGGCTAATGATGTGTTATAGACCCTTTGTTTTCCAGTGTTTATGTTACAATGCAATTTGGCTAGGAAATGTCATCAAAAGTGATTCTAAAATGCATCAAAAGTGTTTTATTCAGATTTGACGGTAAGAGATGCACGGTGCATGGATGCATGTTAGAATTACTCGGTAGGAATATATGCAAGGAAAAGGTGAATGGGAAAGACTTAGCCTCAGAAGGAGTGTAAGATGGTGAAGCTAAGTCAAAGTAAACCACGTCCTTGTCGTGTGCCATTTGTAATTAATTATCCATACCAAAATATTCCAAGGATTAGAATGAAAAACAATGTTGCTATTATTGCATTCGTTTTCCAAGGTCACTTCTGTATTCTTCTCAATTTTATTATTTTCCTATTTCTAACCCCCATCCACTTTAAATTAAAGCATTAATTGTATTTCAGCTAAAAGTCGGAGAGTATACTTTTCTTTATTATAGTTTCACTTTTAATTAATATATAAAAGTGAAGGAAAAATCAAACATTTGTTTGCACAATTTTTAAGCACCAGCTTGGGGTGTTTGTGGACCGGTTCAACTGAATTTTGATTAAATTCAGAATTCAATTTAATCAAATTTGATTGATTTCGTTCGGTTTGATTTTTATAAAAAAAAATTGAAACTCAACCCGTTCATGAATGAGTTGAGTCAACAGGTTATCCATTTAAATTTATTTATTTTTCTTAGAATTATTATTTTATATCATGATTTATTCAAATATCCAATACAATTAACACAATATTATCAATGTTTGAAAGTAATAAAATTGATTCATTTAATACCATCAACATAATATTCTAAAATAGAATAATACAAATTAAAATAAAATATTCTTCAACGAGATTTATTATAATAATATGAATCACAACAATTTCCTGCAAATTAATTTCTTGCAATAAGCTTTGCTGCAATCATATTTGCTACAACTAGATTTGTTACAACCAGATTTGTTGAAACAAATGAACAAAATATGATTTATCAATATTATAAACATGACAGAAAAAATAAATATGAAAAAAGGTGAAACAAATAACAATATACAGGAAAGTAATACTTTAAGAAGTTTCAACACTAGTGGTCTAAACACTTGCAATTCCAACACTTGGAGTACCAATATTACAAATATTTAAAGCGAAACCAAATAACTCTAAAAATTTTGATTGGTTTCAATTAGTTCGATTCGATTTTGATTGGATTTATAAATCTAAACTTGTGACTCAACCCATACATGAACGTTTTTTATCGGTTCGGATCGGTTAGGTTTTGACCCAAATATATAAATGTAGAGTTTCAAGCCAAAAGATAAAGTGCATGCATATTGGTAATTGAATTTTTATCACTAAGGTTTAGGTGACTTAAATGCAAAGTAAAATATTTCATTTTACTAAATGAAGCTTATTTGAATGGATGCACTAGAAGTTATTTTTATTTCAATTTCCAAGATAACTTATTTATTGTAGTTGGTGGCAATTTTCACTATAAATAGAATTAGTGAAGAAACAACATACATGTAGAGAGAGTGTGTGAGCAGAGAGATTGTGAAACAAAGTCACTTTGTTGAGATAAAAATATCTTTGTGTAAAAGTGTATCATTTCTTGTAATCATTGAGTGTGGTACTTAGGTTTGTAGAGCGATACACTATTTGGGGTGGGTTACAATCTTGTAATCATTTTTGTGATAATGAAATACTTTTTTAGACTATTTTGTGGACGTAGGCAAGAGGTGTCGAACTACGTTAAATTCATGTGTTTGTTATTATTTTTTTACGATGTAATCTTTATTGTGTTCCCATGATCCTTTGTGAGTGAGAATAGTTTTATTTGTGAGAGTATTGATTACCCAAAAGTCGTATCAAAGCTATGGTCGGGAACACACAAAGGTTTGAGATATTGTTGTTTGATGGAAAAATAAATTTTATGATTTGGTGGAGTATTATTCAAGACCTTTTGGTGCTGAAGGTCTTGATCAAGTATTACAAGATGAAAGGTCGGCTTCTATAAATGAAACTGAGTGTACTAAGAACCAAATGAGAGTTGTGAGCATGATTCAGTTAGTCTTTGCTCCCAAGATAAAACACAATGTGTTGAAGGAGACAATATCGTAGTCCTTGTAGGAGAAGCTCAAGAATATCTATGCGTTAAAGTCGCTAACTAATCGCCTTTGTTTGAAGATGGAATTGTATCAACTCAAAATGGAGATGGGAGGAGATCTCCATGACTACATCAACAAGTTCAATCAGCTAGTAAGTCAATTGTTGAATGTAGATGATAAACTCTCTTATGAGGAGCAGGTGTTGTTGTTGTTGGCCTCACTACCAAGGTCCTTCAAAGCCTTGGTTCAAACGTTGTTTGTAGGAATATCAACTTTGAATTTGGATGAGGTGACTGCAACTCTTAGAGAAAATCAGAGAATAATGAGAACTGGAAATGTTGATGATGAACACCATGCAATAGCTATGGTGGAGTCTGAGAGATGGAGGAATCATTCAAGGAGATATGATGGTCCAAGAGGAACATCAAAATCGCAATCACATCCGCAACGAGATATGAGTAACATACAATGTTACTATTGTGGTGAGAATGATCGTGTGCAAGTGAGGTGCAAACAAATGAAAGAGGACTTGAAGAAATTAAGAGATATGAACAAAGATGGTGTCAACTCCCAAGCTAATGTAGTGAAAAGTGTTGAAGATGGAGATGATGTGTTTTTGGCAACAAACGATGAGGTTGCTAAAACAAAATGGGTGATGGATTTTGCTGCCTCAAAGCACATTTGTAGAGATCGAGAGATGTTTGACACTTTGAAAACTGGTGGAGAATTCAGCCATTCTAAGTTAGGGAATGGTGAAAAAATGAAGGTCGAAGGCATGGGGAGCGTGAGGATGAAGCTCCATGATGGTGTTATTCAAACTTTCTCAAATGTGAGGTTTGTACCTTCTACTGTTGTCAATATGATTTCTATGGGGGAGATGACATCACAAGGGCACAAGTATGTTGGTTCAAAGTAGGGATGCAAGGTCTACAATGGGAGACACTTGGTGTTGTGAGGACAAAAAAGTAACATTTGCTATTTGGATGGATAAGCCTTGAAGAAGAACCATGAAAGCAAAGTGAAGAAGAAAGTGAAGTTTTCTAATGTTGTAGAAGTGTTGGGAGATACTTCCATTGGAGGGGGGGGGGGTTGTTCATTTTTAAATTGATTGAGAGATATTTCTCTTTTGACTTTAGGGGAGAATTGTAGAGTTTCAAGCTAAAAAATAAGGTGCATGCATATTGAAAATTGTAACCATTAAATGGGGTACTCGGGTTTGTAGGGTGATACATTATTAGGGGTGTGTTACAATCTTGTAACCATTTGTGTAATAGTGAAATACTTTCTAAAACGATTCTGTGAATGTATGCAAGAAGTATCGAATCACATTAAATTTTTGTGTTTGTCATTACTTTTTTTATGGTGTAATTTTTGTTGTGTTATCACGATCCTTTGTGGATGTGAATAATTTTATTTGAAAGAACATTGATTACCAAATAATAAATGACCTAACTCAAAGATTTTATTTGCGGGTTTGAATTATTTTATTTTATTTGTGCGATTGTAATATTTGTGTCTGATTTGTTTCCATTGAGGTTTATCTATAATTTTTTATTATTAATTCCAATAACCAATTCACCATTTCGCCCTCACATATGTGGGTGTTCGTTTCGGTTTAAATTTTAGATAAAAAATTATTCAAATCAAATATAAAATAAATAGACAGTCTAATTTAAATATAATATCAAATTCAAATTAAATTAATTAATATTTTACTATTTGATGTGATTCGATTTTATAATTTTTTTATTTTTTTAATCCATTATCCTAATTTAATTTCATCAACTAAACTTACATAATTTTTATATATGCTATATTATTTTAAAAATGAATTTATTTTTATTAAATTTCATGTAACATATTTTAGTAAAATTTACTATTTTTACTTCTATTTAATATTAATTAAAAATGTTATTATTAAATATTTTTTAACATATTAGTAATTTGTGGATTGATATTTAATATTATTTTTCAATAATATTAGTATATTATTTTTTAACATATAAAAGTAGAATATGGATTATAAAACAGAGAAAAGATAATAAATTATTTAATACTTATATTACACTAAAAATTAATATAGTCATAATATATAATTTATTTGATTTGATTCGATTTTTTAAAACAAAATTTAAAAATCAAATCAAACAAATAAAATTGTGCAATTTTTTTAAATTTTTGGTTTTTTTTTGGAGTTTAAATGCTTTTTGATTTTTTTAATCAATTTGAGAGATTACAAACAGTTTGATTTGATTTTCAATGCCACTACTTACTTTAGTACTCTCTCACCATTTTTTACTTCAATTTTTTTTTTTTATCAACTGACCCAGTTTCTTTTTAAATACTTCATTAGATAATAGTAGATAGTATCTTGTTACTTCAGATAATATTTCCTTGAATAAGAAAATTTGAATAGGCTATATTTTCTATTGATCGATTATTGAATGAAAACACGATAATCTATATGAGATTACAGGCTGTAATATTTCCAGACCCCATCATTATTCAAGCAATGATGTTATTGTCTCAACTTCTATAAAACATGAAATCAAACCAAATAGCAATCAATGCAACAAACAAATGCAGGCTGAAGAAGACATAGGAAGTTTCCTCACCAATTGCACGTGGTGACATGGAGGCCACACGTGTCCTTTCACTACAAGGGTTTTATTCAAAGGTGTTCCACACAATCCTGCATTAATTACCAGCATAGGAAGATGCATCGAAACCTTGAAACGGGTTACCTACATGGATTTTTTCCACCAGACGGTTATAGTAAAGGTTCAGGTATGAGAGGAAAGTTAGACTTTGAAGCTGTGTGGAAAGCAAAGGAACATGGAGAATTCTCATTGTAGTGTACTGTGAGAGACACATAATGAACCGAAAGAAAGGCTAATGATGGCTTATGGAACCTTTAATTTGTTTTCCAGTGATTAGGTTCTAATGCAATTTGGCAAGTAAATGTCATCAAAAGTGATTCTACAATTCAATTTTTAAGTTAGCTGCATAATGCCACTTATATTTGTGACCATTGGTTCCGAACAAAATAAATAATATATGTGTTTAATTCAGATCCAATGGTGAGAGATGCATGGTGCATGAATGCATGTTAGA
Source organism: Glycine max (assembly GCF_000004515.6). Lineage (NCBI taxonomy): Eukaryota > Viridiplantae > Streptophyta > Magnoliopsida > Fabales > Fabaceae > Glycine > Glycine max. Next base: position 49,019,880 of record NC_038254.2, on the reverse strand, counting down.
ATAACAAGTACAAATATATGCAGAGAAAAAGTTAAGTGGGAGAGACCGCTTAGCCAAAAAAAAATGGTCCAAGTCTGATACGGAGGAACAAACACTGCCACCCACTATAACAGAGGAACAAGCTACTACAATGGCAGCAAATCAGGAAAATGCAGAGGCAACAGAACAGAGGGTACAATTAACAAATAGGCCCAAAAGACCAATTGTCAAACCATCATACCTGAGAGATTATGTATAAGGGGCGAGATAGGAATTTAGCTTGGTATTTTAGCTTGCTTGATACGTGCTTGGTAGTGGGGGACAAGCTTAACGGATTACGATTCCTTGAGCTGCAAATATCCAAATTCTGTTAGAAACCATAGTATAAATATATGTAAATAAAATCAAGCAAGGCATGAATGAATGAATGAAATGGGAATTATCTTTTGAGCTTTTATTGGAGGTCCCTGGTTCCTCGAAAACCAGTTTCTCTTTTCCAACCCGTATCAGTGGTGCTTTCATTGCCTTCCATGGCTGACCCACCTCCATTACCATCTTCCACCAAACTCGAAGAAATTCTTGTGGCCCTCACTACCCAGCAATTGTCCTTATCTCACAAAATTGACGACCTTATCCACCATCTTGCTCACCCCACACCTGCTATTCCCTCTTCCTTGCCTCGCGTCTTTTCCAATCCTGCACAGCAACACAGACTCAAATTAGAGGTCCCTCGTTTCGATGGGACGGACCCCGTTGGCTGGATTTTTAAGGTCAATCAGTTTTTTGATTACCATGGGACCCCTGAGCACGAACGTCTCCAGATTGTGTCCTTCTACATGGAGGGTCGCGCCCTCTCATGGTTTCAGTGGATGTCCGGCAACGCGCAGTTCACGTCGTGGCCGGCGTTCATCCAGGCGCTTCAGACCAGGTTCGCGACGTCTCAATACGAGGACCCCATTGGCACCCTTTGCAAGCTCATGCAGAAAACCACAGTCACTAATTACCTGTCGGAGTTTGAGGATATCGCGAACCGCATCGTTGGCATTCCCCCCACCTTCCTCATTGGCTGTTTCATTTCCGGCCTCACGCCGGAAATCTGCCGTGAAGTCCAAGCCCACCAACCCCTTACCCTCACCCAGGCCGCGGGCCTCGCCAAACTACAGGAGAAAAAATTCCTTGAGTCGCGACCCCTCCTTCCCCCTAGCCGTCCGCGACCACACCCCACCCCTTTTTACCCCACCCCACCTCTTCGTTCTCCTTCACCACCCTCTTTTCCCTCACCCTCTTCCAAACAGAACCCTCCGTTACCCTCCCCAAATCCTCGCCCCAACCCACCCCCGCCGTTCAAGCGCCTCACCTCGGACGAGATAGCTTCTTGCCGAGAACGAGGACTGTGCTTCAGCTGTGATGAGAAATACCATCGAGGACACCGGTGTGCCTCTCGGGTATTTCTCCTTCTCGCTGAGGACGGCGACACCCTAACCATCCCCGACTCACCTCTTATAACCAACATGGACCCTGACCCCAACCCCCATTTTGACCCGACCCATAACCCTGACCTGTACCCGGCCCAATTAAGTTTGAATTCCATGGCGGGCCACCTAGCTCCTGAAACGCTCCGTTTCATTGCCACGATTGCCGGCAACGATGTAGTGCTCCTTGTCGATGGCGGGAGCACTCATAACTTCATTCAACAGCAACTCGTGACCTAACTGAGCCTCCCTTGCAGAACCACAACCCCCCTGCGTGTCATGGTTGGCAATGGCAACCAACTCGAGTGCAACACCATCTGCGAGGAAATTCCGGTCACCATTCAGGCTCACAATTTTCACGTTGACTTATATGTTCTTCCCATTTCCAGCGCCAACGTGGTGTTGGGCGTTCAATGGTTGAAATCACTGGGACCAGTGTTGACGGACTACAATACGCTCCTCATGAAGTTCTTTCATAATGGTGGTTTGATCACACTACAGGGAGACATGGATGCTTCCTTGACCTCACTATCCTCTTTCCGTCGTTTATCCCGAAAACCCGATAATGCCATGTATTATCATATCACCCTGTTACCAGACCTCAATTCAACAACCCACCCTCTTCCTCAGCCCGTCCAAACACTCCTTGACAAATTCGATTCACTGTTCCAACCCCCTCAGTCACTCCCACCTCCGAGACACACTGACCACCACATTCACTTGTTACCACACGCTGCTCCGGTCAACGTAAGACCGTATCGATACCCTCATTATCAGAAGCGCGAGATTGAAGAGCAGGTGGATTCGATGCTTCAGAGGGGCCTCATTCAGCCTAGCACCAGTCCCTTTTCATCTCCGGTGCTCTTGGTTAAGAAGAGCGATGGGTCGTGGTGCTTTTGTGTGGATTATAGAGCACTAAATGCCTTGACGGTGCGCAACCGGTTCCCAATTCCGACCATCGATGAACTCTTGGACGAATTAGGCGGAGCTTGTTACTTTTCGAAGCTTGACCTTCTGCAGGGGTATCACCAAATTCGAATGCATCTCGGCGACATTCTGAAAACCGCTTTTAGGACCCATCACGGCCACTATGAGTTCAAAGTCATGCCGTTTGGGCTCTGCAATGCCCCTTCTTCATTTCAGGCCACTATGAACCAGATTTTCCGACCGTACCTCCGACGGTTCATCATCGTCTTCTTCGACGACATTCTTGTTTATAGTCACTCCATGGATGACCATTTGCACCATTTAGAGCTTACATTCCAGGTACTTCTTGCCAATCACTTCGTCCTCAAGTTTTCTAAATGCTTCTTTGCTCAACTACAGGTAGAGTACCTTGGTCATCTGGTCTCACGTTCCGGTGTCGAGCCCCTTCCTTCCAAGATCACTGCTATTCAGCAATGGCCTATGCCTCAGACCACCAAGGCGGTCCGCAGTTTTCTGGGCTTAGTCAGGTTCTATCGTCGCTTTATACGAGGGTATGCCACCATTGCTGCCCCTCTGGTCAAGGCAACGACCGTTGACCCTTTACAGTGGACGGCGGAAACCCAACTTGCGTTCGAGAATTTGAAGCAGGCGTTATCCTCTGCCCCAATTCTAGCCTTGCCGGACTTCAGTATTCCCTTCACAGTGGAAACAGACGCTTCGGGTGTGGGTATGGGAGCCATTTTATCTCAGAAAGGTCACCCAATTGCATTTTTCAGCAAACCATTTAGCGCCAAATTACTTCGCTCCTCCACCTACGTTCGGGAACTCTTTGCCATCACGGCCGCCATCAAGAAGTGGCGCCAATACCTGCTGGGTCACCGCTTCATCATTCTGACGGACCATAGAAGCCTTAAGGAACTTCTCACTCAAGCTGTGCAGACACCGGAACAACACATGTACTTGGCCCGTCTCATGGGCTACGATTATAAGATTATGTATCGATCGGGAGCCCACAACCAAGCAGCAGATGCCTTGTCGCGCGCTCCTGTGAGTTCCTCCACTCTCTACATGATTCTTTCAGTTCCCTGCTTCACCTTCTTGGAGGAACTCATTCAACAGCTGAAACTTCATGATGATTATCTTCGTCAACGTCAGAACATCACAACTGATCCTACCAGCTTCGAGGGATTTACCTTGACTGACGATTTCATCCTCTTTCGCAATCGAATTTGGCTTCCTCGCGATCTGTCCATCATCCCCACTCTGCTTCGTGAGTACCACGCTACTCCTACTGGGGGCCATGCCGGAATCACCAAAACTCTGACCAGGCTTTCTGAGAATTTTTTTTGGTCAGGAATGCGCAGTGATGTCTCTACCTTTGTCGCCAATTGCTTTGAATGCCAATGCACAAAATACGAGACCAAGAAGAAGCCTGGCCTGTTATGCCCATTACCAGTTCCCCGACAGCCTTGGGAGGACCTTTCCCTTGATTTCATTACTGGGTTACCACCTTACCAAGGCCATACTGTAATACTTGTTGTTGTCGATCGATTCTCCAAGGGCGTTCATTTAGGAATGTTACCCACAGCTCACACTGCGCATGCAGTTGCTTCTTTGTTCTTGAACATTGTAGTCAAAATTCATGGTCCACCACGGAGCTTGGTGTCGGACAGGGATCCATTATTCATAAGCAATTTTTGGAGAGAGCTTTTTCGCATGAGTGGTACCCAGCTAAGGATGAGCTCGGCGTACCACCCAGAGAGTGACGGGCAAACTGAAGTCATCAATCGGGTTATAGAGCAGTACCTGAGGGCCTTCGTCCATCGGAAACCCACTTCTTGGGGCAGACTTCTTCCTTGGGCAGAATATTCTCACAACACGTCATGGAGCTCGTCCACGGGGACCACACCGTATGAAGTGACCTTTGGAAGAAAGCCTTTTAATTTTCTCACTTACCTCGCAGGTCAATCCACCATTGACGCGGTGGACACGATACTCACAGACCGCAATGAAGTTTTTCACATGATTCACAAGAAGCTGTTGAAGACACAAGAGGCCATGAAACACAAAGTTGATCTCAAACGCCGTGAAGTCACTTACAACCCTGGTGATTGGGTTTTACTTAAACTTCTCCCTCACAGACAAGTCTCTGCCAAAGGTTCTGAGCAGGTCACGAACAAACTCTCTAAGCGGTTTTTTGGCCCCTTCCAAGTTGTCGAGCGCGTAGGCAAAGTTGCTTATCGGCTCCAACTTCCGCCCGAGGCCAAATTGCACCCCGTCTTTCATTGTTCCTTGCTCAAACTCTTCCATGGTGATCCAGCAGTGGCGTCGGACTCTTTCACGAGTCTTCCCTTCGATCAGCAAGGACCAGTAGCTCCATTGGTTATCTTGGCCACACGCAGAAAGGCTGATACACTCATGGAAGTTTTGGTTCAGTGGCAAGGATTGTCTCCAGATGATGCTACTTGGGAGAACTGGGATACCCTTCACGATGAATTTCACCTTGAGGACAAGGTGCTTCTCCATGGGCCGTGGAATTATACGGAGGAACAAACACTGCAACCCACTATAACAGAGGAACAAGCTACTACAATTGCAGCAAATCAGGAAAATGCAGAGGCAACAGAACAGAGGGTACAATTAGCAAATAGGCCCAAAAGACCAATTGTCAAACCATCATACCTGAGAGATTATGTATAAGGGGCGAGATAGGAATTTAGCTTGGTATTTTAGCTTGCTTGATACGTGCTTGGTAGTGGGGGACAAGCTTAACGGATTATGATTCCTTGAGCTGCAAATATCCAAATTCTGTTAGAAACCATAGTATAAATATATGTAAATAAAATCAAGCAAGGCATGAATGAATGAATGAAATGGGAATTATCTTTTGAGCTTTTATTGGAGGTCCCTGGTTCCTCGAAAACCAGTTTCTCTTTTCCAACCTTTATCAAAGTCACTTAAGTCAAAGTAAACCATGTGTTTTCTATTATTTTTTTTGTAATTGTTGCCTGCATTTTTCAAGTCACTTCTCATCTTAATAATTTTTTTTTGGTAGCTTAGCTTGTAAAATGGAGCTACCAAAAATGGTAAAGTTTATATATAGAAATAGCATGAAATAATTTTAGAATTATATGGTTAAAAAAAAATTTTCTAACTTTAATAAAATTCCGTCGAATCTATTGAAAAGTCAATAAATATGTTGATTGTTTTTTGGGCAAAGAAATATATATGATAAAAATTGCACTGTTCTTTGATTTATACTAGGGATCCTATAACGGATAGTGAGAAAGTAATTCCTTTGGTGAAATTCCTGACAACATAGTAGAGAAATTTAGCTATCTACCAATTATGTTAAAACTTGTTGGTAATTACATTGTTCATGACATGTATATAAATGGGTGGTTGATTTTTTTCCTGTGATAAGTGAAAATAATGAATAAAATGTTTATAGCTGCATAGTAATTATACATTTATGAATCGAGTCTCAAGTAGTTGGGTTTGAAACCAATTAAATGAATTCATAATTAATTCAAACTAAAAGTGACGAAGTCTCATTAAGTTGAACCTGAAAAAACAATGTCGAACCAATTATGGCTTGTTTGGATGTACGTCCCACAAAATCAAATGCGCGTAATTGACTAGAAATATGTAGCTTGGACGTTTTTCTCAATATTGACGTGAAAATTAGCAGAAACGGGCGTAATGGACGGATTACCAAACACATACAACTACTAGATGGATTTGAGTTGAAACCAGATATAAACCCGCACGATCGGGTAAATAAGTGAATTATTAAAATTAAGGATGATTTATGTTAGTTGATGTATTATCTTTTAATGCTATTTCTTTGAACAATGTAATGTAAGCTTATTGTTGTAGTTCATTTGGTCTTTACATTGAAATAATATTTACAGTAATTAACATACATTTAATCGCTCTTTCTTATTAGAAGTTTGAGTATATGAATCAACAATAAGTTTATAATGTATGAGTAAATTATACTCTCAACTAATCTTGTACAACATTATTTATTTTAACATATAATTTAGAACCTCATTTTTGAGTAATGAAGGAGAAGCTGAAATGGGTGTGGAAACTAGCAGGATCGTATGATGTAATGGATATAGGACATGGTTTCTTCATCGTCAAGTTCCACCTCAGTGTTTGATCACTACCTGAGTGGGATCTGACTTTGTCACCTTTTAGATAATATTTTTTTTTACTGTTCAAATATTATCTAAAGTATTTTAAAAAAAATAAACATAATTAATTACAAGACTAAAAAAATTTATAAAGACGAACAAAAACATTAAATTATAAGGATTAAGAATATATTTAAACGTTTAAAAAAACTTAAGCAAACATGCCCTCAACTCGAGTGAAATTGCCAAAATCTCTTTACCACCTTCAGTGTCAGATTCAGATGCAATGTCAGTTGTGTGAGCAGAAAAGCTTAGTCACAATGCTAATCTCTGGTCCAATTCAAGCCTCCAGAATCACTCCACAATTCCACATAGCAGAATCATTTTCATCGACTTTTATCTTTGTAAAATTTTATTATAAATTCGAAGAACCAATTCACCCTCTCTTCATTATTCCCTCACCATTTTATCCATCTAATTCTTAATTTGATTCTTCTTCTTTTTTACGTACTTAAATTCTTCATGTTTCATAACTTCAAATACTACTTCCCTGAATAAGATTTTTTTTTAAGGGTAGTGATTGAAAGTAAGAGACTAATCTAGTGAGCTGCAAATATCTATTAAGAGATTGAGTTGACTGACATCTCCTACCAAATGTTTTTTTTTTATGCATTACGTACGTACCGGTAACAATATGCTTAAGAGACATAAAAGTATCTGTGATTTTTCTCATCATCATTTCATTTATATGGATTATTAAATGAAAGCACGATCATGAATCATCTGCATAATCCTACACACTCTTATATTTATTAGGACTTAGGAGAAATCATACATATGTATTTACTTCCAGACCCGATCATTATTCATCCACTGCTTTCTATTTTCTCAACTTAAGTAAAAATAAAATCAACCCAAAGAGCAATCAATGCAATAGAGAAATGCAGGTTGAAGAAGGCATCCTCACCGGTGCTTATCTGGCTGATTTGCTATTAGCATTTTAGTACTCCCTCATGACTAATGCCTCCACCTTAAAACTTGATAGCAATGTCCTCCACTGCTTTCATATTCAAGATTCAGCTGTGGGAAGATACGACACAGAATGAGGTCCACGCGTTTCCAGTACCATTGCCTCCATTGCTTCCAAAACAGAAGGGGACCAATAACAAGTGCAAGGCCAAAAACAAATCCCAATTCAACCCTCATGATATTCCAACCAAATGTGCATGGCCTTGCATGTGGTGACGTTGGCAGCCCATATGTTTCATTACTGCAGTTTTTAGGCAAAGGTGCTCCACACAATTCTGCATTACCAACAAAGGAAGATGCATCAAATGTTTGAAGCTGGTTACCTACGGGGATTTTTCCCACCAGACGATTAGAGGAAACGTTTAGGTACGAGAGGAAATTTAAATTTGCAAGCTGTGTGGGAATTTCTCCATCAAAATGGTTGTTTGACAGGTCCAATGATTCAAGCTGTTTTAAATTCCCTATAGATGAAGGGATATGGCCTGCTAAAGCATTATCTGACAAGTTGAGCAAATGAAGTCTTGTAAAATTCATAAGCTCTTCTGGTATTGTTCCTTCAAAATTGTTGGATGAGAAGTCAACAGATGTGAAGACAGTTAGGATTTTAACAAACTCCATCTGTAAACCTTTGCTTGTAAGTGTCACAGAATCCTGATAATATATACCACCAAACTTAAGGACTTTAGATGCAATGTAATTGAACTTTGATCCATCATCATCTTCATCAAGCATCATTGCCTTCGAAGTTTTGAAGCAGTTTTTTGGAAGTACACCACTGAAATTGTTGAATGACAAGTCCAAAATTTGAAGCATATACCAAGTACTATTAGAATGAGGACATCCAACGCGACCATGGAATTTGTTTCCCCTCAAAACCATGACACGGAGTGTGGATATTGTCTTTAAGAAACATGGAAATCCATCATCTACCTGATTGTTACCAAGATCCAACACCTCTAATGATGTGCAATTTTCAAGAGATTTGGGAATTGAGCCCCATAATAGATTACTATTAAGATCCAGAGTCCTTAGAACACAAGATACTGGAAATTTGTCTGGAATGCTGCCATGGAACTTGTTATGTTGCAGATTTAATACCACAAGTCTCTCACTCTGTGTTAAGCACTCTGGAATTTTCCCATTCAAGTGATTATAGGAAAAATCCTGAACTAGCATATTTGAACTACTGCAAAAGGATTGTGGAATATTCCCAGATAAATTGTTTTTGGAAAGAGACAGGAAAATTGTGTAAGACAGAAAATTACCAATATCTGATGGAATAGTGAAACTGAAGTTATTGCTTGAATAGTCCAAATAAGTGGCATGCACCGGAAATATTTGAAGCTTCCCTTGGAGGTGATTATCATGAAGGTCAAGGAGACTCAAATTGGAACTAGAGTTCTGCACAGGTCCTTCTAAATTGCTGAGTAAATTGTGAGAAAGATTTAATTGAACGAGAGAGTTAAGTTGCCAAATCCATGTTGGTATAGATCCTTGAATATTGTTGCTTGAGAGGTCTAAAGTTGTTATTTTTGATTGGTTTCTCAAGAAACTAGGGAACTCTGTCAGATTGCAGGAGGCCAACTCTACAATTTTCATATTGGGGATGGAAGATATTAGGCCAACATCTGCAAAATTTGTGTCTATTGACAAATGGTTGTGTGAAAGTCCCAGTGTAGTTAGATTTTCAAGTCTATGAATCACATCAAGCTTCAACGTGCCATTTAACTTGTTTGAAGATAGTTCAAGGACACAAAGTGATCTGAGTTGAAAAATATCTGTAGGAATGGACCCGTTTAAATCATTTCCACTTAAATCAAGGATCTCTAACTTGGAGGAAAAGATATTTGAAAATTTATTCAGTTGATCCTGGAAATTGTTGTTGGAAAGTCGTATACTTCGTAGCAGTGGGAGAGAAAAAAGAGAGGAAGGAAGGCTTCCATCCAGGAAGTTGTCCTGCAAATCAATTTGGAGCAGATTTCTTAGGCCGCCAAAATGATAAGATGTGATTGAACCTGTGAAACCATTGCGTGTGAAGTCTAAATGGGTGAGATTCTTGGACATATTCAGGGATGGAATTTGACCAGTGAAGTCATTAAATGACAAATCCAGATAAGTGAGTTCCCTGAGTCTTGACATTGAACTGGGTAGTGTTCCGTTAAAATGGCAATTAGAAAGATCCAAGATGGATTACTGCCCAAGATTATTTATAGAAGGTGGTATTGCTCCCGAGAAATTTGTGCCACTCACAATCAATGTCTGAAGAGGGCTATTCAGTGGGAATTTAGGCAAAGATCCATACAGATGATAATTGAATGATAAGTCTAAAACAGACAATGTTGCTACCTGAAATATTTTCTCTGGAAATGTTCCAGTCAATTCACAAGAACTAAGGTGAAGGGTGGTTAAATTTGTAAAATTAGCAAAGGTTTCTGGCACTGGGGATGAGAAATTGTTCTGATCAAGACGAATGACTGATAGATTCGGAAGTCTTGTCAAGGAAGGATCAAGGGGTCCAGAGAGATTGCAGTCTGACATGCTCAGCTCCTGCAGGTTAACAAGTTGAAAGAAAGCATTGCTCCATGTATTTCCCTGAGTTGTTACAATTACACCATCCATATACAATTGTCTAAGCATGGTGAGGTTTCGGACAAGCATTTGTAGATCTATGTTTTCAAGTTTCAGTGGTGGCCCATATAAATAGGAAACAGAAGAGATATCAAGAGTTACCAACCTTGTCAGGTAAGAAATCTCTGTTGGAATCTGCCCCACAAAGCCAGCATGAGACAAATTCAGATATGTTAAGTTCTTCAACTTGTTGAAACCGGATGGTATCTCAGAACTGAAGTTATTATCAGACAAATTCAGTATCTGGAGATTTTGCAAAGTGAAAAGAGTACTTGAATTGTCAAATTCACCATAGATAGATTCTCCACTCAAGTCAAGGCCTGTAACTTGCCTCTCCTCGTCACAGGCAACACCCCTCCACTTACAGAAATCTACGCTTGGATTCCAAGACACAAGTTTTGTAGACTTATTAGTCTTGAATTTGAGGCTATTCTTCAGTTTGAGCAATGATTGTTGTTGATCCTCAACAATTTGGGCTGAAACCCCAGTGTAGTAAACACTGTGGTGTATCCAGAAGCAGTAGCAGAATATGAAGGAAAGCAATGAAACATGGGGAATTCTCATTGGAGTCTACTGAGAGAGACACACAACGAACCAAAACAACAAAGGCTGAAGAAGGGAACAGGCTAATGATGTGTTATAGACCCTTTGTTTTCCAGTGTTTATGTTACAATGCAATTTGGCTAGGAAATGTCATCAAAAGTGATTCTAAAATGCATCAAAAGTGTTTTATTCAGATTTGACGGTAAGAGATGCACGGTGCATGGATGCATGTTAGAATTACTCGGTAGGAATATATGCAAGGAAAAGGTGAATGGGAAAGACTTAGCCTCAGAAGGAGTGTAAGATGGTGAAGCTAAGTCAAAGTAAACCACGTCCTTGTCGTGTGCCATTTGTAATTAATTATCCTTACCAAAATATTCCAAGGATTAGAATGAAAAACAATGTTGCTATTATTGCATTCGTTTTCCAAGGTCACTTCTTGTATGAAGACTTTTTGGGTAGCTTAACTTGTAAAATGGAGCTCGCAACATTGGCTTACAGCATGAAGTACTGAAATAGTTTTAGAATTACGTGGTTAAATTTTTTTCTTCTTCTAACTTTAATAAAATTCCGTTGTATTTATTGATAACTGCTGGATTTGATAAATTATAATTGTCACTTTTTTTTTTATTCCAAAGTCAATAATTATGTTGCTTTTATTATTTCTTATAACAATTGCACCACCGTTCTTTATGTGTATGCAATAAATGGACGGATGTAATTTTTTTTGTGTAGCTACATATGTTTGTTAATTGAACGATCTGAACCTTAGAACTTCAATTTGAATCCAAAGTTGTTGGGATAGGTTGTTCAAATGAGCCTTGGATTTGCACATCTTCCCATGTTTGCCCACTAGTTAAATTTTGGACCTTCCCTAGTTATTCCAATATATGCAGGCTGAAGAAAACACCATTACAAAGCTCTTGTTTGACTTACATGCAACTAACATTTTTTCACTCCCTAATGGTTAATACCTCCACCTTAAAAAATGATAGCTCTGTCCTCCACATCTTTTGTATTCGAGATTCAGCTTGGGAAGATACGAAACAACATGAAGTCAACATGCTGTACCATTGTTTCCAAAACACAAGGGAACCAATAACAAGTCCAAGACCAAAACTGAATCCTATTTCAGCACTCATGATATTCCAATCAATTTCATGCACCCTTCCACGTGGTGACAATGACAACACATGCACTTCGTGACACAACCCATCACTGCCTTCATAGAACCTCGCTTCAAATTAATGATTGAAGTTCTGTACCTGTGTGGATCCTATCCACCAGGTTCGGGTATGAAAAGAAACATAAACTGGCCAACTGTGTGGGAATTTCTCCATCAAAATAGTTGCTAGACAAATCCAAGCATTATGTGACTAGTTGAGAACATGTAGTCCTGTAATGTTCACAAGCTCCTTTGGCAGTGGCCCTTCAAAATTGTTGGATGAGAAGTGTGTCCACAGATAAGATTATGAAAAGGCTCCATCTGTATTCCTTTTCAGGTAAGGATCAATGAGTCCTCATAATATATGTCACCAAATGTATGTCCCATGTGATTGGACTTTGATAATCTTGAACTTCATCAAATATCATAGCTACAAAGGTTTTAAACCACTTTCCTGGGAGTAAACCACTGAAATTGTTGAGAGCCAGATCAATTATTTGAAGCTTGTGCCAAGTGTTTTTAGTGTGAGGACATGCAATTGGACCATGGAATTGGTTTCCCCTCAAAACCATTACATGGAGTCTTGATAACTTCTTTAAGAACCATGGAAAATCCACCATTAAGGTGATTATTTCCAAGATTTAATGCTTCTAATGACGTCCAATTCGCAAGAGAGTTGGTAACTGGTCCCTCCAATAAATTCTCATTGACATCTAGAGTCCTTAGAGCACAAGATGCTGAAAATGTGACTGGAATGTTGCCATGAAACTTGTTCTGTGTTAAGCACTCTGGAATTGTCCCATTGAAGTGATTATGGGAAACATCAAGAACTAATAGAGTTGGTTTATTGCACAAGGACTAAGGAATACTCCCGGATAAATTATTTTTTGAAAGAGATAGCAAAACTTTGGAAAACAAGTTAGTGCCAACATCTGATGGAATAGTAGAACTCAAGTTATTGCTTGTGTTAAGATGTGACTGTTGGAACTGTCTAACAAACTATAATAGATTAGATTTTTATGCTATTTTTTAGGAAAAATAAAAGTCATGTTCATAGATAGAATAAAGCAGTTTTGATCCTATTTTCTAGGCATGATCTGTTAGTGATGTTATCTCTTTGTTAGCAATTACTTTCTTTTCTATGTTTATAAATACGTTGCTTCATATCTGAATAAAACAAGCCTTTGCAGTTTCAATTTCCTTTACGCTCTCTTTCATTCTTTAATACTTTGGTCTACTATTATTAACAAAAAAACATCAAATTGGTATCAGAGCTCTTATCTTTAAGGGATCTGTGAGTTGAGAGAAATCGTAATGGAGGGAGAAACACCATACACAGCAGGTCCACCACCAATTTTTGATGGTGAGGAGTACGAATTATGGGCTGCAAGGATGACCACTCATCTTGAAGCTTTGGATCTTTGGGAGGCAGTAGAAGAAAATTATGATGTTCGTGAACTACCTTTAAATCCAACGGTGGCTCAGATGAGGAATCACAAAGAGAGGAAGACCAAAAAGGCTAAGGCTAAAAATTGCCTTTTCTCAGCTGTGTCAAAAATTATTTTTACAAGAATTATGAACTTCAAGTCTGCCAAACAGATTTGGGATTATCTCAGATCAGAATATCACGGCTGTGAAAGAACCAAAGGCATGTAAGTACTCAACTTGGACAGAGAATTCGAGATGCAGAGCATGAAAGAGACTGAAACAATTAAAGGCTATGATGACTGACTATTAGGCATAGCAAATAGAGTGAGGCTTCTTGGGAAGGACTTTCCTGATTAAAGAATAGTGCAAAAAATCCTGGTCACTATACCCGAGAAGTATGAATCAAAGATATCAGCATTGGAGGAGTCTAAAGACCTGTCAACCATCACCTTGGGAGAACTCATAAATGCTCTACAAGCCCAGGAGTAGAGAAGAATGATGAGACAAGAGGAGGTGGTACAAGGTTTGTTTCATACGAAAGCACAAAATTCAAGAGGTGGCAAAGACAAGAAGAACAACAAATGGAGGAACAAAAAACCAGAAGGCTCCAAAAAGCAGCAAGGTGAGACCTTTCCTCCTTGTCTGCATTGCAAAAAGACAAATCATCCTGAAAGAAAATGTTGGTGGAGGCTAGATATCAAGTGCAGAAATTATGGCAATATGGGACATGTAGAGCGAATATGCAAGTCCAAATCAGAGGAAGCAAAGGTGGTTGCGGAGGAACAAGAAGATGAGCAACTCTTTGTCGCAACATGTTTTGCCACAAGCAATAGTTCCAGTGATTCATGGTTAATAGACAGCGGCTGCACAAACCATATGACCAATGACCTGAACCTCTTTAAAGAACTTGACAAAACCATTGTTTCCAAAGTAAAAATTGGAAATGGTGATTTCATCTCAGTTAAGGGAAAAGGGACTGTTGCTATTGAAAGCTTGACAGGTTTGAAATATATCTCTGATGTCTTGATAACTGCTAAATATGAGTTATTCTGATAATAAAAATATATTGAAAATATTTATTTAGCATATATCTTTGACTTAAATATTAAGATTTGATATTTTTCTTATTTATGGCTTGCAAATATGAAAAGGAGAGATTAAAAGAGAAAAAGATCGAGAAAATATCCAAAATATCAGGAAGTCTCAAGAAGATATGATTAAAAGCAAAACAAATCCAAAAGATATCAAAAATATCAAAAAAGAAAGATTTCTAGCATCAGACCCAAGTCTACTATAACAACTATAAAAAGGGAGTCAAGCCAAGCAGACAAGGACACCACTACAGAATCCCCTTTAGGGGAAATCATTTTCTCCCTTTCTTTCTTTCTTTCACCCCCTTTCATTGTAAAGCCCTCAATGACCATGAGTGGATAAACCCTTAGTTAGGGCCTGACAGACCTAAAAGTCAAAAGATGTATTGTACACTTCATATTTATCAATGCAAATGGGTGTTTTCTTTCCTATTATCCTTTCTTACTTTTAATTTCATACATTATTCATTCTTGCATCATCTTTGAGGGTTAGGTGCTCGAGAGAGGGTAATCTTTAATAGAAAACAAGAAAGGTTTTGCATGCATATGTTTTAGGAATTAGTCACTCGAGAGAGGATAATTTCTAATAGAACTAAAAGGAAGGAATATCTTGATAAAATCATTCCTAGACATAGAGTGCCCTATGCATCAAAGCAAACATCTAGAATTAAAACTTCATGCAGGGATAGGTGAGATAGGCTTGTCATCGTAAGACATCAGGGGCAAGTATTTTAACAGATGTGGGTAGGAAAAATTCACCAAATTGATAAAGAAAAACCTAAAATCATACATCCTAGGCAGATAATGTAACAACCGTAACTTTCAATAAGTAATTAAGAAATTAATAAATTAATAAATAAATAAATAAGTAAAATAAATAAATAATTATTAGGTCATAAATTCTCATTATATAAGCCAAATGTTAACCTAGAGCAGCTTTTTAGAAAACACATTATGTTCCTTTCTTCTTTTCTGACGCACAAGAACCCTAACAGAGCAACCAGAGGAGGAGCTCTAGAGAGCACCAGAGACGCCGCCATTGCTAACAGAGAACATTTAAGCGGCTATATCGAGGTAAGGGATGAGTTACTCACGCTTGGGGATTAGAATGAACATTTGTAGGGATCCCTAGAGGATCAATTTTTGGGTTATTTTGGGGTGTTTATGAATTTAATTATGTTTTCATGTTTAATCGCGGATTGTGTGACACCCTCTACCCCTCACATATATATTAATAAAGGAATAAAAATTCAAATATTAATTAAAAGTATTTTTAAAACATTTTTAAATACAAGCTTTTCAAATGGGTAAAAGACTCACATTCACTTTCTTCTACATCATATTCAAACTTGTCCAAATAAATAATAAAGTCATCTCGACTCAAAGAACGCCATCTAAGTCTTATACAATTAATATACAATCTATATCCTAATGTCACATTCTATCAGAGCGTGGTGTTCCCGTGTCCTCTAGCATGAGGTTCTTCATAGTCATCCACCTATTCATCTGCTCCCCCGAACACAAAGTTCAAGATCATCACAGGATCCAAACACAAATAGCAAACCGGGAGTGAGTTATCACATTTCTAACTACTAGAGAGAAACAACACAACATATAGTAGCCAAATACAATTTACTTAGCATATCTCACATTATTTCATCACTTTGTCATTCATCAATCACACTTTTCATCCATCAATCACACCTTTCAATCATCAATCACTATACACAGGAATCACACACTCCGATCATGACATAATAACACATCAATTTCATAATAAACAATTAGAAAGTGTATGCGACAGTTATGCTAAGACTCAAGCCTATATGCAATGTGGTACCATGTTAGTGAAAAACCTTGTCGGGCACCTCGGAGTACATGACAAGACAAACCACACAATAATAAGTCAAGTCACTCTCACTAGGTAATATCATAGGGAGACCAGTCAGGGTCACAGTGTTTTGCGAGAATGCTCCAATCATATGGGATCAACATAGGCTTAAAGGAGCACTCAAACCGTGTGACCCCCAAGGCCTACACTCCGAAGAGTCCGTCAGGGCCTCTCCCTCCTGATTTAGGTCCAACCCAGAACACATTTTGTCACACAGACTCTATCTATGAACTGTACAAAACACACGACTCCTCAATTATTCTCAAAATAATTTTAACTCGTCGTCCTTTAAGGGTCTTATCATTAACTCGTCGCTCTTAAAGGGACTTAACATCAACTCGTCGCCCTAAAAGGGACTTAGCATCAACTCGTCGCCCTTAAAGGGACTTAGCATTAACTTGTCGCCCTTGAAGGGACTTATGATCGTGTGATTGTACAATCCATAGTTCACAACTCAATGCACACAACACTTCAATGCACATATATATCTCAATCATATACATACTCAATTTATCACATACACTTAATCCCAATCACAATGGTATAATCTCAATTTAACATGTTATCACACCTCATGAATCATATACACTTTATCTATGAATTATGCAATGCACACATTTACTCAATTGTTTTCAAAATCATTTTAACTCGTCGGGTTCCCACAGTGGATCCCATCACAATACTCGTCGCCCTTAAAGGGTCTTACAATTGTGTGATTGCACAGTTCATAGTTCACAACTCAATACACACATCTCATCTCAATACGCATGTATTTCATCATCTGTCACATGTTCAATTTATCAAATACTCACAGTTTGAATCATCATTTCATAACCTCAACTTAATAATTTATACAAAAGATTTTATCACAACATGGGATGTAAAGCCTCTAAAATAGTTTCTCACAATTGTATCAAAATCAATTAATCAAAATCATGGGTTAAACACAAAGACATCAAGAGCACTCAAGTTTATCAATCAATTCTCATCAGGACATCAATTGGTACATAGAACACAATAATATTGCATTCATAATCATAAAGAAAAATTATAATTCAATAAACATCCTAAAATAAACCCAAATTTAATTCTCTAAGGATCCCTACACATGTTCTCACTAACCCCCAATTATGAATAACTCATCCCTTACCTCTGAGCGGACTCACGTGTCTTCAGCCAGCGATAGTAACATCTCTAGCGGTTCCCTGAGATTCCTTTAGTTATTCCTCCGACTGCTCCGATAGAATTCCCAAACGTCAGAGAGACGGAGAAGAGATTGAAACCTCCACTTGTATTGTCTTCACGCGATTCCTTTTTCTCCCTCCACAAATACTATCTCAAAAATCCCAACGGTGGAAGTGTGAGAAATTAAATTTTGAACAACATATCCAAATTTCATGAAAATCCAACGGTTAACGAAACCGAGATTGTAGTTTTACCAAGACAGTTTTGGGTTTCTGCGGGAAATTAAAATGCTACAATGCGAAGGGTTTTCCTCTAAGCTCAGATATCATTTTGAAATTCCCAGCAGTGAGAATGTTCGAAATTGGGTTGCGAACATGGTACTCAAATTTCACGATGATCCAACGGTGAATGAGTCCAACATCGTCATTTTCTGAGACAGGTTTGGTGGGCTGCGGGAAAAAGAAAGGGTTTTGAGAGGAGAAGAGAAAAATGAAAATGAGGCCAAAAAGAGGCACCTGACTTAACATAACTATTTATACCTAGGGTATTCAGCCTATTATTTGCTCTATATTTATTTATTTATTTATTTTATAAAAACAAACTCTATTTTATTTTCTATCAAACAAATAAATGAAATACCCTTTTTATTTTCTCTCAAATCATTATTTTAATTAATAATTAAATCTCCTTATTTATTTATTTATAAAATCTCATCATTTGTCTAAAACTCTATTTATTTATAAATAACAATCTTTTTTAATCTAGATTATAAAAATTGGGATGTTACAGATTGAGTGTGTTTGATGAACCAATTGGTGTTTTGTTACGAGTTTGTTGTAGAATTGATGTGTTCCTGTGTTAGGTGTGTACCTTAGGAATTAGAATTCTTTATAATTAGCATAAAAATCGTGTGGTGGTGATTTTGTTTATACTAGATATGTTGGTCTTTCAATCTTGTTCTTTTTATTTTTTTATTTTTTTTTCACACCGCAGTGTATACATGTACATATATATTGATACTGTTTTTTTTACAAACTTTATATTTTATTTCACGTGGGTGATTTCTCGTCATGAAATTCGTATGTGTAGAGATTGTTGGATAATTGAATTGACTAAAATCATTTAAAGAAATTAACTTAAGTTGTATTCACATTGTAATTAGGCATTTTCTTGATGTTGGTAACTTAGTTGAAATATATTTATAATATAGGTATACATGTTGTTCATAGAAATCAATATGAGTATATATTTTATTGTTATATATAATTTGTATTTACTTAATGATATATTTGATATTATTGTGATTATTTTATATTAATATATATTTAAGACTTTTTATATGTAATATATATATATATATATATATATATATATATATATTGAATATATTTTATGTGTATTTTATAGTTATTTGTTTATAAGCCTTGAAGTTAAATATTGTATGTTATTATTATTATGATACATTGTTATTCAATTGTTGAGTATATTTTGTAATTAGTTAAAGTGTGAAATGTTAAACTCTAGACATGAAAGATGGTTGTGAAAGAGTGTGTGATTGATATTTGTAGTAATATTACTTGTCATGTGAGTTATGAGTTATACAGTAACCCGACCAGTATTTACCTTGAGAGAACTTTTATGCGCAGTGTTAAATGAAATTGTAGGATTCCTAGTTAGGATCCTGAAGGGTTAAACTATAGCGCAATTTGTTAAATATGTTTGAAATATAAGAGTGAGGTCGTGGGTATTATATAACTCATAAACAGTGTCTGCGTGGAAAAAAAAAATATTTTAGGGGTTGGACCTGAATCAGGAAGGTGAGGCCCAAACGGATTCTTCGGAGTCTATGCCTTGGGGGTAAAGATACTCGGTTTGAGTGCTCATTTAAGCCCATGTTGATCCCATGTGGTTGGGGCATTCCCGCAAAACAAAGTAACCCTGACTGGTCACCTTATGATGTTACTTAGTGAGAGTGACCGAGTATACCCATTGTGTGGTGTGCTTTGTCATGTACTCCTAAGAGCCCCAGTGTTGTTTTTCACTGACATGGTACCACATTGCATATAGGCTTGAGTCTTAATATAATTGTTGCATAACACTTGTGTTTGAATTTCATTGAGTTAACAATTGTGGTTGATGTTATTTTATGGAGTGTGTAAACATGAATGGGTGTGAATAATGTGTGCGATTTTGTGCAGTAATGTTATTTATATAAATTCAGCTTTAAGTATTATATGTTTCACATGCTCTAATGTTTTATTATATACGAATGTGATAACTCACTCCCGGTGTGTGTTTGTGTTTGGGCTGATTGCCACTTTGTTTCAGGTGAGCCTTCATATGATGAGTCACATGCTAGAGATGGAGAGAATTAGTCTGTGATAGGGATATGCTCTGATAAGTGTGACATTGGGACATAGGATTTTACTTCTCATATTATGATTTTCACATGTTATGATTTACTGAATGATACAATTGCGTTATACTTTTCTACTTTAGTTTCTTTTTATTATTTATTTAGAGTGGACGACCTTGTTTTGAGTCGGGATAATCCTTACCTTTTATTTAAAAAAAAAAATTCTATTATGTTTTACTAAGCGGATGTGGACCTTTATCCTTTTGAATTGATTTAAATTAAATGTGTTTAAAAAAAATTATTAATTAATTTTGCATGTTTTTTTTCTTCTTTTATTATTATGTGTTTATAATCTATAAAATAAATTTTGTATGATTTATTTAATTAGTTAGTTATAATTGTAAGGGTAGAGGGTGTCACATTTAGTGGTATCAGAGCACGTTGAACCTTTCGGCCATGCGTGTTATGAGCTTTCTTTGTTTCCTTGTGTACTCTGATGTGTTGTATTTGTTTTATTTGATTAGAGGTGTACTATATTGTGTTGGTATATATATATTATATTTTATTTATTTATTTTATATATTTTTTTTCAAAGTTTTGTTTCTTGCGTGACATAGGAAGTAATGGCTGCGAGAAATGAGCGAGAACAACTTCTTACCGAGGCCTTGAATAACTTGGCGCAAGTTATGGCCAATCAGGGAGGCGGTGGAGGAGCAACTATGTACCATGGGTTAGATCGCTTTCAGAGGAACAACCCACCTACTTTCAAAGGGGGTTATGATCCTGAGGGTGCTGAGGCTTGGCTGAGGGAGATTGAGAAGATCTTCCGGGTGATGGAGTGTTAGGACCATCAGAAGGTGTTGTTTGCTACTCACATGCTAGCAGATGAGGCAGAGTACTGGTGGGAGAACACTCGCCCACGTTTAGAGGGAGCAGGTGGTGTTGTTTCCAATGGGAGACTTTCAGACATACTTTTCTGGAGAAGTATTTTCCAGAAGATGTGAAGAATAGGAAGGAGATGGAGTTTCTCGAGCTGAAACAGGAAAGTATGACGGTGGCAGAGTATGCGGCGAGGTTTGAGAACCTTGTAAGGTATTTTCCTCATTATCAGGGGGAAGCAGGGGAGAAGTCCAAATGCGTGAAATTTGTTAATGGCCTTCGACCAGAAGTAAAGATGATGGTAAATTATCACGGTATTCATAACTTTGCACAGTTGACCAATATGTGTAGAATCTTTGATGAAGATCAGCGGGAGAAGGCTGCTTTTTACAGGAATGCCAATGCTAGTTATGGGAAAGAGAAGAAGCCTGTGACTCACAGTCGTGCTAAGCCATATTCTGCCCCTCCAGGGAAATATGGAAACCATTCTGGAGGACAGAGGACCAGTGGAGGACTTCAACCAGTTGGTAGGAGTTCTCAGCAAATTAACAGGGTGTCTCAGTCTGCGGGTAGAGGTAGTGGTGGTAGTGGTGCTCCTGCTATTTTACTACACCACTCAGGTGTGGGAAGTGTGGTCGGCTTGGGCATATTGCTCGTGAGTGCACAGATAGAGAGGTGACTTGCTTTAACTGCCAAGGTAAGGGCCACCTCAGTACCAGTTGCCCATATCCGAGGAGGGAGAAGAGGAGTGGAAGTCTAATAATCAGAGTGGACGACCAAGGACCACAGGGAGAGTGTTAGCTCTTAGTGGTGCTGATGTCGCACAGTCTGATGAACTCATCCAAGGTATGTGTTTCATAAGTCAAGTTCCCTTGGTTGTATTGTATGATTCAGGTGCGACCCATTCATTTATTTTCGTGTCTGTGTTGAAAAACTTGCCTTGCCTGTGTCTTCCTTGAAATTTGACTTGATTGTGAATACACCTACTAGTGGGTCTATTTTAACTTCTGATGTGTGCTTGCAATGTCCTGTCTTAATTTCTGATAGACAGTTTCAAATTGATTTAGTTGTTTACCTTTGAGTCAGATTGATGTTATTCTTGGTATGGACTGGTTATCTTCAATCATGTCTTATTAAATTGTTTTGAGAAATCTGTTGTCTTTCCTGAGTCTGGTGTGAGTGAATGTGATATGTTTTTGTCTGATAACCAAGTTGAGGCATCTTTGAGGGAGGATGCACGGATATACATGATTTAGCTAGTATGAGTGTCGAGACTACAAACCCTGTGAGTGATATACCATTGGTGAGAGAGTTTCCTGAGGTGTTTGAGGAGGTGTCAGGATTACCACCAGAGAGAGAGGTGAGTTCTCTATAGACCTAGTACCCGGTACTGGACCCATATCCATAGCACCTTATAGGATGTCCCCTGTGGAGTTGAGTGAGCTTAAGAAATAGTTAGAGGAACTTTTAGAGAAACAATTTGTGAGGCCTAGTGTGTCACCCTGGGGAGCACCGGTGTTGTTAGTTAAGAAGAAGGATGGGACTATGAGGTATGTGTAGATTATCGTCAGTTAATAAGGTAACGATTAAGAATAGGTACCCTTTGCCTAGGATAGATGACCTGATGGACCAATTAGTAGGGGCTTGTGTGTTCAGTAAGATAGATCTTAGGTCAGGTTACCACCAAATTAGAGTAAAGCCTGAAATGTTCCGAAGACTGCCTTTAGGACCCGTTACGGTCATTATGAGTACTTGGTTATGCCTTTTGGTGTGACCAACGCCCCTGGTGTGTTCATGGATTATATGAATAGGATCTTTCACCTCTACCTAGATAGTTTTGTAGTGGTCTTCATAGATGATATCTTGGTGTATTCTAAGACTAGAGAGGAACATGAGGAGCATCTGAGAGTTGTGTTGCAAACCCTTAAAGACAATAGACTGTATGCTAAGTTGTCCAAGTGTGATTTTTGGCTAGAGGAGGTGAGCTTCTTAGGGCACGTTATATCTAAGGGAGGGATAGCAGTAGATCCTTCCAAGGTAGAGGCGGTGATGAGTTGGGAGAGTCCTAAGTCAGTGTTTGAGATTAGGAGCTTTCTTGGCTTAGCAGGATACTACCGTAGATTCATAGAGGGTTTTTCTAAGCTAGCCTTACCTTTGACTAAGCTTACTCGTAAGGGTCAAGTTTTTGTGTGGGATGCCCAATGTGAGAGTAGTTTCCGTACCCTTAAGGAAAGGTTACCACTGCACCAGTTTTAGTGTTACCTAACCGAGTGAATCTTTTGTGGTGTATTGTGATGCGTCCAAGATGGGTTTGGGTGGAGTGCTTATGCAACGGGGACAGGTAGTGGCCTATGCTTCTCGACAGCTTAAGATACATGAAAGGAATTATCCCACACACGATCTTGAGTTAGTAGCCGTAGTTTTTGCTCTTAAGCTTTGGAGGCATTACCTTTATGGATCTAAATTTGAGGTGTTTAGTGACCATAAGAGCCTTAGATATTTGTTTGATCAAAAAGAGCTTAACATGAGGCAGAGGAGATGGTTAGAGTTCCTTAAGGATTACGATTTTGAGCTTAGCTATCACCAGGTAAAGCCAATGTAGTAGCGGATGCCTTAAGTAGGAAATCCCTTCAAATGTCTGCTTTGATGGTTAGAGAGTTGGACCTCTTAGAGCAGTTTAGAGACATGAGTTTGGCATGTGAGATCACCTCTAGTAGCATTAATTTGGGTATGTTGAGAGTCACCAGCGAACTATTGAGCGAGATCCGTGAGGGTCAGAAGTCTGACCCATTCTTGTCAGCCCAGTTAAAGTCCATAGTCGCAGGGAGAAGAGTAGTTTTAGAGTGGGAACTGATGGAGTCTTGAGGTTTCAAGATAGGGTGTGTGTTCCTAGTGTACCCAAACTTAGAAGAACGATTTTGGAAGAGGGCCATAGAAGTAGTCTGAGTATCCACCCGGGAGCGACTAAGATGTACCAGGACCTTAGGCAGATGTTTTGGTGGCCGGGTCTGAAGAAAGAAGTTAATAGTTTGTCCTTGCATGCCTAGTGTGTCAGAAAGCTAAGATAGAACACCAGAAGCCTTCAGGGAAGTTGCAACCTTTAGAGATACCTGAGTGGAAGTGGGATAGCATCTCCATGGATTTCGTGGTGGGGTTACCTAGGACCCCCAAAGGTTTAGATTCCATTTGGGTTATTGTAGACAGGTTGACCAAATCTGCTCACTTCATTCCAATTAACATCAGATATTCTTTAGAGAGGTTGACTAGCTTGTACGTCAGTGAGATAGTTAGACTACACGGTGTTCCTTCTAGCATAGTCTCTGATAGAGATCCCAGATTTACCTCTAGATTTTGGGAGAGTCTTCATAAAGCCTTGGGGACCAAGCTTAGGTTGAGTTCTTCTTACCACCCACAGACTGACAGTCAAACCGAGCGCACTATCCAATCCTTAGAGGACCTCTTAAGAGCCTGTGTGTTAGAGCAGAGGGGTAGTTGGGATAGTTTCTTACCCTTAATAGAGTTTACATACAACAATAGTTTTCACTCTAGCATAGGTATGGCGCCTTACGAGGCATTGTATGGTAGAAGATGTAGGACACCTTTATGTTGGGTAGATTCCAGTGAGAGCATTGCCTTAGGACTTGAGGTAGTTCAGCAGACCACTGAAAAGGTTAAGTTGATCCATGAAAGGATGAGAGCAACCCAAAGTAAGCAAAAAAGCTACTATGATAAGAGAAGAAAGGATCTTGAATTTGCTATAGGTGATCATGTATTTCTGAAAGTCACTCCGTGGACTGGGATTGGTAGGGCGTTGAAGTCCCGTAAGCTCACACCTAGATTCATTGGTCCCTTTGAAATCCTAAAGCGTGCCGGCCCAATTGCATATCAAGTGGCTTTGCCACCATCTTTCTCGAATCTCCACAGTGTCTTCCATATCTCTCTGCTCAGAAAATATGTCCATGATTCGTCACACGCGATCGAATTGGACAATGTCCAAGTGAAAGAGAACTTGATATATGAAACACAACCACTGAGGATCGACGATCGTATGGTTAAGCAGCTAAGGGGGAAAGAGATTCCCTTGGTCAAAGTAGTATGGGGAAGTGCTTCGGGCGAGGATGCCACCTGGGAACTAGAGGGTCAGATGCGTGATGCATATCCTACCTTATTCGATACCGGTAAGTTTCGAGGGCGAAACTTTTTTTTTAGGGGGGTGGAATTGTAACAGCCGTAACTTTCAATAAGTAATTAATAAATTAATAAATAAATAAATAAGTAAAAAAAATAATTATTAGGTCATAAATTCCCACTATATAAGCCAAATGTTAACCTAGAACAGCTTTTTAGAAAACACATTATGTTCCTTTCTTCTTTTCTGACGCACATGAACCCTAACAGAGCAACCAGAGGAGGAGCTCTAGAGAGCACCAGAGACGCCACCATTGCTAACAGAGAACATTTAAGCGACTATATCGAGGTAAGGGATGAGTTACTCACGCTTGGGGATTAGAATGAACATTTATAGGGATCCCTAAGGATCAATTTTTGGGTTATTTTGGGGTGTTTATGAATTTAATTATGTTTTCATGTTTAATCGCGGATTGAGTGTGTTTGATGAACCAATTGGTGTTCTGTTACGAGTTTGTTGTAGAATTGATGTGTTCCTGTGTTAGGTGTGTACCTTAGGAATTAGAATTCTTTATAATTAGCATAAAAATTGTGTGGTGGTGATTTTGTTTATACCAGATATGTTGGCCTTTCAATCTTGTTCTTTTTATTTTTTTTTATTTTTTTTCACACCGCAGTGTATACATGTACATATATATTGATACTATTTTTTTTACAAACTTTATATTGTATTTCACGTGGGTGATTTCTCGTCATGAAATTCGTATGTGTAGGGATTGTTGGATAATTGAATTGACTAAAATCATTTTAAGAAATTAACTTAAGTTGTATTCACATTGTAATTAGACATTTTCTTGATGTTGGTAACTTAGTTGAAATATATTTAGAATATAGATATACATATTGTTCATAGAAATCAATATGAGTATATATTTTATTGTTATATATAATTTGTATTTACTTAATGATATATTTGATATTATTGTGATTATTTTATATTAATATATATTTAATACTTTTTATATGTTATATATATATATATATATATATATAATATATATATTGAATATATTTTACGTGTATTTTATAGTTATTTGTTTATAAGCCTTGAAGTTAAATATTGTATGTTATTATTATTATGATACATTGTTATTTAATTGTTGAGTATATTTTGTAATTAGTTAAAGTGTGAAATGTTAAACTCTAGACATGAAATATGGTTGTAAATGAGTGTGTGATTCATATTTGTAGTGATATTAATTGTCATGTGAGTTATGAGTTATACAGTAACCCGACCAGTGTTTACCTTGAGAGAACTTTTATGCACAGTGTTAAAGGAAATTGTAGGATTCCTAGTTAGGATCCTGAAGGGTTAAACTATAGCACAATTTGTTAAATATATTTGAAATATAAGAGTGAGGTCGTGGGTATTATATAACTC
This sequence comes from Glycine max, assembly GCF_000004515.6. Taxonomy (NCBI): domain Eukaryota; kingdom Viridiplantae; phylum Streptophyta; class Magnoliopsida; order Fabales; family Fabaceae; genus Glycine; species Glycine max. The sequence continues at coordinate 48,993,596 of NC_038254.2, read as the reverse complement.
ATAAACAGTGTCTGCATGGAAAAAAAAATATTTTAGTGGTTGGACCTGAATCAGGAAGGTGAGGCCCAAACGGATTCTTCGGAGTCTAGGCCTTGGGGGTAAAGATACTCGGTTTGAGTGCTCATTTAAGTCCATGTTGATCCCATGTGGTTGGGACATTCTCGCAAAACAAAGTAACCCTGACTGGTCACCTTATGATGTTACTTAGTGAGAGTGACCGAGTATACCCATTGTGTGGTGTGTTTTGTCATGTACTCCTAAGCGCCCCAATGTTGTTTTTCACTGACATGGTACCACATTGCATATAGGCTTGAGTCTTAGTACAATTGTTGCATAACACTTGTGTTTGAATTTCATTGAGTTAACAATTGTGGTTGATGTTATTTTATGGAGTGTGTAAACTTGAATGGGTGTGAATAATGTGTGCGATTTTGTGCAGTAATGTTATTTATATAAATTCAGCTTTAAGTATTATATGTTTCACATGCTCTAATGTTTTATTATATACGAATGTGATAACTCACTCCCGGTGTGTGTTTGTGTTTGGGTTGATTGCCACTTTGTTTTAGGTGAGCCTTCATATGATGAGTCACATGCTAGAGATGGAGAGAATTAGTCTGTGATAGGGATATGCTCTGATAAGTGTGACATTGGGGCTAGGATTTTACTTCTCATATTATGATTTTCACATGTTATGATTTACTGAATGATACAATTGCGTTATACTTTTCTACTTTAGTTTCTTTTTATTATTTATTTAAAGTGGACGGCCTTGTTTTGAGTCGGGATAATCTTACCTTTTATTTATATATAAAAAAAATCTATTATGTTTTCACTAAGCGGATGTGGACCTTTATCCTTTTGAATTGATTTAAATTAAATGTGTTTAAAAAAATTATTAATTAATTTTGCATGTTTTTTTTTTCTTCTTTTATTATTATGTGTTTATAATCTATAAAATAAATTTTGTATGATTTATGTAATTAGTTAGTTATAATTGTAAGGGTAGAGGGTGTCACAGATAAGGCAGGCTAGGTCCCAACATTATCAAATTTTGATTTTATTTTATTCTTATCTTCTATTTTTATCTTTTACTTTTCTTATCTTTTATCTTCTATTTTCTTTTATCTTTATCATATCTTAATTTAAATATTTTATCTTCTCTATCTTCTATTTTTATCTTTAAATATTTTATCTTTTCTTTTAAATCTTTATCTTATCTAATATATTTCTTTATTTTAAATTCTTTATCTATTGCTTTTAATTTGGGTTTGCATTAATCTAAGTACAAACAAAGTCCATGTAGATTCGACACTCAAACTTTCGAGTACTTTACTACTTATGACAATTTGGTACACTTGTCAACGAGTTAACATGTCTTGTATGTGCCTGACATTGATCAAAATTTACTTAGTGTTGCTCAGCTTGTAGAGAAGGGCTTAAAAGTTATATTTGAAGAAAATTGGTGTTTGATCAAAGATGCAAAGGGCAAAGACGTATTCAGGGTGAAAATGAGGGCTAAAAGCTATGCTCTAAATCTGATGGAGGAGAAGCAAATAGCTTTTCAAGCATGACCACCAATGTTGAACTATGGCACAAAAGGCTCAAACACTTCCATCTTGCTGGACTTTTATACATGCAAAAACATGTCTTGGTGAAAGGTGTGTCAATGCTTGAAGACAAGTTAGTCGATTGCGTGGCTTGTTAATATGGTAAGCTAGTTAGAAAACCATTTCCTCAATCAGCTAGGAGAGCAACTCAAAAGCTGCAATTGGTTCCCACAAATGTTGGGGGACCTCAGAGAGTATCATCTTTAAATGGTAATAAATACTATACTACATTTATTGATTATTATACTAGATTTTGTTGAATTTATTTCTTTAAATCCAAGACCGAGGTTGCTAATATTTTCTGGAAATTTAAAGCATTGGTGGAGAATCAAAGTGGTTGCAGGTTGCAAACAATAAGGTCTGACAACGAGAAGGAATACAAAAATGATGTTTTTGATAAATTTTGTGAAGAAGCTGGCATTGAGCACCAACTCACCGTACCTTACACCCCACAACAAAATGGTGTGAGTGAGAGAAAAAATAGAAGTATCATGGAGATGACAAGGTGTATGCTGCATGAAAAGGAATTGCCAAAGGAGCTATGGGCGGAGGCTGCAAACACTGCAGTATTTTTGCTGAATAGACTACCTACAAGAGTTCTGCACAAAAAGACTCCATTTGAAGGCTGGTTTGGTTACAAACCAGATTTACAAAATCTAAAAATCTTTGGTTGTGTTTGTTTCTCTTATGTTCCACAGGTTAAAAGGGACAAACTTGATAAGAAGGCAAAACCCAGAGTTTTCATTAGATACATCAACACCTCCAAAACTTACAGAATTTTCCAACCTCAAAATGGGAAAATTCTTGTAAGTAGAGATGTCAAATTTATGGAAGATCAACAATGGAGTTGGGATGAGCCAATAAGGAAGCAACTGCCAGAAATCCCACAGTTCCTTGATGATGATGTAGATGACATTCCTATCAGAGGTACAAGATCTTTATCTGAGATTTATCAAAAGACCAATGTAGCTGTCCTAGAACCTGCAAAATTTGAAGAAGCTAAAAAGGATGACAAGTGGATAAATGCTATGAAGGAAGAGTTGAAAATGATAAAAAAATGACACGTGGGAGCTAGTGGACAGACCTCAACACAAATAACCTATAGGGGTAAAATGGGTTTATAGAACCAAACTTAATCCAGATGGTTTTATAAATAAATACAAGGCCACGTTGGTGGTGAAAGGCTATGCTCAGGTGTTTGGAGTGGATTTTTTAGAAACCTTTGCTCTAGTTGCACGTCTTGATACAATTAGAATGTTACTTGCCTTGATTGCACATAAAAGGTGGAAAGTTTATCATTTAGATGTAAAATCTGTCTTTCTAAATGGTTACTTGCAGGAGGAAATTTATGTAGAGCAACCTGAGGGGTTTCAAATCAAAGGAGAGGAACGGAAAGTTTACAAGTTGAAAAGGCATTATATGGTCTTAAATAGGCTCCTAGGGCCTGGTACAGCAGGATAGATGATCATCTTCAAGATCTTGGATTTGTCAAAAGTCCAAATGAGGCTGCACTATATGTGAAATTGGTAGATGCAAACTTAATCATTATTGTTGTCTATGTTGATGATTTACTTGTGACAAGAAGTGATGAGAAACTCATAAAGGAGTTTAAAGTTGAAATGCTTAAAGCATTTGAAATGACAGATCTTGGCTTGATGAGTTTCTTTTTGGGAATGGAGGTGAAACAAGATCATGATGAAATCCTCATTCACCAAAAGAAGTACGCAAGGGAAATACTCAAGAAGTTTCATATGGAGGACTGCAAAAGCACTACATCTCCAATGAACCAAAAGGAGAAATTTAGCAAGGATGATGGAGCTGATAAATTTAACGAAATGCATTACAGAAGCTTGATTGGTTGCTTAATGTATCTTATTGCAACAAGACCTGACATTTTGTTTGCAGTAAGTATACTTTCAAGGTTCATGCATTGTGTTAGTGAAGTTCATCTTCAAGCTGCCAAACGAGTTGTTAGATATGTTAAAGGCACTTTAGACTATGGTATAATGTACTCTCATTCTCATAATTTTAAGCTTCATGGATATTCTGATAGTGAGTGGGCAGGTTGTATTGATGACATGAGAAGCACCTTTGGTTACTGTTTTTCCTTTGGTTCTAGAGTTTTTTCTTGGTGTTCTAAAAAGCAAGAAGTTGTAGCTCAATCAACTGTAGAAGCAGAGTATGTAGTTGTTGTTGCTGCAGTGAATCAAGCTCTTTGGATCAGGAAAATTATGACAGATTTGCATATGAAACAAGAAGAAAGCACACAGATTTTTGTGGACAACCAGGCTGCAATCTCAATTACTAATGATCAGGTGTTTCATGGCAAAACTAAGCATTTCAAGATAAAGCTTTTTCTTCTAAGAGAAGTTCAAAGGGAAGGAGAAGTGAAGTTACTGTATTGCAAAACAGAGAATCGAAGTGCTTACATTCTGACCAAGGCACTTCCAAAAGCCAAATTTGAATACTTGAGACAAAAGCTTGGAGTTTGTAGTTTCAAAGTCAAGGAGGAGTGTTAAGATGTGACTGTTGGAACTGTCTAACAAACTATAGTAGATTAGATTTTTATGCTATTTTTTAGGAAAAATAAAAGTCATGTTGACAGATAGAATAAAGCAGGTTTGGTCCTATTTTCTAGGCATGATCTGTTAGTGATGTTATCTCTTTGTTAGTAATTACTTTCTTTTCTATGTTTATAAATACGTTGTTTCATATCTGAATAAAATAAGCCTTTGCAGTCTCAATTTTCTTTACGCTCTCTTTCATTCTTTAATACTTTTGTCTGTTGTTATTAACAAAAAACATCAGCTTGAATAGTCCAAATAAGTGGCATTCACTGGAGATATTGGATGCTTCGCTTGGAGTTGGTTAGAGTGGAGGTCAAGGACTTTCAAAGTGAAACTAGAGTTATGCTCTGGTCCTTCTAAATTGCTGAGCATATTGTGAGAAATATTTAATTGCTGGTCAAGTTTCCCAAATCCATGTTGGTATAGATCCTTGAATATGGTTTCTTGAGAGGTCTAAAGTGCTTATTTGGGATTGGTTTCTCAATAAACTAGGGAATTCTATCAAGTTGCAGGAAGCCAATTTCACAATGCTCATCATAGGGAAGTAAGATCGGTGTGCCTCAATAACATTTGTGTCTATTAACAAGTTATTGTATGAAAGATCTAGAATAGTTATATTTGCAAGACTCTTAATAGCATCTAGCTTTAATGTGCCATTGAAATTGTTGGATGACAATTGAAGGACATTAAGTGATCTGAAATGAAAAATAGACTGAGGAATCCAACCTTCAAAATTATTTCCGCTTAAATCAAGTTTCTCTAACATGAAAAAAGAGACATTTGAAAATTCATGCAGCTGACCATGAAAATTGTTGTTGGAAAGATCCAACATAGATAACTTCCTAAGATTACTCATATTCAAAACAAAGGTTTATGTCTATATCAGCCAATGTTGCTACTTGAAAGATCTTGTGTGGAAATATTCCTGTCAACCTGCAAGAACTAAGGTCAAGAGTTTTGAGATTTCGAAAACTTGCAAAGGTTTATGGCACCGGTGATGATAAGTTGTTGTGATCAAGATGAATGACTGAGAGGTTCTCAAGTCAGGTTAGTGAAGAATTAAGGGGTCCTGAGAGATTGCAGTTTGACATGCTCAACTCTTCAAGACTAAGCAATGGTAGCAATGCATTGTACCAATCTTGTCCCCATTTTATGCTTACACCATCCATATACAGTTGTCTAATCCTGCTGAAGTTTTGGACAAAATTTTGTAGCTCTAGGCTCTCAAGTTTCTGCGGTTGTCCTGTTGAATAATAGAAAAAAGAGATATCAATAGTAACCAACCTTGTAAACTGAGAAATCTCCATTGGAATTGTTAAGTGAGGCATACCCCACAAAGACAGCATAGGACAAATTCAGATAAGTTTTAGTTCTTCAGTTTGCTGAATCCTGACAGTATCTCAGAATTGAAATTGTTTCTAGCCATATGCAAAACCTGCAGATTTTGGAGACTAAAAAGAGTACTTGAATTGTCAAGTCCAGCATAGGTTGATTCTCCACTCAGGTCAAGACCAATAACATGTCCCTCATTGTCACTAGTTACACCACTCCACTCACAGCAAGCAATGCTTTGATTCTAGGACACAAGTTTGAGCAGCATAGATTGTTGATCCTCAAGACAAGGGCCAGAAACAACAAAAATAAGGTCAAATAGGCACACAAAGTAGAATATTGTTATTGAAAGTCACCAGAATGTTTGGATTTTCATTGAAAATGATCCCTATTGTCACCTGCAGGACCACCATCCTTGAGTTCAACTTTTGGGAATAGGAATTCTAAATGGTGGTTACTTGCAGAAGTGTGTAGTTTCATTTGCTCAACATTTTTATAAGTGGAACCATCTATGAATTGGGTGGTTAAACCGTGCCAATTTACTGTGCAGTTCAATTATGACACCAGAACACACTTTTTCTCTTTTTGACATCACTGTAAAGTTCAAATGATTATTCTTTTTCCATAAATGATAATATTTTTTTAGCTCTGAATAGTGAGGCTCAAACTAGTGGGAAATGTATTTTCCAGTTCAATTTTTGCAACTGATTAAACACTCTCTTGTTTATACATAAAAAAAAGAAGGTGTAACTAACAACTAATAGAAATATAATAATCATTCAACGTTTTGAGGATAGGAACCCTGTTGTGATAGTTGGAACTCGACACATGTTTTGAAAAATTCACTTGAAATTGGAAGTTGATATTATTTATATGGTTTTTGAAAATGAAAATTTTCAGTCATAAAAATATAGAATAGGCTTGTATTGTTATAAACAGAATTCGCAACGAGTTAGCTAGTTAGCCAACTTGCAGAGCTTCAGCTTGTTTTCATGAATTGAACTTAAACATTCAAAAGCCAGCTCCATATGTCTTGTTTTCAAGAAATGAACTTAAATATTCTCCACTGTCTTTGATAGTAAATCAAACACGTTTTTCTTATAAAATATTCAGAAATAACATTCTCATGTTATATTTCCAGAAATAATATCTCTTAGACTAAAAAAAAATAGCTGTGAATCAAACACCTGTTAGGAAGAGTTGTAATTTACTCTAAAAAATAGTAAATGGTTTATCTCTTATTTTTGTTGTACAAATAATAGTGTACTCTTAAATTAAGAAAACATCACCCCTTCAAGCGTTAGTAAAATCATAACAAAGGATAAAATGTTTCAAGTGTTGGTAAATCATACCAAAAGACATTAAATCTCTTAAGAGAAAGTATAGTATTAAATTATATTTTTTATACACATTATTAAATTATATTAAATAGATATAATTCATGATTATTGCTACAAATATTGTTTTAATATGAAAATTATAAAATAAAAGCTGTTATAATAAATTAGCACTAGAAAAATACTAAATATATACTAACTTTTTCTTTCATATCATTTTTTATCTCTATTTTTATTTTTCATCGTATTATTTGTTACATTTATAATTTTTTTCTTCTTTATCTAGTTTTTCTTTTTGTTCATACGTCCCAAAAATAGAATTGTGTATATCATTACTCTTAATACTTTATAAAACTGTGAAGGATTTTTTTTTCAGACATACTTTTAATAAAAAAAATTCATTTATTTAAAATACATATGTACGAATCTATAATTCTACATAATAGCCAAACTCGCTTTACATATAATAACCCAAAATTATGCAAATTCATAACTAAATCTCATATACCTACCCTCGCACTAAGAATAAAATCTTACTATAGAAAAACTAAATCTTATTATAAATATCATATCTAACTTTTTTTTACCATGTATCATAGTTCAAAAGTTCAATCTAATCCGGTCGATCGAATCAATTCAACCGAAATCCAATAGCATAATCGAACCGGTTTGATTATTAGACCGACCATGTATCTAGCTCGAGATGACCCGGTTAGATGAAGTCGGATTGAAGTAAATCCGACGACACTATCTAATTTTTTAAATTTGTTTCGCGTAAAAGAAAATGTTCCATAATGCTTTAAAAAATTCAGAACTTGTATAATTATATTATTGAATTATTATTTATAGACTTATGTTATCAATTTTAATACTTCAATTATTATTTTAAATTTTAGAATATGATAAATTTTTCTTAATCAAATAATGTTAGTTATATATTTCTATATAATAAATATATCTTAAATTTTTTTAACATATATCATATCAAATAATCCTAATCCACATATTAAATCAGTGACCCATTAACCCATTATCTCATTCAAGTTGCCGACTGAATCGAATTTAGGATCAAAGACTATACCAACCAGGAAGATTCACTGGACATACGATGTGGAGTCCCTCTCACCTATGCTTTTTCAAGAGGCACCTTCACACCTTTCATTGTGCAAGACGACAAAATAAAAAATAATAATTATGTATGCGAATCAAGCGGTGATACAATATACTTGTAAATTGCGTGAATTGTTTTAACTTTAATCCCTATAAAAAAAAAATCCCATGTTCTGCAACTCATGTTCATGAATCATCAATGAGCAAATAATGTAAAATTTGACGAGGAATTTTTGTTGTTTAGCCTGTGTTCGCAGATGTGACTGGCCCTCGTACTGATAATAGCAAAATAAATTAAGCCAGCACCGCTCAATAGATTCACATGTCATTTTCATCCTAAAAATTCAAATCTAGCCATCTCAAAATCTCAATTGAGCGGCACACTTTCCAAACATAACTTATATAAAAAAAAATATTTATTCAAATAAGACAATAAAAAAATATTTATTCTATCAATAAAAACAATTAAGCAAGTCAGAAATCGATTTTCACCAACCTGATTTCTCACTTTTTTTTCAATGAACCGATTTTTAAAGTATTTTTTTTAAAAGTGTTATAAAACCAATTCTTGAAAAATTGATTTCATAATTAGTTTTTTCTTTTAATTTTTTTTCCTTTTTAATTACCTATATTTATGTTTAAATAAAAAATAATTTTATTTTGAGAACACTTTGTATTATTTTTTACATTTTTTAGAACACAATGAGATAAATTATAACAATTTTTTTATAAATATTAAAAACACTTATCCATGTTTTATTCAACACATCTTTTTATATATTTTATATTTCAATTCATATTTCAATTATTAAATTAATCTTTTTAAAATATTTTACTAAAATAAAATAAAATTGATTTAAAATTCATTTAGTTAAAAATAAAAATATTTAGTATTTAATTACTTTTACATTTTTAAAATAAAGATTGAACAACAACTTACCCTCACATACATTTTATGTAGTGTAACTAAATCTTTCTTTTTTTATATATTATCTATTTTTATTTGTTAGTTTAAAAGTTCTTTTAATATAATAATTAATTGAATAATTAATTGATTGAACATGAATAGTATAATCTCATTACAAGTAATAATTTGAATATACTTCGTATTTTGAGTATTTAGATAATAATTAATTTTTTCTTACATTAAAGAAAAAAAACCATATGATAACTTATAAATCATAACAAGAACAATATTTAACTAAATTTAAATACAATATAAATCATATGATAATTCATGCGATATGTTTTAAAAAAATTGAATTTCATTTAAGCATTAATTATTTTTTAAATCCTATTCTAGATAAATTATATTTTTTTATAAATTAATATATGAAAATTAGTAAAATTAAAAAAAAAAGTTCAAATTTTATAAAAAATGTAAGAAAAAAATATAATAAATTAAATTAAAAGGAAAAAAAACAATTATGAAATCGGTTCCTGTTTAACAAAATGTAGCAAACAGAAAAGGATAAAAAGAACGATGCTTTACTTAAGAATAATCGAAATGAACAAAGGTGATAAACAAAGGTGAACAAAAGTGAAAGAATTTACACAAACAAGTGGGGAGTCAGTTTAGCATAAATGTTTCAAGCCATTAACAAAGGTAAATTCCCTACAAGGGCATCATCTCAAATGATTCTCACTTTCATAGAGCTAAAGGGCAACTGCAGCAATTTAGTCATAGGATAAATTCTGAAGATTACTGAGGATTGGGAGGACGGCTATTGGCAGCAGAAACCCTTGAGCCCCATTCAAGCAATTCTTTACTGGTGTCATCCTTATGAACAATCACCTCAATGAAGCATAAGGAGTCTTTCTTGGGTCCTGTGGCTGTGGCAATTGCTTCAACTAGCTCCTCTTCACAGAACACCTGAAATGAAAAGCATGCATGAATCAATACAAGGTATTCAAGTTTCGGCACTCCTCTATGTTTACTTAAAGCAATGAAGTTTGAGGATAATGTCAAGAAACTGACCTTGGCAGTCCAGCATTTCCCTTCACCATTGTGGATTGCATCAATCAACCCAGTGTAATTCCAGTTCTTAATCACATTGTACGGCCCATCATGAATTTCAACCTCGATGGTGTATCCACCATTGTTGATCAGAAAGATGATGGTTTTTTGCCCGCACCGTAACATTGTCGATACATCTTGGGCAGTCACCTGCAAAACATTTTAAAAATAAAAGATTAAAACACCATATTTCAATTCAAGAATTGTATTCGAGTGAAGATTTAGTGAAATTTTGAAATGCTCGAGGAAAAATATATTACTTTCTGATGGAAATCATGCTTTAAGTAGTTATGCAAAACAAACCTGAAAACTTCCATCACCAATGCAGGCAATCACTCGCTTCTCAGGAACGGCTTGAGCATAACCCAGAGTAGCACCAACAGACCATCCAATTGAACCATATTGCATTTGGAACTCATACCTGTTAACAAAAATTTTATTAACACTATAAAGTATAAACACTAAAAAAACAAGATGACAAATAAATACAGCACATCACATTCTATTAGATACTTACCCACATGCCTTTGGCAATTTCAGCTTTTGGCAATTAAACCAGGAGTCCCCTGTCTCAGCAATTACAGCAGTTTCACCAGACAGCATATTTTGTATATGTTGGAACAGAACATTAACCCTCAAAGGCTCTCTGGGTGCAGCCTTCAAAGGATGCCCATCAGGGACAAATATCCTGTGGTAATTTTCATATGCAGTATTGTTGTGCTTGAGGCGCTTTGCGAGTGCCTTGAGGAAATCCTTCATCAGCACACACCCAAAAGCAGGTCCATTCGCGATCACAACCCGATCAGGCTGCACAATGATCGCCTTCTCCTTCTTGAGAAGAAGTGAATACCCCACAGAGCTGTAGTCATTAAAAATTGGACCAGCAAACAAGTATGCATCCGCAGACTCCACAATCTCAGCACAGAAGGCAGTGCTCACAGCACCCCAATAAGTTCCGATAAAATGGGGATGGTGCTCTGGAACCTGCCCTTTAGCCGACGGCATCACAGCAAGCGCATAACCACACGCATCAGCCAGTTCGACAAAGGCATCAGATGCTGTTGCCACCCTCAGTTTAGGACCACCTACCAGCACTGGTTTCACTGCCTTGTTAAGGAATTCCGCCGCTGCCTCCACTGCGGCCTCCAACCCCATCTTATTACTCAATCTACATAGGAAACAAAAATCACAAACATAAGCAACTAATCATCAACATTTCCAATCAAGTAGAAAACAAAAATGAAAAACTGACCTTGGAGACAATGAAAAACGAACAGGGTCACGACTGAAAGTGGGGTGAGGAATCCCAGGCAAGTTACAGCTAATGCTTATATACACAGGTTTGCTTTCTTTCAGCGCAGTTGAGATTGCTGTATCAATCAACTCATGAGCATCTTCCAAGTTATTCACCACAGCCTATCATCAAACAAAACCAATCACCAAAGCCACATTACTACCTTCACCGTAAAATAAACAGATAAAAACTTCACACAACACAAGCACAACCAAAAATAACAAAACTACATAACTTACCTTATTTGAATAAACTTCTCAATAAACGAAAGAAAATAAGAGAACAATGAATGGAGTTATAATCAACTTATGCACCTCAGTTTTTTTATAAAATAAAAAATAAAAAGTAGCAACAAACAACTTCATGACTCATTCACATTAAGAAAAAGGTTTATTGGTTAGGGAAGAGTGAAGGGAAAAGGAAGAGGAACTGATCCTGATATTTTTAACAAAAATAACCAACTAGATGGGGAAAAAAATACAAAGAAAAACGATAGAAAAAAATAAAATAAGAACAGAGTGAGTGAGAGAGAATTGGGACCTGGAAGCAAGTAATGGTCTGAAAGCACCTTAGCTCCTGGCTGAAATCGGGTAACCCGATGGTGTGATGGAGGATCCGACTGGTGCCGTAGTCGTTGGAGTTGGGCCCACCGACGATGCAAATTAGCGGCAAGTTCTCGCTGTACGCTCCGGCGATGGCGTTGAGCACGCTGAGGCCGCCGACGGTGAACGTCACCACGCACGCGCCGACTCCCCTGGCGCGCGCGTAGCCGTCGGCGGCGTACCCGGCGTTGAGCTCGTTGCAGCACCCGACCAGGTGCAGCGCCGGCTCCGCGATGAGGTGGTCCAGCAGCGTCAGGTTGAAGTCCCCGGGAACGGAGAACACGTCGGTGACGCCGATTTCCACCAGCCGGCGGGCCAGGTGGCCGCCCAAGGTGGAGTCACTACAGCCGGCGCCGTTGATCACCGTCGCCGGCAAGCAGGGCTGGATGGCGGCGCTGCTGGTGAGGTTGCATGATACGACGTCGTTGCTGTTGGGCTTGGGCGCGTCTAGTGAACCTATCTTGGTGTCCATCACGAGCTTCACGAGGTTTAGTGAGAACTGGAAGGTTAGAGAGAGTGAAAGTATTTTGAAAAAGAGAATAAATGAGAAGAACTAAGGCTTGTGGAAAAGTGAATGGGTTTTTGGTATTTTAGGACTTGAATGAGAAGAGTGTGGAAATGAATGGGATGTTTATATAGTATGTGGTGGAAAGTTTTGTGTGTGAGAATGGATGGCTTGGGAAAGTGGTAAGTGGTAACAGAAACAAAGTAGCCTGGAAATGGGATTGTATTGTTGGCATATACCAGGGGCGGTTTACTGTTTCCTTTTTGGTGTTGGTGGTTGTGTCCTGACTCGCAAGTAGTAGGTTTCTTCTTTTTATTTTGAGCTTTTTTTTATAAAAAAAAAAAAGTAAAATAGAAAATTTTTCAAAACATTCTTAACACTCTTTTGGAGGATATAGGACAAATTTGATGTGTAAATCAGAGATAATTTAGGTTTTGAATGATTAAATTTAATTTTTGAATGGATAAAAAGTGTCTGGCACTTACTTTCTTTGTACGATTTATAGATAAAATAATTTTTCAACTTTACAATCTAATATCGAATTTATTCTATAGAATATAATTTAATGTTAAATTAATTTTTAAATATTATAGTTAAATATGGTAAAATAATCCTATAAACTTAATAACAACACAAAATTATCATATTTTTTTATATAAAATTAAATCAGAATTTTTATTATTCTATAAATTAAATTGTTGTCGGTTCATAAGTTGAGGGACTAAAATACTTATCTATTCCTCTTTTGAATGTATTTTTTATTAAAGAAAAAGTTATTCATTTTTACATCATCTAATCATAAATATTTAACTTCTTAAAAATTATTTTAAATAAATAGTGATTTATGATTGTAAAACTTTCTAAAGTTGTTTTATAATAACAATTAAGATACTCTTTATTATTGATAAATTTTCTTAAAATTTAGAAGTTTTGATAGATTTAATATTTATTTCATGATTTTTTTCTTTTAATTTTATATTTTTAATGAATATTAATTAATAATAAACTGTATGTTAAGAAAAATGTGTTAAAAATATATATTATTAATTATACTAAAAATAAATAATGAAATTGGTTAGTGTTGTTTGTGTGTTTCCTTTTCTTCACTGTTCTGGAATCTCGGAAATTCAAACTTCAAAGACGAACCTAGTTTTCTGTCTACTATTGAGCGAGCAAGGGGAAAGAAAACTGCAAAATGATTGCAAAGGTTTGTTTGGTCCTAAATATAAACTGGACCACAGAACCAAAAAGCAAAATCGTAAACGGTATTATGGTCATGGTCAATGGCACAGTGGCAGACGCGGAATTTTTAAGTGTGTTAAAATTTTACAAAAACAAATTTGGAATGAAATTGATTTTATACAATTAATTTAAGTTAAAATTATTTTTGAAGAAACATGATTTATATTTCAAAGTTTTTTCTTTTAAGAATAAGTTGATAGTAAAATTCATTATCAATTCCACGAGAAACTTATTGACTTTGTATTGTTTTTCCCTATAATATTAATAATGTAGTTATTATATCAAATTTATCATTGGATATTTGAGTTATATAATTGTTAATTAATCTAGTTGATTATTAATAATATAGAGATAGTCTTAATTTATTTAATTGACCTTACTTTTAAGTAAGTTTTCAAAATAAATTCTCAAGTCAAGATATAGTATTTACTGTCATAAAAAAAAGTCAAGACAGTCTTTAAAATGTTAATGCAAATATATATAAAAATATCAATTATCAAATAAATAAGGTCAAGCTTGTGCTTGAATTTGGAAAGGAAACTAAGTTCAATATTTTATAAAATCTAAATTTAATCCATTTTTGTCCACAGATGAAATAGAGATGAGAATAAATCAAATCATTTCATCTTCGGCTTACAGCTTAGCTTTCATCGATCGCTCACAATGTGATAAGAGAAGCAATTGCTATTTGCTACACGTAACACAAATGAAGATGGGGTACTTATTTTGGTGAAGGCACTAAATTAAGAATAAAGATCATAACACTTATTTTGTTAGTACCAGCAAATTTAATTACAAACGAGTTTTTTCATTTGTATAATCAGAAAAAGTATTTATTGTCCTCTAATGACTTCTTTTTAGGGTGGAAGGTTGGATGAGTTTTATTCAAAAGGTTGAACCTGTACATCAGAAGACAAAATGGACATAGCAACATTTTTCAGAATAAAATCATTATTATAATATATATTTTAAACTAAATATGTTATTCGAGATATTTTAAATTTTGCATGAAATTTAAATCATTAAATAAAATTATGATGTGTAACGTTAAACTTTATTTGTTTGTTTTCGTTTTATGATGTTTAAAATCATGTTTTAAATTCTTAGGTAATCATAAATATTTATTCATATCGAAACATTAATAGAGTTGGGGAAGAATAACCTACCCGAAACTACTATCCAACACAATTATTTTTAACGAATATATAAAATTAGTTGAATTGCTAAATTGAGTAAAATCTTGGTCCTTATATTTAGAATTCAACTTAAAATAATAATGGAAAAATATATGTTTATATTTAATTGTATTAATTGATTCAATATACCCAAAAAAAATCTAATGTTTCAAAATTTAAGTAATTATGATGTAACTCTTGTGAACAAAAACAAAAAAGAAATTAAAGACGGTATAGACAAAGGGTCAGCTAAAAATAAAGATGAAGAAAAAAATATATACTTAAAAATTAAAGGTGTTCATAATTCATTTTTTTTACTCAAGATTATATAACTCAGTTATAACAGACAGAGTTTGTGTGGGATAAAACATAAATTTGACTCCCACAAAAATACATGGTAGAGGACAGATAAAAATTCTTAAATATGAATAATAAACCTTAAATGAAATCAAGTAATTAAGATGGTTGTTAATAAATAAATAAATCCATTGATTTGTGAGGTCAGGAACCAGGGAAGTCGCTGGTAATTGAATTTAACAAAAATCACGCAGGCTTTTGAAGCAAGTTGGAAGTAATGAATTGAAGCCACGTGCATGCGAGTGTGATTTGAATCGTGTTCGTTCGTCGTGACTTTCACGTGGCTCGCGCGGTAAGATTCCAAGTACTAGCAATATTTGCCATGATGGTGGACGGTGACTCGTGAGCATCAA
This sequence comes from Glycine max, assembly GCF_000004515.6. NCBI lineage: Eukaryota > Viridiplantae > Streptophyta > Magnoliopsida > Fabales > Fabaceae > Glycine > Glycine max. Next base: position 48,978,095 of record NC_038254.2, on the reverse strand, counting down.
TCACTCTCACAGATGTCAACAAGGAGAGGAACTTAAAGTAAAATTTATAGTGTTCCATGTAATATATAATTTTCTTATCGACTTTTTAGTACCATATAATATAGTATTTGCTCAACTGATATTGCGAGAGGGTAGTGTTGTATCCTGTGTTTCTTTCGTTGAATTTGGAATTTAGAATTGACGTATATTTGATTTAATAAGAACTTTGAATAGTCAAGGAGTGTATTTAATTTGTTGATTAAAAATGTGAGTCATTATAAATTTTTTATATAATTTTTTATTCTCACATATAAAAAATTAAGGACTTTAAGGTGATTTCAAGTAAATTAAAGTAATTTAGTCTTTTGTAAGAAAAAATAATTTAGTTTAATAAATAAAAATTGATAAAATATAAGTATTTATTGAATATCTTATATATGTTACTTAGATACATCACTTTATTATATTTAATATGCTTTTATCAGTTTTATGTTTATTTTTTAATATATATGTATTAGTAATTTTTCATAGATTAAAAATCACTTGTGAGTCCATTAAAATTGCAATTCACCTATGTTGCTTTTTTGGTTACCCCTATAAGTAGCTTTAAGTCTTATGTGTTTATGTGGATTCTAATGCGAGTTCGCGACACATATATATTTTGTGTTTTATATAGCTTAACTAATCTCTATAAAACTATTAAATAAGTTCCATAAACTATCTTATATTTTTAATTCTTATTTTATTTTTATTTTAATTCTAACTGAATTTATTTTAATTTTAAAACAATAAAAAACATAACAACATTGTATATTATAAATATACTATATTTTATCATTAGTTTTTATTATTTAGATATTTTATTTCTAATAATTTTTATCATTGTGAAGTCAATATATATATATATATATATATATATATATATATATATATATATATATATATATATATATATATATTAATTTTTAAGAAATATTTTATTCTAAATTATTGGATTCTTCTGACTATAACTTACTAAAATTCTATCATCAGGTTCTGAGTTTTACCCCCAAAATCTTATGTGCTTGACTATTAAATTTACAGTTTTTTCTTTAATTACATTTTAGTCTAATTATATAATTTTTTTTAATAAGTACTTATAAGAAAAGAAAATAAAAAATAAATAAATTTCTCTCATGAGTTAAAATTAATTTATGCATAAATTAAAATTAGCTTTGGGAGGAGTTAAATAACAAAGTTTTCATAAACAAGTTTAAGCATAAGTTAATTTTAATTTATGAAAGAGATTTAATTTATTTGGAGATCTTTGAACTATTTGATAATTTTTAATTACATTGGTGAACTATTTTTTTTCAATTAGATATTTAAATTTGTATTTATTTTTTAATTAAATCTCTAACCTATTATTTTTCAATTGGATCATGGAATTTTATGAAAATTTTCAGATTAGTTGATTCTTGACATTGTATCAAAATATTTATGATCAAGTAATCAAGAGTTTGATCCTTGCTGCTTCCATTCTTCTGATAAAAAAAGTTGAGTTTGAGCATGGAGTAAGTATGTATAGAGTTGTTTAAAATTGAACCAAATTATTCATAAACCACTATGTCAATCCAAAAAAAATGAAACCCACTTAAACAAAACAAAAAAAATCTAATATATATATATATATATATATATATATATATATATATTTACAATTTTGTTCAGTTTTTGGATTGTGTTATAAAACCCAAATCAAACAGTATATTATAATTATATTGATTTTATTTAATGAATGTTTAATATTATGTAGCTAGTATTATTTTAAATGTATAATGGTTATAATATGTGATTTATAGTTTACTTTTTTATAATAAGCTTGTAATATGTGATTTTTTATGATAATTAATAATAAGTATTAAATAATTTATTACATTTTGTTTGCTTTATAACCAAGATGAATATTTTACTATTATATGTTAAAAAAGAATGTACCAATATTGTTTAAAAGTAGTGTTAAATATCAAGTGATGCATAAATTACAGATATGTTACAAGTTACAAAAAGATTGAATAATATTATTTTATAATAATATTAAATAGAAGTGAAAATATTTTTCAACTAAGATATGCTAAACAAGATTTAACAAAAAATGAAAATTCATTTATAAAATAATATAGCATAATACTACTAATTATTTAAGTTTAGTTGATGAATTTGTTAAATTATAACAATAAATTAAACCCACAAAATTTTGTGTTATATTTAAATCGAATCAAATCAAATTCTATATTATTAAGAGAAATGATAGACATGAACCCTAATTTGGGATGAATGTGAGAGGGAAGAGAGACTAGAGAGAGAAACTATTATAATATATAATATGATGAGAAAAATGAAAAGAGGTAAAGAGAAAAAAGTAGTTGTATTTTGATAACTAAAAATTTTAAGGACATTATAACCAGAATTCTTAGGATATTGGTTAAGGAGTTAAAAGAAAAAATTATATCATAAAAGAGTATAAAAAAGATCATAAACAACATAATTTTTTGTTTCTTAATAAAATATTTTTTACTTTAATTTCTTTAATCAATCATCTTAAGAGACTTATTAGCATTTGACAAATTTTAAATATCCAATTAATAATTTTTTCTCTCTCTATATTTGTCTTTCTATCATACTACATCATCAATCATGTATAAATAATTCAATTATTCGAGAGAAAAATAAGATAGAATTAGAAGTAAATTGTACCATTCTGAAATGTATGAATATCATCTTCTAAATTTAGGATGGAGAGCTACGGAGAGAAAGTCATCTTATACTCATTTTTGGTGCTTCTCATGTTCCTTGAAACAGCCTCCAATGTGTCCTTCTTCTTGTGGAGACATCCAGAACACTGCAGTGACTCCAGGTACAATTTATTCTGCCAGAACAACCTCACAGTGTTGTACTTACTTAATTTCAGTCAAATACTATGTGAAGGCAATCGACTACATAAACTACATAATCCGAGTGGTAGACTGTTATGAGCAGAAATTCTGCTCATAAGATCCTAGCGTTCGAGGTCTAGGTAGGTACCTCCAGAAAAGGGGGATTAAAGGAGAGAAACTTTTTGTTTATATTGATTGCTTCCATTAGAATACATTTTTTACTATATATAGGTTTTTCTTCTAACAATTCGCTAATGGTGTTTTGGCATGTTGCCTTGGAGGAAAAGCAAAAATTACAAAAAGTGAAATGCAAATCCTAACAGCATTGTACTGCTCAGCCGACAGGGGAATCCTTGGGTGTGCACTACCTCCTGCCAAGTCAACCATGCTCACTCCACTACTTGCTGACAAAGTCCTTAAGGTAATAAGGCTTGTTAATTTCCCTTTTTGGCCTTTGGCATTCTTCCTTGTTTGGTTCTACCTCATGCTCTGATTTTGCTGCATCATTTGATTCTGCATATTGTTCTGTTGCTGCATAATGTTCTGTGTTTTTCTTCCCATTCATAACATAGACTCAAATATTAAGGAGAATAGTTTCTCATTTCTTCCTCGTTATTCTTTGTCTGCCTTTAACTTCAGCAGCTACAACAAAAATTATGATTCCTATAGGCATGATCAGACCCGGTCCTATTAATCCAACGGTTCATATTGGTTGCAAATCGTGCATAAAAAAACTTACGAGTTGTCAAAGCTTGTAACATATTTGAGCACTGAAAACCCAATAAATTCGTCGAGATTGGCGGGTGCATGAATTATTCGCATTGGCCATGGAAAAATCAGAAGAAGAAAAGGAGGGTTTATATTAGTATCGGAGGCAATTATTTGAGGGATTTGAGGCTGGTTGATGAGTTTCGTGAAGATCGAGATGATATACATGATGTCCTGGCCTGGCGTTTTTAAAGATCAGTTAAGCACTTCCAGCTCGGATATACGAAATAGATTGGAATATGGTGTTGAGCTTTCGTGGCTGGAAGGTTTGTGCAGGACATACGTTTTCCCAACCCTGCAGGTTGAACCTGACAATGTCTGTCCCCGTGTCTCGCAATACGCACATGTAGGAACGTTTGGTAACAACATTTTGTTAATTATAACGTCTGGTATTTTGGCTTAAATCTTAGGGTTTTTTTCTTTCTGGTAGGATCGCGAGGGATTTCACAAGTGTTATCTTTTGAATCAATTATGAGATTAATCTTCAATTCAAACTTTAATCACATTTAAAATTTCTCTCTCTTTCTCAAGAGTGTCTTAGATGTGATTTGGTTGGAGAGAAAAAATTATTATTCAAGAATTTTAAAAAAAATAGTGAGGGTTTAACATCTTCACCATTTTACTTTAATTCAAATATTTTTTTAATTATTTTTTATTTTGCGCAATCAAATCACCCTTTAGGATTTTGTTAACCAATATTCCTAATTAAGATGTTAAAGAATATTCTTTCTTCTTTTATATCTTAAACAATGCCTTAAGATATTAGTTAATATTAGCCTAAATGTTATTGGTGGAATAATATTAATTTGTGGAACTCTCCCTCCCCTCAACTAAGATCTCTCCCACTCAAAGATTCTTTAAGTTGTGCTTTGTTTTTTTTAATGAATAAAAATATATTAATTTGTGGATAAGTTTAAGAGTAAATTATATTTATACTACTTTAGATTGCTTAATTAATAAATAGCTTTCGATAGCTTAATTAATGGTTTTATTATTTTGATCAATAATTAATGGTTTTTCAATTGTCATAATGCAGATTTTATGAAACAGTTTAAGAGGCGAGGAAACTTCCCGTTGATTGTCTATGTATTTGGGTAAAACAACAATTCGCTTAGTATGAATCCTCTCTCCCACACACTTACAAGATCTATTCCATTTGAGTTCCCTAACAATTTTAGATTATACATATATATATATATATATATATATTAGAGTGATTTAATCAATACAAAATTATGACTAAGAACATATATGTGACTAATTGTGTAGATATAATTGGTGATATTATAATTTGATGAGGGACCAAATTATAATTATTAAATTTGGGATAACCAATGACATTTACCAATACAAGAGGTTACAATCCCTATTTGTAGAGAGAAGTAATAGAATGTACAGTTTGAATTTTTTTTTATCCCAGAATAAAAAATTCAGAGAAAAACACAAAGCTCTCTACATTTGAAAGATCATAAAACTAATATTGAACCTCATCAACCTTTCATCATTTCATCATGGCTAATCTAGGTAAGCTTCCGCAATTAGTTTTTCATCATGGTTTTGAGTATGGGAACACAATGGGGTTTCGTTTATCTTTATGCACGAATTTTTCTCTACATTCATGTAGTTAGGATTGATGATTGATTGTTAAAATTAAATTAGGTTGATTGATTGAATTCCTACAGATTCATCCATATATCTAATTAAATTTTATTGACTTGTGTATAAAAGAATTAGTCCTTTTCTAGATATTATTAGGATCTCCCAATCCATTGAATCAAAGACTAATCGTTCTCTTATATGTGAAAACAGTAAAATCTTACATTATTACAACGTCAATATTCATAGGGTTGAAAAATCTTAGAAATGAATATATTAATCTTTTATTTTGTTTTTTTACAAGTTTTTGTATGAATGAATATATATTGATCTTTAAGAATTTAAAGATGTCATGAATACATGAATCTTACTTTATTTCTTAAAGTTCATAAATGCAGATCATGATATTCCTCCTAAAGAATTAATTGTGTCCAGCTAAAATTGAACTAAATAACTTGTAATTGTGATTTTATTTTAAGATTACTTTTGAGAGGAAATTTTAAGATTACCAATGTGTTCTACATTAAATTTATCATTTTTGGATACTTACTCAAAGATTAAAAGGAATCTAATAATTGTGTTGTATGTATATTTTTTATGATCATCAAATGTTAATTATTAGCTTTGTCACAATGTTAGTTGGAGAGATTCTTAGCCACTCTTCTCTCTTCAACCACGAGTCAATTTTATAACTAGTGTATGATGCATTTCAGATTGATTCATATTAACTTAAATATTTTCTTGCAGATTATTTCCGTGGACTTGTGGAAGGTAAGATCCCGTACCTTTTTAAGCTAGCTGTACCACTGCGCTTGCTCATACAATATGTTGGGTTTTGTAGCACATCAGATAAAAAATATTGATGTCAGCTTAAATTTTAAGAGAAATAAATAAAATAGTGAACACATAGAGCTGCAAATGCGCTCTTGATTGCAACCAAAAAATTGGCATTGCAAATATGTTTCTACATCTCACCTTGGCGACACGTGACAGGACTATATGAATTGCGTTATGGCCATGAGTTGCTGTCATCTGATGATGATTTTGCTGGAACAGCACCATATTACCTAGGATTACTCACTGCACGGCATGTTCTCCCATCATACATATTCTTCAGAATTGTGTCTCAAATATCATTTGTTATTGGTATTTTTCATCACCATATTTAGTAGAATACATCTACCAACATACGAAAATATAAGGTACTCTTATTCAGAAATCGTGAATATGACCAGAGTGGGTCAAGGGGGATTCAGATCTGTGAATAAAGGGAAGCTACGCAGCAGGCCTTAAGCTGCTATAAAGATGTTGGAAAAATCCAATACCAATGGCGAAGATTCTATTAGTGAATTCGCAACCATTGGAAGGATACACCATGTGAATGTAGTTAGGCTTATTGGATATTGTGTTGAGGGACTAAAGCGCGCACTTGTTTATGAATTCATGCCCTTTGGCTCTCTTGACAAGTATATATTCCCTAAAGAAGAAAATATCCCCTTAAGTTATGATCAAATATATCAAATATCTCTTGGAGTAGCCCATGGGATTGCCTATTTGCATGAGGGGTGTGACATGCAAATTCTACATTTTGATATCAAGCCCTACAACATTCTTCTTGACGAAAACTTCGTCCCAAAAATTTCAGATTTTGTACTTGCAAAGCTGTATCCTGTAGATGATAGCATCATCCTTTGACTGCTGCAAGAGGCACAATTGGCTACATGGCGCCAGAATTGTTCTATAGGAATATTGGAGTAGTCTCCTTCAAGGCTGAAGTTTACAGCTTTGGAATGTTGTTGATGGAAATGGCGTATAGACAGAAGAATGTGAATTCTCAAGCAGAAAACTCAAGCCAAGTTTTCTTTCCCACATGGATTTATGATCAATTTAATGAAGGAGAAGACATAGAATTGGATGATAGCAAAGAGGAGGAAAACAATATAGTAAAGAAGATGATCATAGTTGCACTTTACTGCATTCAATTAAAACCCTATTACCATCCTTCAATGAAAAAAGTAGTAGAGATGCTAGAAGAGGAACTTGATATCCTAGAAATGCCTCCAAAGCCTTTGTTGTATCCTATGAAACACCGATAGTGACACAAACACTAGACACGACACGGACATGTGAACACCTGTAATGTCCAAAATATAGGACACGAACACGACTATATATATATATATATATATATATATATAATTAAATAAAATAACATAAAATTAAATATGAGCGATATTCATAAAAGATCTAAATTGAAAATCAAGATTTATATATTCATCATCATCTCAAAAGAATTTTTCCTATGATAATGAGTCTCACAAAAAATACTAAGAGACCTCATTATACAATTTGGATGCTTTGTTTCTTTACAAAAAAAATTGGGGGCAACTGTTCGCAACCAATGATCAGTCAATGAAACAATCGAGCTGATTTCAGGGTCAATGGTTATCCTCGGAGGACCTATTGAACTTTAACTCCGATTATATGGTCTGGTATAGGCGAAAAAGGAAGATGTTTGTTGACCCTAAAAATGCAAATACAGTTACACTGGTATTTTTTTTTTTTTTGAATATTTAACTTCCAATTATCTTTGAAACCATCGCCATTAATTTGTTGACCCTAATAATTACATGCTGAAGTTGTAGATACATTACAGTACATGGTGTCTCCACAAGGGAAATACATGGACAGTTGATGATCTCGTGCCTTATGTGAAGAAAATAACCATTTTATCCGAAGAGCAAGAGAGAATCACTAAGCCTATGTCACATGGTCCGGCAACAGAGCATCAATTTACCGCACAAGAGTTTCATATTCTCCACTCTCAAGTGTTGAAACTCAAGGCATAGGTAGACGAAGGGAGGCTGTTGAAGCGGAACCATATTTGTACCCACAGATGGTGGAGCGTGGCCAAGGAATGTATTACACACCACCAACATTTTCTCAGTATCCGACACAGATCGACACAGATGTATCAGTATTCATTCCAAGGTCATCAAAGGGATACTTCTGCAAGCGAACATTCAGTAGGTGATGTTGCGGAAACATATCCCAATTTTTCATGGCCTACTATGACCCCTTGACAACAACATGATGCTCTAATTCCAACACCTAATGTCCCATTAGGTACTCAATGGAATGTACCAGGAGGAATACCTGATATGGATAGGTTATTAGATGTTGATTTACGTCACTAATTTTCTGCTGAGGCTGACCAAGTTGAAGCGGGGGACATCGGGGCAGAAGAAATCCCGATAGACAAGCACGAAGATGGGAACGACCATGAGGCACATCCTTACGTCATCACACGGACATCATAACAAATGATTTTCATGTCTCTATTTAAATATGTTGTTGTATGTTGCTCATTTCAATTTGAGACTTAACCTATCGTTTATTTTATCAAGGCTTACTAATGGATGCAGTTTATGTTGCGCACCAAAATATAATAATAGATAATGTTAAAAACAAACTGAAGAACACAAACCAAAATAAATAATGTTACTAACGATTTCATTGAAGAACATAAACTAAATACATTCAAGAGAACTTCAAGCAATACAAGTCACTTGTCTCAGATATTTGAGGCCACTTGTCTAACATACATAAATCAATTAAATGAACAACTTCCACGTTTAGATTGCATTGGACATCGACGCCTGTTGTGCCCTTCTGTTCCACATCTACTATATTTTTGTCGATGCTCAGATGGTTCGAGCCAATCTATCTTATTCCTTATCCTTGTTAATTTTGACTGACCTTTCACATGAATTATACAGGGATAAGTGTCCATGAGTCATCAGAAGGATGAATTGCCGCTTCATTCCCAAGAGGCCCCCATTGTGCGGAGTAAGCTTTTAAGATGTGCTCATTTGTGTAAACAACATCTATATATTGGAAGTAGTTCATGCTCACGTAACCACAAGCTGCAATAATGTGTGAACATGGATAGTGAAGTGTAGAATACTTTCCGCATTGACAATAATGATCATTCAAGTTAACTGCCCAATTTTGTCTGCCACGTTACGTTATAGGATTGAAGGTCTCCTCTACTTCAAACCTTGTCGAGTGGATATCATAGACGTGTACGATGTGTGAACAAGCTTGTTCTTGATTTTTTTGAAGTTCTTTAACAACCTTAGAACGATAAACTTGTCCTTCATTTAATTGTCTTTGGGCTTGGCGACCACGATCAATAAAGTACTTTTGACACCTACTATATGTTGATTCCAACAACGCTGTTATGGGTATGTTGCGACAATCCTTCAATACCTTATTTACACATTCTGAGAGGTTGGTTGTCATGTGGCCATATCTACGTCCTTCTTTATCATAAGTCATGGTCCATTTCCTTGAAATGCGATCAATCCATGTTGCTATGGCTGGACTCAGTTGACGAAATTTTTCTAAATTTTGATCAAATATATGCTTGCAAGGAGTGTAACATGCGTGAAATTAGTTAGCAACAACAATTTTAAGTGTATATGAAACTTAAATTAACGTGGCCATGATAAATTAAATCTTATCCAATTTCTTCAACATTTCTTTTTGTTTGGCATTGTTGAATTTGCGATTGAAATTGCTTGTTATGTGTCGGACGCAGTAAACATGATAACCGTGGAAAGGTTGTCAACCAAGTGCTTCGTTAGAACCAGCAGACTTTATACTCACGTGACAATAAGATATGAGACAAATACCATTTTTATTTGTCAAGTGATCACGCAAGTGTGCCAAAAACCATGACCACGCTGTTAACGTTTCACCTTCGACCATGGCGAATGCTAGAGGAAGAACACCACCATTTCCATCTTGTGATGTGGTCATTAACAGGGTCCCACGGTATTTCTCGTATAAATGTGTGCTGACAACTTGTATGATTGACTTACAATACTTAAAAGCCTCTTTACATTGACCAAAAGTCCAAAACACTCTATGAAACTGACGGTGTTCGCGACTCACCTTATTTTCAACAATAAAATCGTCATATAGTATTTGAAAATAGGATCCAGGAGAATGATTTTGCATGTGTTTTAGCCACGAGGAAAGTTTCGTATATGACTCTTCCCAATCACCATATTCAATTGCAATCGCTTTTTGTTTTGCCATACATGCTTTTTTGTACGAAACCTTATCGGAAAATTCACTGTTTATCCTTTCTTGAATCAAAGAAACTTTTATTGATGGATCTTCTCTAATCATGCCTGTTAATAAAATAAAATAAAAATTAAATAACAAATAACGCAAAAGTATGATAATATGAACATAAAAAATGTACCTACCACACAACTGACAATTAAATCTAAATCAAGCTTCTCATGATCTTATGTCATACTTATATTTAGACATTTGTGTAGTTCACCCCATTGTGTCACTTCCCATGAATAAGTTTTTTTAGATAAAATTGCCCTCATATAAAAAGGGCAAGAACACTTTGTGCTTTTATTCGGGCAACAAACGATGTATTTGTGCGATTTGGTTTCAACAACCTTAAAACTTTGATGCACCTTCATAACATATTGTTTCAGTGCATTTTTTACCGCATCTTTACTATCAAAATCCATGCCAACATATAATTCTTGCCCAACATTAAAACTCGATAGCATCTCCAAACCGCAAATGTCCTCCTCATCAGGATGACTCCAATGATATTGTTATAATGCAAAGCATCATTCCAAAATGGATTTTGAATTCCTTCTACACCTAATAGTTAAAAAAATAAAATTCAGATCAATATCACAATCGTACTTATTTTCCATTAAATACAATTGTCATAAAATGATAAATGTATTCACCTATTTTTTTATTTAATAAAATATACATTCTGTTGGGTGAACAATTCTTACTGATTGAATCATGTCGGTGACTTCATCATCTGTATCAGATATACCGTCCACACTATCATCTTCATCTAAAGACTCTTCAATGTATGAGTTAGACACAAGATAATCATCATCATCTTCATCATCATGTAAATTGCTTACATTTCTTGGCGATTCCAACTCATTATTAGATAAATTATTTCCACATGATATAACAGAATTTGCATAATGAAACATAGAACCACCAGCAATATCCTTTTCTATGTACAATTCCAAAACTGACATTTGTTCTAGTTGTTGAAAACTTTCAATCATAGTTTCAACATCTTTGTCATCACAAGTTTGCAACGCAACATATTTTCTTGAAACTAAAAATCTGCAACTAATATTGTTTAATTCCAATTTTTTTTCAAAGCATTGAAACTAATTTCACGTTTAATCTAAATCGCTTTTTTACTGCCTTCAAAGATTACACCATCATTTTCTTCATTCCATTGAAATACAACACTGTTATAACTGAATTCATCATATACCCACAAAAACAATATTATAAATAATTAATCATAATAATAATAAATTCAAAATAAAAAAATCTAATAACAAAAAGCCTTTTTACTGAAACTTCATATTAAAACTTTATTCTAACAAAAAATTAATTACTTCAAATAAATATGATGCCAGAAACTTAAAAAACTTGAACGCTTTCAAGGTAGAAATTTTAAAGGCAGAACAAAGCATCAACGAAGTTGCTATTATAAATAATTAATCTTAATAATAATAACTTCAAAATAAAAAAAATCTAATTAAAAAAATACTACACTGAAACTTCATATTAAAACTTTATTCTAACAAAAAATTAATTACTTCAAATAAATATGATGTCAGAAACTTCAAAAATTTGAACGCTATGAAAGTAGAAATTTTAAAGGCGGAACAAAGCATCAACGAAGTTGCTATTATAAATAATTAATTTTAACAATAATAACTTCAAAATAAACAAATCTAATTACAAAAAAATACTAGAAATTTCATATTAAAACTTTATTCCAGACTCAAAATAATTACTTCAGATAAAAATGATGCGAGAGAAATTATTGATTGAGAAACTTTAGAAACACTTGAAGGCTCAGAAATTTTAAAGGCAGAAGAACAAAGCATCAACATGTGAAGCTGCTATTGAAAGGCACTCCACACCTATTTCGCCAATGGTAGTGGCGAAATATGCATGCCACATGGCCCCCAGTTTCACCAGCACTGGTTGTGAAACCAGCATAGTCTACTCTGAACGCTGCTCTCCTGCTCTGAACACCTACGCGTCCTCTGCACCTAAATCGCTAGTCAAAGTGGCGAAAATCACTATGTCAGCTATTTCGCCAGTGACACTGGCGGAACAGTCACATATCCAGTCCCAAGCGTATATGCATGGCGATATACGTGCATGCATGGCTGGGGCTACGTAAAAATAGACACCCTTAGTCATTTGTTTGAAAACAGACCTACTTTGGGAATTAGTTTGTAAAACTAACCCCATTAGGTCAATTTGCCCAAAGAATTATTATGGCATTGGACAGAATTAATGATTTTTAGTTTTTCAATTCCTACACCTAGAAAGGAAGGCATCCCAGACCCCTTTTAGGTATCCTCAAGACCTTCCAAAACATCAACCGAGGGTTATTTAACAATCTAACCTCATTTCAATGAATCTATATACAGCAAAGAATAAACTAGGAAGTTCATGCATTCGCTGGCGAAGGTGACAAAAGGCACGGCGGAATACGGGTTTGGTGTTTTGATGGTGGCTGTTATGTGGGAGGCACTGAGTGTTTGGTGGTTTTGATGGCGGTTGTTATGGTAATGGATTTTAAACTTCCGAATTCCAACCTGAGTTTGGGAGAAAGGGAACGCTTGCAAATTTTTTTCCTACTTTTTAAGCTCCAGAAAATGTGATTTGATTTTTTCTGTAATTTATAACCATTTTAACCTCCACATATAATATTTTAAATTTTAAATTAAAAAAATGTTACCTTTTGGATAGGTTGTCCAAACCTAACTTTAGGATCAAAAATCACATTTTAATTTTACAAAATAAAAAATAGACAATTTTTGTTGTAAAGACTAAAAACAAATTTTACCTAAGAACGATAAATATATTTCAGTCAAAAAAATTCAACATAAATTAAAAGAAAAATGAAAATATAAGATTGTTCTAGTAAAGAAGAGACAATGAGAGGAAAAAAAGTTCTAACCACTAACATTTGTGGATAAAAAAAAATATTAAAAAAGTTATGTAATATTATTTTACATTTTTTAATTGCAAATAACTCAAACTCCTCTTTTATATGTGGCACAGGGGCAGCTCTTTTTTGTAAAGTGCAGACTGCGCTCTGTCACGGTGCCACTAACATAAGTTCAACAGGCTTTCTGCCCTTTCCAATACCACTGTCTATTACTCATCCCAGTCTACATTCTCTCATTCGACTGATAAAATGAATTAAGAAAAAAAATCGGAAAAAACTAGCAATCAATCTAATTAAACAATAATCGCAGCAATTCCCACATAGTAGCAAATATGAATAAAACTACCACATGAAGGTTAGGACGACAATATCCCTTTTATTTTATTTGAAAAGTCATTCACTTGGGAGGAGGAGGAGAAGGTGGAGACACATTATGATAAGAATACACGACCCATATATAGTCAAACAGCAAATGACATTTTTTTTATGTATGAAGACAAAAACACCAATATTTATCTCTTTTTTATTTAAGCCATTATATCATTTTAGATACATATTCTTTTTTCTCTTTTCAGTTTCTTTCTTACCAAAAAAGCTACATAATCATCTTATTGTCTTCTTTTTTTTTCTTTCACTTTCCTTCCTAAACCAAATATACCACCAATGCAGAATTCACAATGACAGTAAAAGCTTGATAAAGCATCCTTGAGGAATAAGCATGGATCAATAATATCCTATGTGCTGTTATCTTAATTAGATCCTTTGCACTCTTGATAGTATACAAAACAAAATATTTTATATATCTCTTTGACTATGTACATGAGCATGCATCCAAAACAGTGCAAAACCCAATTTTATGATCTCTTTGACTATGTACATGAGCATGCATCCAAAACAGTGCAAAACCCAATTTTATGATCTAATACTCTAGTACAGGCTTCCTACTTGTTTCTCTGAAGGGTACATCTCCACTGAGAACGGAGCTAATGAACTTCTCTGCCTCCTCTATTGTCATTTCGCCCATAAATACACTATACTTCCCTCTCCGAGGTTTGTAGGCAATCAACAAATTATTTGATGATTTATAATCTGTTTTGTCAAATGCCTTTAGAAATGATTTTTGCTTCGCAGCATCTAAGAGAACATAGAAAATGGAGTCCCTAGAGCTGCTGGATCCCTGACTTGGTCGTCTTGACAAAGATTTTTGAGAGACCTGAAAAATTTGCACAGTGCATCCTTTGAGAAAAAATTTACATGACCCCATTAAACTAGTAAGTGAATGAAATGTACACTTACCAAAGAGAGGATTGATTCTAGCTTTTCTCTAGCTTTAGAAGATCTGAAGGCACCAATTATGCAGACTGGAGTTTTCTCACCACATAGAGCCTCAAAGTTTGATTTAGAAAGTAATGGTATGCGTCCCTCGTCTGAGTCAGTTTGTGCCTTCTTGGCCTGACCTGATGATTCCTTTTTACTTACTTTTTCAAAACTATCAAGTATGTTACTAAGATCAAGAACTGCAGATTTTAAATCTTTCACAGATATCCCAGTTTTCAGGATACGCTTTTCTCCATTTGGTAGCCAACCTACTATAGCTGGAAGTGCATCAACTTCTAGTGTTTTCACTCTAGGATCAGCAACATCATGAAGCTACAAATCATTCAAGATATACATTAAATCTTACCCTTTAAAACAAAGCATAAGACTTTCCTTATAGGTCCAAAGAAAGAAATTAACAGAGAAAAATGTTTTTCACATCCAGCTTTTACATACCTCTGCATCACTGAAAGTAATGCGTTTGTGATACAAGCCACTAAGGACACGCCAAATTACAGGAGTGTCCTTCTTGGTGGAAAGAAGCAGCACCCTAGGCAACTTTCCAGTAGTGCTGAATTGATCAAGATGATTCAAGTCGGTTCGTTTTGAAAACCTTGGCAAGTGTTCTTGACAGAAAGCCTTCAAATTCTTAGCATCCAAGTCTCCACTGTACTCCACCAAAGAACCTTTTTCATTCTCCTTATAAGAAAAAACAAAAAGCCTAGGAGCTCTCCGTGGATATATGCCAAGCTCCTTACAGAATGAGACTTCCTTTTCACAGTTTATGCTTCCAACCTGTCACACAAAAGAGAGATATAAGCCATGCCTACTCCAAAACAATCAATGAAAATGAATGAATTAGAATAGGATAAAATATGAATTTAATTCATGTAAATATTGCTAAATTTGATTTTAGTTCTCCAAAAGGTTTTCGTTTGTCTGTTGCCGTCCCCATCAATTTTTTTTTTTAAATACTCTAGCACCAGTTATTGATGACATTAACTACATTTAAATATGTCAATATGTCATCTCAAAATGGCTATTGGCACAACATGCATCTAAACATGTCATGTCAGCACTAAGTGGTGCTAAGGACCATTTTCAAAATATTAAAAATTTATTAAGAACATCAACAACAAAAATAAAGAACTAAAACCAAATTTATTCACATTAATAAATTTAAGCCAATTAAGAAATTAAGTAAGAACCTTCAAAGCTCCCTGCAATGAACTGGCAACCTCCTCTGTAGTGGATTCAAAGTATTGGATCCCCTTCGATGAGGGTATATAAGATAACAAAAGCCAAGTCATTCCTGCATTTTGTATTTCTTTCTTGTAAATCTGTGAATTTACAGCTCTAAGACTTTTGGCAGAACTCTTGGACCCAGACTTGGCTGAACTGCCAAAACCACCAAACTGACTCCCACCACCTCCACCACCGAAAAAACTGCCAAAAAGATCATCCAAGCCAAATCCAAAAGGATTGGAATTGCCCGAGCTGCCAAAAGAAAAGGAGAATGACTTAGATCCTCCCTGACCACCCATACCCTGCCAGTCCCCCCCTGGTTTGAAGTTAAAATGGCTTTGTCCAGGACCACCCCCTGTAAAATAAGTATATCCATCCTGACCTCCAGGATGGCCACCATGAAATCCAGGGTTTCCTTTCTCATCTCCATACAAGTCATAATTCTTTCTCTTCTCTTCATCGGATAAAAGTTCATATGCTGTAGAAAGAAAGGAAAGGCACACATTAATATCCTCAAACAAGGTAAAGGTAGAAAGCAAGCACAAAAACAGCATGTCACTACTTATATAACTGATTACTATATCAACTCTTTATTCCAGTAAATATAAGTTCATGTGTATGCACCATATGTATGTTAGTGAGAGAGAGAAACTTTATATACCATTATTGATCTGAGAAAACTTCTCTTGTGCACCCTTGGCTTTGTTCTTGTCAGGGTGATACTGAAGAGATAGCCTGAAAAAATAAATATGAGCAAAGTCAATAAAGAAAAATTAGTTATCAAATTGCATCTACATGATGAAGTGTGACAAACAAGAATTCCAAGTATACATACTTGTGAAAAGCCTTCTGAATTTCCCGCTGACTTGCATTTTTATCAACCCCAAGAACCTGATAAAATTGAACCACGAACAATCAGTTCATGCAAATAAATACATAGAGAAAAAAAAATCCCCTTTTCTTTCTCCATCTTGATTATTGATCAGTGACAGCTTGAAACAGATAAATGACACCCTTTTCTCATTCAGGCTTCGAACTTACGATACAATTAAAGACAAAAACTCACAAATGAATATTCTTCAACTTAAACACACAACACATTGCTAGATACTATCAAGCCAAGAAAGGAAAAAACCAAACTTTGGTGATGTGATAAACAAAAGCAAAAATCAGTTTGGCCAAAACCCTAATTTCACATTGAACCCAAAATGAGCATTCAGTATAGCAACCAAAAATTAAGCTGGGTAGCAAATTCCCAAGAATGTAATGCTAATGCAATGCAACTAACCTAAACCCACCAATCAATCTATTTCAAATCACACAAATTTAACACCTTACCACGTTTTCCACCACAAATTCCCAAACCCCACACCAAATTCCACTAAACTAGAAAGAAAGAAAAAAAGATGAAAGTTTTCAAACCTTGTAGGGGTCGATGGTTTTGGCTTGCAATAATTCGAAGCTTGCGAGGAAACAGAGCGAGGCCACGAAGATGACCCGAGTCGAGGATAAACGGGTCCTCATATTGGAATCCGAATGTGTCGCCGGAGGGAATTTGAAACCGGAAATAGGGACGTTGTTAGTTTATCGGAGATAACCGTGAGGGTGACGGAATGACGGTTTTATATTTGTGTGAAACAGAGTTCGCGGGAGAGAGTCCAGATGCTTCCATGTTAAGGACGTTAAGTAGACGTGGCACTATAATGTGTTACCACGCATGTTGGCCAATCACATTTCAGAATTTCTGATTTGGTATGTCATCTACGTACGGATATCACCATCAAAAATCTGATTTTTTTTTCCCCCATATATACAACAAAAAAAAATTATCACTAACATACAATTCCTTCATTATTTACAACACCAATATATATATATATATATATATATATATATATATATATTATTTAAAGTGTAAATTCAGATTGAGGGAACCTAAATTTATCGTGTAATCTTGACAAAATTTTGCATTTTTATGTTGAGGATTCGGGTCGTCTCAACCTGAACTCTCAACGTGTTTTTTTGTTTTCTTTTTAATTTTGACAAAAATATTTTTTAAAAATATATAAATAAATTAAATTAATAAAATTAGATAAGATAATGAAGTCAAACAAAATTAGTTTAAAATATTACTGTGTAAATTAGTTTTAAAGATCTATATTAGTTAAAAATTGTATAATTGAATGCTTTTTTATTAATTTATGAATGATATAAAATAAAATACATTGATAATAAAAAAAATGATTTGCTTGATTTGAACTTTTGGAACAATGAGACACCTAACACCATTTTTGTTGATCTCTTTCTTTCTTATCCACATTAGTGCATATTCTTGTAGATTTTGGTCGACCTTCTTTGTTTCTCCTCATGACTGGATTAATATATAATTGTGCTCCTTGTCATTAATCATAATGACACATGCATGCTAACGGGACTTTGTAGACAATTGACACATAATCCAATACTGGACTAACATATTGCAAGTAATCTACATTACAAATATTTTTTAGTATGTTTCGTTATTTTCGTCTATCATCTCAGTCACTGTACGATTTAATTTTATGTGTATTATATAATAAAGATGTATCAATTATTTATTCATGTGTTTTTCAATTTGTTTTAATACTACTAACTAATTTTTTCATTTTTTAATAACGTATACAACAAAATAAAATTGTCGACAACACATAAATTTAACTAAAAAATTATATTATAATCTTCTCTAATTTTATTAATTTCCTTTATTTATATATATTTCTAAAAAAATATTTTATTTCAAAATTTTAAAAAAAATGAAAAAACACTTTGAGATTTCAAGTTGGGGACCCGAATTCTCAACGTAAAATCACAATTTTTTTTTCAAAATCATATTATAAATTTGGGTCCCCCAACTCGAATTTACTCTGTGAACAATAAACATGTATATTGGTGTAAATAATGGAAGGAATTGTATATTTTGGTAAAAAAAAATTGTTGTATATATGGGAAAAAATCTTAGAAATCTTATTCCTACTGTATCGAACAAGACAACAAGAAAGAAAATTCTTATTTCTAAAACATCTTCTTCAAAATTAGATGGGATATATAGTAAAATTCCACTCTAAAAGTGTGATATAGTGATAAATTATTTCTTGAAAGATGAGAAAAATATAAATTTAATTTTTAAATGTGAAAAAAATGTGACAAATTAATCTTGTTATTAAATTTATGAGATCATTATGTTATTAAGTTATAATATTTAAAGATTAATTTGACAATAATTTTTATTTTTTAAGGATCAATTTGACATTAAGTTGCATAATTTAAAAATTAATTTGTCATCAAATTATTTACGATTTATCCTAATTTTTTCAAATTTAGAGAATAATTTTAAATTTTTCATCTTTTAAAAACTAATTTATGAATAACTCGTAGCTTCTCTAAACAATTTATTTATTTACCCAATTTAGATTAGAAGTTGGGCATTTGGACTTGGACTCACGGCCACGCGTATAACCCGTTGATCAGCACATGATTTTGAGTGCTGCTAGGTGCACCCAGCAATTGTTGTGAAAAGGTCTTTTAGCCCCTCAGTATTTTTTTAAAAAAATAACTCTCGCCTCTCTCTCTCCCGCGCCGCGATTCTGCTTCTTCATTCTTCTACTTCTTCGAGTTTCTGCATCTTCTTCATTCTTCTTCTTCTTCTTCGCCTCCCAAGTGAACCTCCCAAGCCATTGCCGCCATTGTTGCCGTGATTAGGAGGAAGGTGTCGTGGTGCTTCTTCTTCGCGTTTCTGCTTCTTCTTCTTCGTCCACCGTCGAGGGAGCTTCGTGATCGTCCACAGTCGAGGTAAGCGTCGTGAACCTTTTGTTTTTTCCACCATTGTTGCCGACGATGGCGTAAACCGCTATCGGAAAGTTGTTGTGCGCTTTACGAATCACCTGATCCGTAAGCATGTTTCGAATCAAGTTGATCCGGAAGATGCTTACGGATCAAGTGATCTGTAAACTACTAACAAATAGTTTACGGATCACTTGATACGGAAAATGCTTACAGATCACTTGATCTGTAAACTACTCAACATACTTTACGGATCACCTAATCCGTAAAACTCACAGCTTCATTTTAATTGAAAAATTGCCAAATATTTAATACATTGTGAGCTTTTTTTGAAATTAGAAATTTTGGTTATTAGGATCACCTCTGAATGTATGCTAAATATTTGATAAATAGTGTCATTTTGGAGAATATCTATTGTTTCAATTTGATTTAATGCAAATATGTAATTGCCTTTTATGTAATTGCCACTTAGAATTGAATGTGGTATCGAAAAATTGATTCAAACGCCTAGACAACCTTAGCAAATTAAGTTCAAATGTAACATGATTAGGACAAATCCCTAAAACTTGATCAATAGTTGATCCTTGAGAGAAAAAGGAAAATGGGAAATCATTGCTTCACCTAACTCACCTGCCTAAAGCCTATGAATTTCTTTTGCTCCCTCTAAAGCTCAAAGGTCTGCAATCATTTCATTCTTCAAAAATTGATGGTAGTTGCTTCAAAAAGCAGCCCAACATCCGGTGGTCACACTACTAACTTCAATTTCTACGTTCACAACATATTTAGGACTAGCATTATTAGCTTTTTATAGAACTGGTCAACAAAAACATATTGGTCAATGTGGATTATTTGTAGATAGAATGCTATATGGACAATCAATTCGTGTACATAGAAAACATTTAGAGAGAAAGTTTTATAAACAGATATACATACCTAAGGGATTATTCTTTAACTTTCAAAGAGAAATATTCTAGGCACAGACAAAAAAAAAAAAAAAACAGTTACAGGACCAAATTTCATCCGGTGGTCACACTACTAACTTCAATTTCTACGTTCACAACATATTTAGGACTAGCATTATTAGCTTTTTATAGAACTGGTCAACAAAAACATATTGGTCAATGTGGATTATTTGTAGATAGAATGCTATATGGACAATCAATTCGTGTACATAGAAAACATTTAGAGAGAAAGTTTTATAAACAGATATACATACCTAAGGGATTATTCTTTAACTTTCAAAGAGAAATATTCTAGGCACAAACACAAAAAAAAAAAAAAACAGTTACAGGACCAAATTTCATCTAAACTTTTATGTCCATCATCGAATTACAAGACGTCTTCCCATGTTTCTCTAAATGCATATAGTGTGCATATGTATACTCAAAACTAACACTATCAAAGTGTACAAACTAAAGAAGTAAAAAGAAAACATTCACTGTTATTTGAATTGAAGTACTCCACTTAAATTAAGGATGAATTTCTTTCAATAAGTTTTAGCCAATGCTTATGACATTAAAATGACACACATTTTGAATTGATAAGTTTTAGCTTATGCTCAAGACATGTCCTCTCATTAGAACAAGATAAATTCCCTCTCTCTAAACTTTTCTCACCCATTTGTTTTATTTCGATTATCATATGGTAAAATGACTGGTCGGGGATAGCTTTTGGGGCCAAACTTGATTCTCGAAGCAGAATTAAGAAGGTGTTTTTTGCCATTCACTATCCATTCCCTCTCTCTAAACTTTTCTCACCCATTTGTTTTTGCCATTCTTTTGGGGCCAAACTTGTTTTATTTGGCTTCATTTGGTGTCTATCATGATGTGGTTCTATCTTTAGTTTTAATTCATGGATTGAAAATGACTCAGCTTTGTTGAGACTCTCAAAATGAATGTGGTCTAAAAATTCTCATACTAATTATAATTCTCTTACTAAATATATATGTGGTCTAAAAATTTAAAAGATACTTCTTCATCCCTAATTATAATTCTCTTACTAAATGAAACCAATATTTTTCTCTTTTTGTATCCTAAAATCATGAGTAAATCATGAGTAGAAGTTAAACCAATTTTTGATTTCTTTTTTCTTTGGCTTTATTTCCTTTTATGTTGCTTCCATTTCATGAAGCTCATAGCTGAGACTCTGCACAATATTTTGTCGGGGTTCAATGTAGGAGATGGCATCCTCAACAATGGTTGCTTTGTTCATCTAATATCAATAATATTAGGATCCATAATCAATTTCCATTCAATCATATAGTGTACTGAATAAAAACTAACCCGATAAAAGCCTGACATGTGTAGCCTTTCTTGACATACATGTCCTACAATCAATGAAAGCCTGACAACTTGCGTGACTTTTAGTCAATGAAATTTGCATTAGACCAATGAAATTTGGGTGAATGAAATCAGTGATTGAATTTGCGGTACACATTTGCAGATCATGGTTAGGACCAGAGGATTAGGTCGTGCCTTAGGTCACGTTACTAACAGAGGAGATCGTGATGATTCCGATGATGCTCCGTAGCGTCGATGGCCTACTGCATCCGCACGGAGGCAGCGAGTCGCTATGACTGCGGCGCACAATGAGTCAGTGGTCCCTGCGCCAGATGTTGAGGCTGATGTATTTCCGGATGGCACCAGCTGATTCTGAGGACATTGTGGCAGACATTCCTGCGGACACAGGCGCGAAGGCTGCTGAGGATGAGCATGAGGGATTTCCGGGTGGTCTGAGCGACCCATCCGTGTTGACCCAGTATTCGGATCACGTTGCTTACAGCGTATGAACGGGAGAGGTATTTATAATATTTATTTTTAGTTACTTGTAAATTATACTTTATGATTGAAATTAGTTTTCCTTTAAATGATGATTTTAACGAATTTTGCGTTCCTTTATACTTCAATTCAGGAGCGTCCTGAGTTGAAGTTATCCTCTCATGGGAGGAAGGTCCATAGTTTAGGCAGGGATGTCCCTGCAATTGAGGGACTCGTTGTTGGGACAGGACTAAGTCCTCTGATCACGTGTTCGGTAGACACCGGCGATCGGGAACTTTTGTCTTCGTTTGTGGAGCGGTGGCACCGAGAGACGTCTAGTTTCCATCTCCCGGTGGGAGAGCTCATGATCACGCTAGACGACGTCTCCTCGCTTCTCCATCTGTCTGTAGTTTGCGACTTGCACGCCTTTCAGCCCTTGCACGTGGACGATGCGGTTCAGATGCTGACGAACTTATTGATGGTCTCTACAGAGTCTGCCAGGGCTAAGACAGCCCAGTGTCGTGGACCGTATGTACGCCTGCAATGGGTACGTGACATATACGAGCGCCAATGCCAGACAGGTCATTGGACAGTTGCGGCTCACGTATATCTTCTTCATCTTCTGGGTTGCACTCTGTTTGCTAACAAGAGTGCAACCAATGTTCATGTTGTGTACTTGGAGGCCCTTCGTGACCTCAGTATGACGAAAAGGTATGCCTGGGGAGTGGCTGCTCTGGTGCATATGTACGACCAGCTGAACGATGCATCTATCAGCCACAATCGACAGCTTGGCAATTACATCACACTGCTGCAGGTAACAAATATGTTTTTCATTCGTTCAGGTTAAACAATGTTCAACTTAAAGTTTTGTTAGACTTTCTTTATTAATGTTTATCATTATGATGTTACATTTGTAGTGCTGGATTTATGAGCACTTTCCATCAGTCAAGGACTCCACTGCTGATCAGGAATACGACGAGGCTTCCCCACGTGTGTGTAGGTGGATTGCGACGAAGAAGACCGTGAAGAGCATACGTACACCGGCGTACAGGGAGCGCCTGGACCGACTCTGGATTCCGGATGTCTACTGGATCCCGTATGGGGAGCACCGATCGGTCTGGGACTTCCAAGTCATATCATGCTATTCTGGTCTCTTGCGCTGGGGGCCTGTTGCTGTTTATTACCGACCAGAGAAGGTTGTGCGGCAGTTTGGATACACGCAGACCATTCCTGCTCCTCCTGTCCATTCATGGGTGTCGTATGATGATATACACGACAGGTGGACGCACTACTAGGATCATATCGTTCCAGCAGGTGAGGTGTTGGATCAAGTGGCCTCAGAATAATCAATAATTAAGAAAGGGGGGTTGAATTAATTATTCCTAAACCTTTACTAATTAAAAATTTACTCTTCTAAGGCTTTTACTATGTTGTTAAGTAAATGAAGGATAGAAAAGAAACTTAACCAAAAGTAAAAGCGGGAATTAAAGTGCACAACGGAAATTAAAAGAGTGGGGAAGAAGGAGACAAACACACAAGAGTTTCTATAAATGAGGCTAGATGCGTATAAGGATCCTCACTTGGGAGACCATGGAAGAGGTTCCCCTGAATCAGCTGAATGAGAGAATGAGGGTACGAAATATTAAGGGCTTGAACCTCTGGCGGTGTGATACTTGTGAAGAATTCAGGAGTAGTAGTTTGACAGAAATCTTCTAATGTAACCCTTCGTACTGGTTCTCCGTCCATTTGAACGTGATTTGGAGAGAGAGGAGGTGAAGTATCTATGTCTTGCTCTCTTCGTCTTCTTGCGGCGTTATTACGCCGACAGGTAGCTTCGATTTCTAAGTCTATGGGAACGATAGTAGATTTATCTCGCATAAAAACACAAGGTTGTACCTGTGTAATTTATGGAGAAAGAAAGAATGGGGAAAGAGGAGTGGTGAGAGAAAGATTGGCCAAAAGAATGGCCAAGAGAATGGCCAAGAGGGAAACAAATTACAAACTGATAGTATGGCACTTAAATGCGAAAACAAAATCCCCGACAACAGCGCCAAAAACTTGTTAGCTCTTTGGCAAGTGTACCAAATCGCTCGTAGTAATAATTTCTCGGTAAGCCGAGTGTCGTACCACAGGGATTTTGTTGCACTTATGTGAAGTATTTTTCAGTTTGTAAATTTAGTAAATATAATCTAAATCTAGCAAGGAATAAGAAATTTAAAATTTAAAATAAAAGATAATAGATAAGATAAGATAAAAGAAATTTAAAAGTTAAAATAAAAGATAAAGATAATAGATAAGATAAAAGATTTAAAATTTAAAATAAAAGATAAAGATAATAGATAAGATAAGATAAAAGATTTAGAGATAAGATAAGATAAAATATTTAAATTGCGATAAAGATAACTACTTCTACGAAATTCAAATAAATAAAATCTAAATCTACTAAATCTAATTGCTTACTCCTAAAACCCGACAGTAAAATAAGGAATAACTACTTCTAAGAAAGACCAACAATAAAAATAGGGAATAAAATCTATATATTAAAATCGCTAAAACCCGACAAGTCTAATTAGCCTAGATATATGGATTCTGGATTTGTCTGTTATCAATACCAGTGAACTAATTCTGCCCCACATCTATCCATCTACTTGCCCCTGATGCCTCATGATGACAAGCCTACCTTAATTACCTATCTTCCAAATGCCCTTTGCGAAGACTCAATAACTAAGATGCCTTAAGATTACATTCTAGATGTTTGCTAAAGCATGGGCATTGAGGCATTAAGTCATGTTAACCCAATGATTTCTTTCTTTAATTGTTCTATTAAGCGTTACCCTCTCCCGAGTGGCCTAACCCTTAAAATCGATTCACGCATTCATTCATTATCCCTAATTAGACTTTACCCTCTCCCGACTGGCCTAAAGACTAACAGAAAATGAAGTCTGGGATGCAGAATAAGCAAGAAAGAAAAGCAGATAAAAGAAACTAGAAGAAAAACCCTCTAAAAGATAACTCGATAATTTCCTCCTTTTAGTGTTCTGTTAAGCGTTACCCTCTCCCGAGTGGTCTAACCCTTAAAACAGATTCAAGTATTCATTCCTTACCCCTAATTAGGCTTTACCCTCTCCCGAGTGGACTAAACCCTAACAGAAAGCAAGTTCAGAGATACAGGATGTAAAAAGGAAGAAAGGTAAATAAATAAAGAACCTGGAGGGAATTCCTCTTTTTATTGATAACTCTTGAAATGCTCCATACATCATTGGCTTTTTAGGCCTGCCAAGCCCTAACTAAGGGGATTAGCAACTCATGATCCTGAGGGCTTTACAATGAGAAGAGGGGTGAAAGAAAGAAATAAGAATATAAGAAAAGGGAAGGAAAAGGAGAGAAATGAGTGCCAGAGGTCTAAAAACTGAGCTCTCAGGAAGTGTGTCTGTTTTCCTAGGCTAACCCTCTTATTTATAGGTGCAAACTTGGGCTTGGGCTTTTTTTCTATTTTCTTATTTTTTTCCTTTATTTCTGTTCCTTTTTGCTTGTTGTAGCTCCCTTTTTCACATTTGCAATCAAAATTCAAAATTAATTAAATCTTTCCAAATTAAAGCATAAATAACTGCTAAATAATTAATTCTAAGTTAATTTTAGACCGATTTTCCACTATTAATTCACTATTATTTAGTAGTTATCAATTACCAAATCATTGTAATCGATTACAACATTTTGAAATCAATTGGAACATTGTAAATTCAGTTGAAAGCCTTTTGAAAACCATTTTTCTACTGGTAATCGATTACAATAATCTGGTAATCGATTACCAGAGAGTAAAAACTCTTTGGTAAAAGGTTTTGAGAAAAATTCATGTGCTACTCAATTTTTAAAAAAACTTTTTAATACTTATCTTGATTGAGTCTTCTCTTGGTTCTTGAATCTTGATCTTGATTCTTGGAACTTGAATCTTGAAACTTGATTCTTGATTCTTGAAATCAAATTTCCTCTTGAACCTTGAAGTGTTATTGATTTAATCTTGAACTCATTCTTTGATTCTTGAAGTCAGCATCTTTGTTAACATGAAGTGTTCTTGACTTTTGAGCTTTTTGTCATCATCTTTGTTATCATCAAAACTCATTGAATCAATCTTGATTCATCATGAAGCTTGCTTCTACATGAGGTGTGCGCTGTACCAGGTCAGTGTGCCAGTGACTACATGGACTGGTTCTTCCGCATCTTGCATCCTTTCATGACACCAGGTCATGCATCAGATCCTCTGCCTCATGGTCACGCCCCGCAACCCCGAATCGTCCCTCAGGCCCCGCAGACAGATATCCCTCACGTGCCGAAGCCAGGAGCATCGTCCACATCTGTGGAGGAGCCTAGACATGCGGTGGTAAGTAATACTAATAATTTACGTCATTTACCTCAATATTTGCATAATAATTTGTGTAATCTGTTTGTTTTGTATGTAACAGAAAGTTTATGATGACATTGATGAGATATTTTCATTAGTAATGTTAGTTTTATTTATTTCCATTGATTGTGTATTCCATTTGTGTCTATATACACGCGTGTTATTAAAATGATCTAGTTAACTTAGTTATAATATATGTAAATTATTATAAATGGTCTAGTTAACTTAGTTTACCAACTAATAAAAAGTAATTTTAAATATAATTGAAATAAAGAAGTTGAAAAGGGTGTAGAAAAAAATAAATTAAACAAAAAATGGACATCATTCGTTATTTAAGATCCTTATTTTATATAACGTACTAATATTTTTAAATTCTCTTATAATTACTATTTTTCCTATTATACTAATGATCATGTAAAAAAATGTATTATAAAGTAGTTAGTATTTTAATTTTTAATATAATACTAATTATTTTTTATATTTTTTATAATATTAATGATATGATTAATTATAAAAATAAAAAATAAATTAATGATGATAATATTAATTTTATAAAATTATTATTATCTTTTATCTATTTATTGATTTTTATTAATATGTATAAAATAACCTTAAACAATAATTATAATGGGACTGAGTAAGTATTTTAATATCATCTTCTAAACAAATTTATTCTAAAAAAATATATTAAAAAATTAATTATTTATAATAAATCAATATTTATAAATATATTATAATTAATAAAATAAATAAATATATTTAATTATATTATAATTAATAAAATAAATATCTTTAAATGTATAAATTATATTATAAAATAAATATATTTAAATGTATAATTAATAAATTATTATTTTTCCTCTTACGGGTCAAGTTGATCTGTACGTTGATCCGTAAGAGGAAAAATAAGCAAGGCAATTTTGTCATTTTTTTAGAATGTTGGGTGCACCAGCAATGATGTTGGGTTCACCTAGCAACACTCCATGATTTTTGGACATCGATTTAGATTTGGGGCATTAGTATTTGATCTCTACCAATTTTCTATTGGCACCACCCACATGGTGGCTTTTGACTAATTTTTTTAAAAAATACCTTCTCCCATGAAAGTATATTTTTTTTTACAATATATAGTAGAATCATACTTCCTTATAATGTTAGGGTGGGAAAATAATTGTTTAATGGAAGTATGATTTCGTTCTACATTGTGTACAGTGGGATCATATTTTCGTTACATATATTTTTTCACAATCTTGTATTACAACACAAGTATGATTTCGTTGGACACAATGTACAAAGCAATCATACTTTTGTTGTATAGTTATTCCCCCTACCCCAACATTACAATGTATATTGTGCAACAAAATCATACTTTCATTGTATTCTTTGTCAAACAAAGACAACATCTCAACAAAACAAAATCAATGAGCATATTGTGTTTGAGTGTGCACCAAAAAAGCTTTGTAGTCAACATTAGGAGTCTAAAATTAATAATATTTGAGTTATAACGTCACTAAAATCAATCCCCAAAAAGGTTCACTACATATTGAGATTCTTTAACTGGATGAAATTATATTAAGTTGAATTTGTAACACCCTGAAATTTCGATAATTGTAAATTGATATTTAATTTTATTTATCATATTACTTGATTATATGATTGACTTGAATGAGTTGAGGTATGGTGTAAATTAGTCATGTGTGATTTGTTTGATGTGGATGTGGAGTTTTATTGACCTAAGTTGAAATTATGAGATTTCAAATTATACCTAAACCTATTCCGGTAAAATCGGGATCCTATATTCGTTAACCGTTGGATTGTCTTCAAATTTTGATTGTAGGTTCCTAGAACATGTCCCCACATTTTGACTATTGGGATTTTCAAATTAACAATTTTTTATTTATCGCTTAGCGCAAGAAGCGTGCTAAGCGCAATTCCAACCTGAGAGGGAATTGCACTGAGCGTGAATTGCCGCGCTTAGCACAAGGGGAATTGCACTCAGCGCGAATTGTCACACTCCGCACAAATCCCAACCCAAGAGGGATTGCACTAAGCACGAAAAGTCGCGCTTAGTGTTC
The DNA here is from genome assembly GCF_000004515.6 of Glycine max. NCBI lineage: Eukaryota > Viridiplantae > Streptophyta > Magnoliopsida > Fabales > Fabaceae > Glycine > Glycine max. Next base: position 48,949,170 of record NC_038254.2, on the reverse strand, counting down.
GAACACTAGAATAGTTCCGAACTTTATTGGAAAGTGTACCGAGTTGTTAAAGTAATAATAAAACGGTAAGAAACCAAGTATCGAACTCAGGGAACTTGTTTCATTCGGTGAAGTTTCATTCAACAAGCAGACATTGATATAAAGCCATGTAAATAGAATTAAACCAAAGATGTATATACTGTAAATCTAAAATAACTACAAATACGCTTATCAAAACGGGAGAGAAAACAAATGATTAAAACGTTGGGTCCTTCTATTGAACGCTTGATGTAATTAAAAGATTTTTCTCTAATTAAAATTATTTTTGTGTTCTATGCTAAGGACTAAAATACCAAACACCGATTCCTCGCGTGAATGGACTAATTCTAATTAAATCTCGTTCTCGGATGTCTCGTCAAACTTAGCCTAACCGAACAACATTACAATCACAGCATATCAAAAACTAAAACCTTGCACTCTATGTCTAGCAATGCAGTTATCTAGCCCTGTTCTATCCAATTCTAAGGATTAATACATTTTCCAATGCTAAAAATCCTAACTTTACACACCAATGGGTGATCAGACAAAAAACATGCAATGATTAAGTGCAGATAGAAGCAATAAACACATGAAACAACTTTAAATAGATAGTTAAGAATTTACATCAAGTTTCAGTAGAATTTCCCAACAGAGATACTAAGCCTTCCATCACAAGGCAACACCTTTCAGTTACAAGATGAGGGTTGCAGAAGAAAATAACAGATTACACAGTGGTGGGGATGTCTCCTCCACCTATAGGAACCTAGAAATTACTCCTAAACCTAAGATCCTCTTGAAAGTTGAGGTTTTTGGCTTCCTTGCTCTGTTTTTTGCCTCTGTTCTGCTCTCTACACTCTGAATTAGCCTAATTCTAGACGACTTGCTCGATTTTTCCAACTGCAGCCTTAAAAAGGGCTTTCTGTCCTTGAAGGCTCGCTTAGCGCCATTTTCGCGCTTAGCGCGAGTTAGTGAATATCCACTAAGCAAGCTGGGCGCGCTTAGCACAGGAAGAGATAAACACCTCGCTAAGCGAGCTGATGACGCACTGAGCGCACAGATGCTTCTCAAATTCTCCTCCAGATTCTCCCAACTTGCTAAGCGGGCTGAGTGTCTCGCTTAGCGCATGATTCTTGCTAAGCACACAAGCCTTGCTTAGCGAGACATCAGCTGCAAGCCTTCACAAATTTCATCCTTTTTTACCTGAAATTGAAGTTGAAACACATTAAATTCACACTATTGGGCATTTCTACTGAACAAAATTAAACTAAACCAAAAAATATGTACAAACTTACATTAAGAACCATAAATTGGGGAAAAGATAAACATTTTATAAAACTTTTCTATACAAAAGTTAGTCGTAAATGACGACTAACCCTTAGCGCCAAAAGTGGATTCCCACTTAGCGAGACGAGCTTGCTAAGCAAGATCTGCATATTATAAATACGTTATTCATCGTGAAAAAAATGATTTTTCACTCATTTTCTCCCCAAACGTCCACCCAAGCCCTAAACCTCCCCCTTCACCACCCACGACCACCGGTGGCCACCACGAGCCGTCGTTGCCTGCCACCGAACCACCACATCGAGAGGAACATTTTAATCGGAGCGGAATCCTCAGAATCCACCTCAAGGATTCAGTGGAGAAAAATCTCTCAATCCTTTCTTTCATAGCTTCTCTGAGGTAATCTTGACTTCTAAGCCTTTCTCCTAGTTAGTTTGAGTTTCTCTTAGTGTCTCTTGTGTTTTGGGTATTGTAATAGGATATTTTTAGACTTCCTTTGAAAAACCCTTGAAAATGAGACATTGTAAAAATTATCTTTTTATAAAATTGATGTTATTTTTGTGACCTTTGCTGAACCCCGGTCACATTGGCATGATCTGAATTTCAAAATGATGTCTCCTTTTAGTAGAATCTGAAACACCCCTTAGCCCTTTTATATTTTGACAGGGGCAATTGACCCTGAATATTTTTATTAACCTTGTTTTTGAAATCTATACTAAATTTTCTTCGATTTGGCATATAAAACATTGCGTTTGGACTGACGGACGTGAACGAGAGAGGTCTTTGAGCGATACAAAGAGGAACTAACGGGGAGCTCACGATAAGTGAGGGGAGTTTATTATAATTTATGGCTTTTGATACTATAATTGGGGTCAAGGAACCTAACTATAAGGATGTATGTTTGTCCCTATTGCATGCTAGTTTTCAAGAAAAACAATATTTTTGACTAATGGGATGCGATATGTCTGTTATTGATAGATGACATTATTGTTTTTATTAGACTTGTGTTGTCTGAAGACCTGGAGAGTGTGCATCTGAGGCATGAACTATATATGTATGTATATACGAAAGATGATTTACTGATGATATTGTTATTGATGATATTAATTGATATGAGGTGATGTTGATGTTCATGATAAAGTTGATAGAGAATGATGTTGTTATTGAAGACAATATTGATAATAATTGATATGAGATGATGTTAGTGTTTATGATAATATTGATATGAGATGATGTTGTTATTGATGATTATGTTAATATGAGATGATGTTGTTGTTGTTGTTGATAATGTCATTGAGATGAGAAGATGTTGATGTTGACAATGACATTGAGATGAGATGATATTGATGTTGAGAATGACATTGAGATGAAATGATGTTGATGTTGATGTTGATAATGACATTGAGATGAAATGTTATTGATGTTGAAAATGTCATTGTAATGATGTGTGATGTGATGTACATGGGGGTGCAGTGACCATGATGGATATCCCTGGTGGGAGAAATAGAGTGGTTAAAGAGTTTTAAGCATCTATGGACGAGGATGACTTAAAATCTTTAATTATCCATGGTCAGTGCATTGATGGTGCCCATGTTTCATACTTCATATTGCATGAAAATAGTATAAACTTTGTCAGTAAGTATTTGTAGTTTCTCACGAGGGGGAATACTTATACTTGGGAGTATGTTACTCAGTTTGAAACTCTCGAGACTCAAGCTAATCACCATCGGGGGGGGGGGGGGAGTTGCCTGTGCACGACAGAGTGACCTCGACACTTGCTGCCTAGTTTTCCCAAGTGAGAGTGTCATGTGGACACGCTTAAGCTATTTCTTGATGAATGGTACCACATTGCATTTGAGGGTTGAGGTCAGGTGCATGCAACATACTAAGTATGATTGATTGGAATTATGGATGAGTACTTGTTGAGTGTATTTTGGACTAATGGATGTTTGTGTATGATTATGGTATTTGTTAATGTTTTCTTGCTAGTCATGGTTATTTGATTTTTGTGTTAATTTCTGTTATAATAAACTCACCTTTGCAATTTTTGTACCGTGTGGTTGGTACATGTGATGATCGTGAACCTTTATTTGTGGGAGCATAAGGACAACAATAGAGTATGCGAAGTGAGATTTTTTTATGGAACTAGCAAGCCGACGTGATGACATTTGAAATATTTCGGGAGAGAGTTGTGTTTTGTTAATCAATTTCTCCGTAGCTGGTTCTATAATTCTCTTTTTTAATTAAGAATGTAAATCACATATTTAATTATATGTATGGACTAATTTACTTTCTATTATGTGAATGATGTGTACTTAGTTATATATATATATATTCATTTAAGTAATTGTGCGTTGTTTGGTGAATGTATATCATGAAAATTTTACTTTCATTTTTCATAAGCAAATTAATGGAATTTTCATTTAAAAATTGAAATTTTCGCGATTTAGAGTGGTGATATCATAGCGACGAGGCGAGTCATTATAGAATTCTTGTATGCGTTGCATTGCATGTAAGACCTTTGTCATGAACGAATTTCAAGTGTGCAGTATGTTGTCCACTGTAGTACAATAAGAGGTAGGGGACAATTATCCCTTAAAAAAGCTATATTATCGTAGAAAATGGTAGAGTTTATGCATGCTTACAATACTAAATGGTCTTTTTAGGTGTTGATGTATAGAAAGTTGCAAGTCCAATTGATGTCCAAAAACCATGTGTGTAGATGCTTACAAAGTGATTGTTAATACATGCTTACACCAAGTGATTTGCTTACAAAGTCACTTGTAATAAGGCGTTATAAGCATGCTTAAAGAAAGTCCAACTTTGCAATTCTTGGCATGCGTTATGTGATTTTTGTTAACAAATCCAATTGCAACAAGGCATTATTGTGCCACAACCTGGACAAAAAAGAAAGTCCAACTTTGTAGTTTAGATAAGTGGATCAAGACAACATTATACCGACTAACAATCACATAACCCATGTCATAAATGATCATCCACTTTTCAACGGGTGCTATTGGGCCACTTTCGACATACAAAAAAGTCATTAATTCCATTATACTTTGTTTTGAGCTAGACATATCAACATAAAGTGAGTGTCATGTTTGAAGTTCTAGAATCAAGTCTCGGCAAACTAGAGCCCAAGAATCCTCACCTTGGCCTAGCAAAGCTATAATCATCCTTAATCACAATTTCCATTTGGTCTTACATCAACAATTTTGATAATGTATGGTTGCAACTCATTTTGTTCCTCTTGTTGTCATGGACAAATTTCTGGGCCACACTTAGAGTTCTCGAACTTCCAACCATCATGTTCATTTCATCGACACACTCTCACATTAAAGGTGCACATTTATTATATTTCACAGACTTTGATGCACCCTTTGTTTTTACCTTAATTGGAAACGGACACATTGAAGTGATATCCATAAATACAAGTTCATGAACTTTAGTCTTCAAGGTGATTTTACTATACACGTCAAGTTGTGAAAATCCATTTAACAATATATCGGCATCATGTGTCAAAGTCAAGTTGTGAAAATTTTGTTCAAATAGAGTATGATTCTATGAGCGACAAAGCTATTCTTCTAAATATTTAACACAATTGTATACTCAAAACTTGAATTCAAGACCTTTGATTAAATTAAAACAATCTCACACTAGTTAATCCATGTAATTGGTGGTAATTAGTAAAAAATTTATGTAAACACAAGCAATTAAATGACCAATTAATAGTCTCTCTAACTCATCTATTAAACTATTCCACTACAAGTGGTGGTTTTGTAAACTGCCTTATTTACAAGAACCATCAAATTAGTTGTTGGAAAACAACCTATTATCGTATAAACAAATGTCATGTAACTAAATGACATGTCTTCTAATTACTTACCCTCTCCCCCCAAAAAACGTATAGTAGTATTTAATTTCTTTAAATATTTAAAACTATTTTTAGGAATCAAGATAATAATATCACCATCACCACTGTATACAAGAGTAAGTTAACACTTAAAAATAAAAACATACAAAATCCCTCCTTAATATTTCCCAATAAGTGATGTTGATCATTTTCTTAATTAGATGTCAACATGAAAACACTCTTTGGGTGAAACATGCACGAACAACCCGTATAAAAGAAACCATGACTATATTTTCACCCAACAATTTAAATTTCCAAAGGAGTAAAGTCATGTCTATGTTAATATCCATGTATGATGACCTTTGTGGCTTTTCATTACAAGTTTATCTGTCATAGGAATCACCCTCATCACACACACAAAATGAGCCAGCCCATCACTGTTTTAGGAATGGACCGAAACCAAAGAAAGCAAGAGAGAAGAAAGAAAAAGCATTCCGAGTTGGCAGAAAAGGGACTAAATGGCGCAGCTACGCTGCTTGGTCTGAATCCGAAACGCTTATGACGACGCCATGGGTCCCAATTATTAGCCTCCACACTCCCATTTTTGTTGTCTGCTAAACGCTCTCTCTATTCAACAAACTATCTACTCTCTCTCTCTCAGACACACACACAAACACTTTCTCCTCATTCTCCTTCTTCTCTCTCTCTCTCAGACACAAACACAAACACTTTCTCCTCACTCTCCTTCCTCTTTCTCTCTCTCTCTCTCTCTATATATATATATATATCTTTCATTTCTAGTTAGCTACAAATATTTACAAAACAAATCCTTCTTTCACTTAACACAGATTTCACTCACTCACACACTCTTCAAATCAAATCTTAGAGAAACCAACACTTCCCTTCAACCACCGTCGCCGATGGCGCTTTCGGCTTCCGACGTGGCAGCGATGTACTCGCTGCTTTCGAATTCCATGAGCGCCGATCACCGCCTCCGCGGTCCGGCGGAGGACGCGCTTGCGCAATCGGAGTCCAGGCCTGGCTTCTGCTCCTGCCTCCTCGTAACGTTTCTTTCTCTCTCTCTCTCTCTCTCTTAGGGTTCCGATGAAGTTTGCATTGCGCTTTATGTTTCGTTTTTTGAGGTTTTGGCTTCTGTGAATGGAACCGCAGGAAGTGATTACCGCGAAGGATTTGGCGTCGCAAACGGATGTGCGCATGATGGCCACCGTCTATTTCAAGAACAGCGTCAACCGCTACTGGCGCCACCGCCGCGATTCCTCGTAAGCGCTTCTGAGTTTTGTTGTTAGGGAACGTTTGTTTCTGTTACCTTTCTCTGCAGTAAATACAAAATAAAATGAAAAAAATGTATAATCGAAATGCCGCTTAGAAGTCCCTTTTTTTTATTGGTTTTTAGTATTGGTAGCTGAGTTGCAAAGTTGTTTTTGTGTGAAAATCTAGCTGAATCATACATGCAACATTGTGTGGATAGTAATGTGGTTTTTTTAATGTGTTTTTCTTCGTTTTGTTCAGGGGAATTAGCAATGAAGAGAAAATGCACCTGAGGCAGAAGTTGTTGATGTACTCGAGAGAAGAGAATGATCAGGTGCTTTTGTTTTTCTTTCTTTTAGTGGCTGTGTTTTATGTCTTGGGCAGTGCCTATTAGTGATTTCGTACTTGGCGAGGTTTAGAGTGTTGCTATTTTCTCAATGCCAAGTTCATTAGTTACTTTGGTTCTAGAAATGTTCTTTGTTGTTCGGTGATGGGTTGATTGATTCATAGCCCATGCTGTTCAATTTGCATGGGTTACAAGTTGTGACCTTCCATTGTGACGGACATTCTGATCTTTAGATACTTTGTCATGGAGACATGGACGCATGGTTTTGGTTAGACTTAATGGTAAATGATACTAGCCATCCTTCTCCCCAGTATGCATTTCAAATGTTTGGTATTTTATTTTTATTGGCTATGCTTGTGAATTGTGATGAGTTGTAGATATTTACTACTTCTAACCCCTTTCATTTTTTAAAATGCAGATAGCTCTGATGCTGGCGGTGCTCATCTCCAAAATCGCTCGCATTGATTATCCCAAAGAATGGTACTTTTTGGCATTTATTTCTTTGGTTTTCAAGAATATTTACAGTGTCTAATACCGCAATTGAAATTTCACCCCCTCTCACCTTTTACTTCTCTCTTTCATTGTTTGTTTTGATTCACTATTTATCTTAATGAACTCCGTGGCAATATGTTTTGTCTAATGGGTTTTAATTTCCTATGCAATTCATACCTTACAAAATGATTTGTCTAAATTGTCTTTAATAAATTTTTAATATTCAAACAAAATAATGTTTCAGTTTTTTAGTTTTCTTTGAGAGGCATTATCAACATGCATGGTTTTTTGCTGCATACATGTTATGAGCTGTCTTAATGTTTGGCTTCTATGCATTTTTCTGATTTTAACATTCTTCTTAAAGCAAGTCCTATATATTGATATGCTAATTTAATGACTCCTCAGGCCAGATATCTTTTTGGTTTTATCACAACAACTTCAATCAGCAAATGTTCTTGCCTCCCATCGAATCTTTTTGATTTTATTTAGGACCTTAAAGGAGTTGTCCACAAAACGCCTTACATCAGACCAACGCAACTTTGCAGAGGTGCAATTCCTTCTGTTATTCTTTTTTTTGTTTATTATTGCTTTCAACCGTCTAAATCTTTGCCTTTATGCTGTACATTGAAAACTTGCTAAATGTTTTCTGCCATTATTGGAATAAAATGCAGGCCTCAATAATAATATTGTCTTTCTTGTTCTTTGGAGAAAAAAATCTTCTATATAAAAGAAAACCTTGTTTAGACAGATTTGCTGTCAGCATAATGAAGAGATCTTGGCTACACATATACAAAGTCACAAATATGCATGACTTTTTTCATAATATGTTTTAACTTGTTCTTACAAGGGTAGCGAGGAGGTTCTATTGGTGAGTTGTTGGAAACTTGGATGTAGGTATTTGAAGGCTCTATGGCTCGATACATTAAACTTTTGAGGAGGCAGTATCGCCACTCTCCCTTTAAAGGTTGTCCCAACTATCTAGTAGTTAAGGTCTATAGGGGTAGCTTAATTTGTTTTTTCGTTTTGGAAGGGATGTGTATCACTCAACCTAGTGTGTCTTCAATTTTAGGCATATCTGCATGGGAGTATGTCTCATTGCCTTTTGTGGGTCATTTTTTAATTTAAACCATTAAGTTAATAATTTTGAGTTGATTGTGGTAGATTAAGAGGAACTTTATTTACTAATTTAATCCTGCCAAGAGGGTGATGAATTTAATATATATAAGAGGAATATCAGTAAAGGATATGTAGCATTGAGTAGAGCCAGGTACTTGAGTCCAATTTATTGCAATGTGTTGTATGTCTTAGGTGGTCTCTATCTATATCAACTACATTAGCTAGATAAAAGCATTTGATGCCGCTGTCAACTTAAGTTTGTCACTGCTCAATACTAACATCACCAAGGATAACTGTTCTTTCGTAATGATAAAGAGCCAGAATGAATGGCGGGGTGTATGTGCTATAAGTTGTATTGAAATCCATTATTTTTTTATGTTTGGTACTTCATTCTTAATTTTTTCAATGGTTGCTCTTATCCAGCCTTATGAAGTACGTAAGGTCTAGCATATAGGCTCTGTTGGGGTTTATATTGTATTCCATTTTATTGTTTCCCCTATTTTTTGCATCTTCACCTTTCTGCCTCAAAATTCTGCTTCTGATTGACGTAGTTCTTATACCATAAGATTACTGTTTAGTACCTGTGCATGACTTAGAAAATATAATATATTCAAATATTCAACCAATTTGTTTGGCAGATATCATCCCATTTCTTTGATTATAGCTGGCGCCTTTGGCAAAGTGATGTGCAGACAATACTGCATGGTTTCTCGTCTCTTTCTCGAAGCTGTAATTTGAATGCTGAAGATCAGCCTCATGAACTTTATCTTACATGTGAGAGATGGCTGTTATGTTCGAAGATTGTTCGGCAATTAATTATTTCAGGATTTCAAAGTGATTCAAAGTGTTTTCAGGTAGTTATCTATCCATCTCTTGTTTTAATTCTCTATGATGATTTCTGTGTCTTGAAGTTTAGCACCCTTTTATTTTTTTTCAAATTGATAAATTCAAAATTTAAGGTATTGGGCCATATATTACTATTTTGTAGGAGGTTCGGCCAGTCAAGGAAGTCTCACCTGTGCTCTTGAGTGCCATTCAATCACTCCTTCCATACTGTGAGACTTCTATTTCTTGTGTATATAGTTCATCCTTGTGTTTAAGTTAGTATAAATAACTAAGTTATAAACGTTTGTAAAATGAAAACATTAAGAATCATTCGGTTCCTGGACAAAAGTCGTTTCTTCATAGCGTGCTACATATAAGCATGCCAAGTTACAGTTTTGTAGACTGATAATGTGTAATGGAGACTTCACTTTATATTTTTAGCTGGGATATTGATGATCCAAACATGGTGTAAATATTCACGTTATATTTTTAGCTGGGATTTTGATGATCCAAACATGGTGTAAATAATTTTCATTTAATTGGTATACAAACTTGTGGAGGTGTAATGGAAGATTGTACCATAGGCCAACTGTGTCTCCACACACTCTTTAACTTCGGATTGAATGTACTTAGGCACACCCTAGAGTTGGATGATTTGTTCTTTGGAGACAGTTCAAACATGCTTTAATGCATCATTTTGCCTGAAGTTGGATGATATTATCTTAGTTGGTGAGTCAGGAGGAGTAAGTTCTAAACTTGAGTTGTGGTCCTTGTGGACAAAATGTCACACATAATAGTCAAGCTGGCTGGATGAAATGGGGAAAAATTGAGCATAACTTTTTATTGGAAAGTGTCTATCAAATTCAAAGGAAAATTCTCCTTGACAGCTGCAAGACCAGCAATACTCTATGGGTGTGGATATTGCATAGTGAAGTGTGAAGACAACAAAAAACAGAAAATAAATAAATATAGCAAAGTTAAAAATATACTGAGGTAGATAGTGGATTTACAGGGAAAAAATAAACAAGGGGTGAATGACCCTTAAAATGATGTTTTTGTAAAGCACAATGGGCAAATACATTGACTACCTTTTCTCTAATCTCTGGCAATGGCTTTTGTAGCTTTGAATATTTAACATATATCTTTATAACCATGTTTGTGTTTCTTAATCTATCTTTATCTTTCAGTACCCAGGACTGTAGTACATTAGTTTTTGCTTTTCTCATTTTTTTTTTGCAAGTAATAAATGCTATCTATTTGCTATGTGATGAGATGCTGTGCGGAAAAAATTGAACCTTTAAATTCTAATATTTCCTTCCCTAGTCAGACTACAATCTACAATGTCTAGTTCTCATATATAGTCCAAGAAAAGTAAAATATTATTTATCTACTTTCTGTGCCTTTTCTTGTGCATAAAATGTTACTTTTTTTTTCTTCCTTTTATTCTTACAAGACATTTTGGTTGTTTGCAGATTCGTCTTTTCAAAAGCAATATCCTAAATTTTGGGACTTTGTAAAGAGGGCATGTACCAAGTTGATGAAAATTTTAGTTGCCTTTCAGGGCAGACATCCGTACTCATTTGGTGATAAATTTGTGCTTTCATCCGTCTTGGACTTCTGTTTGAATAGGATAACAGATCCTGAGCCATATCTGTTGTCATTTGAGCAATTTCTCATTCAGTGTATGGTGATGATTAAAAATATTCTGGAATGTAAGGAGTACAAGCCAAGTCTTACTGGTAGGGTGATGGATGAAAATGGAGTTACACTGGAGCTGATGAAGAAAAACATTTCCAGTGCTGTTGGTGGTGTTTTAACTTCCCTTCTTCCCACTGAACGGATAGTCCACTTGTGTAATGTATTGATATCGAGGTATTCACTTTGCAACCCCTTCTTGACTTGCTTATTTTACTTGTTTGTCTGTTTTCTAAATTGAGTGAGGCCTAAAGGTATGCTATGTGTTTATAAATGTTAAGTTTTATGCAAATAGAGTCAAATTAGAAGAAAGGAGTTTTTCCAAGCCATTTGATTTCTCCAAATCAGTGAAAGAGAACCCTTGTCAAGAAGTCATTTTTTAGAGGTTCCTTTTTTTTACTAGATTGAGTGGTATGCAAGTTTGTACTTATTTTACTGAGCTGTGAGCAATTTAAGGTGTCAATGTGGGTTTTGAAATTCATTGATTACTAATTAGGAGATATAAAATGAAACTTTTTTTTTCTTATATTTTGGAGGTGATGAGCTTCTGTTATTCAACTATATGATTGTAATTTGCTTTGAGATTTAGTGATATTTCTCCTTATGATTATGCACTCTATTACCAGACTAATGCCTTTATCTTTCAACAGGTATTTTGTTCTGACAGCAAGTGATTTGGAAGAGTGGTATCGTAACCCCGAGTCTTTTCACCATGAGCAGGATATGGTTCAGTGGACAGAAAAATTGAGGCCATGTGCTGAAGCTTTGTACATTGTATTATTTGAAACTAATAGCCAAGTAGGTGCCATTTAAACATCACAGGTTATCGTGTATTTTCACTTGTTGAGATATTTCAATCATTGACTGGGTTGACTATAGATTAATATGGGTGTGGTTGTGACTGTTATTTTTAGTTGCTAGGTCCTGTTGTGGTCTCTCTTCTTCAAGAGTCTATGAATAATTGCCCAACTCCAGTGACGGAAATTACTCCTGCATTGCTTCTTAAAGATGCTGCTTATGGTGCTACTGCTTATGTTTATTATGAACTCTCAAACTATCTGAGTTTTAAAGACTGGTAAGTTCAAAGCTACTATGCTTTATTGACGTAAGTCATCCATATTTCGATCTTGTCATTCCTAAAAAATTGAAGATCTTTCAATTTTGTCGTGCCTGGACTTTAGTAACCCAAGAAATCACAGAGCCACCCACTGGTAATGGAACTCTTTACAAAGTTTCATCCTGTGATAAGTTACAATCCCCTGATTGCTTATTTCAAACATCTGGCTGCATTTCCCAACTGCAATGGAATATTGCCACAACCGGTTATTTTCCTTCTTATCAAACCCTTGAAAGTAGAAGCTGATCAAACAAATTAGGACACCCAAATCTCATTCTCAACCAAAGTAAGTTTGTTGTTCTAAGATAATCACACAGCTACACTGGAAAAAAGAATGAGGCACAGTTTCAGTGTCAGATCTACACATAAAACACACATTACGGGAGCTATACGAGGCAATCTAACTTGCAACAAGTCACTAGAGTTAACTTATTCAATGGCTCAGATTTATATTTATTTAATCTATTAACTATTAAAATATTTTTTTGATCTTAGACCCTTCTTTTGTTAGGCTGTCGCTGGATTTTAAAGTACTCTGACTATTAACTATTAAAATATTTGCAGGTTTAATGGTGCTTTATCACTCGAACTCTCAAATGAACATCCAAATTTGCGTATCATTCATCGTAAAGTTGCTGTAATTTTGGGGCAGTGGGTTTCTGAGGTATATAATTTATTGAGTTGCTTTATGAATAAACTTCAAAATTTCACAATTCAATTTATTGAGTTGCTTTATGAGAAAGATTCTATATCTCACTACAATCAGTGGTCATCTAATCTTAGAGAGGCTTTTGTATTTAGACAAGGAAAGCAGTCATAGTGTATTGATAGATGTATAACCAAACTGTCTATGTGGTTCCCAGCAAGACTGCTTCAATTGTCTAGTCTGGCTTGGGAACCACTTATCTGCATTTTTGTTGTAATCACGGTACCTCTGGTACTCAGATTCATTTTTCATATATATATATATATATATATCTTTGCTGACCAAAAAAAAATTTTATTAAAAGATTTGATGAGAACCTTTCTTATTTTCTTTCATGTCCCCAGTGTTGTGAAATTCAAAACCTATATTTCTATGTTGGTTCAGTAAAGGTTTATGACAGTAAAATAACTCATTATTCTCTTAATCCATCTAAAACCTTCAAATAAGGAAAAATTCATTTGTATTCACTTTATTATGTCTCTTCTATGCTTAACAGATCAAAGATGATACAAAAAGGCCTGTATACTGTGCATTAATCAGATTGTTACAGGGCAAAGATTTATCTGTCCGGGTATGTTACATAGACATGTATACTGTTTTCTTATTATTATTACTTATGTTTCTCTGCTAGTTCAACGTGTATATCCTTTATCTTGTTTTGGACTAACCATGTGAATATTTTTTTCTTAGCTGGCAGCATGTCGATCCCTATGTTTGCATATCGAAGATGCAAACTTTTCGGAAAGGGAGTTTGTTGATCTTCTTCCTATTTGTTGGGATTCATGTTTTAAGTTGTTCGAGGAAGTTCAGGAATTCGATTCAAAGGTAAATACTGGGAACTTTTTCCTTCTTGATTGAAAACTAAATTATTTTAGACACTATTGAAAAGGTGTAATGCAGGGTACGAAGGAAATAATTCTCCTTGGTTGGGAGTTTAAAACTCACTGACCTAGCCTGTCATGTGACCCCACCCAAATAGTCTGCACTGGCAAGCAATTTTCAAGAACATTTGTGGTGGACGCTGAGGGTTATGTAGTGTACTAATCTCATACTAAGGTTGTAAACCTCAGCAACAGTGAGGAATTGGGTCTATTGGAATTACAGTTTGGGTGATGAATGGCTATTCCTTAAAATATGCATTTATAATAGTGAACTTTCTTTGTTTTGCCCTTGGATGGATGTAGCAAGTAGGCCGTAGTTTAGATACGTTAACTTCTGCATCAATTTCTGGTTACAACAAACTAGACCTTGCTTTAAATAGTTTTGCTAAATATTTGGTTTTTGGTTGATCCCAATGACATCATTTGATCCTTGCAGCCGGCATGGATGTTACTAGCCAGTATGGACCATTCATTGTTTGACCTCCCTTTTAATTAGCAAGTTATAGATGGCTGGGGTTTTGGAACTTTTTGTTATCAGTTAGTTGCTAAAGACTAGCATCTTGTCTAAGGCAGCTGAGATGAGTGCCTCACTAAAGGGGCATCACCTCAACTTCTAAGTGCCCTTGACTACACAGGCACATTACATTTTCTTCCACATTACTAAAATTTATCTGCCTGGCAAGAGCAAACATATATTGTGTTAATTATAATCTGAAACTGAATTTTCGTTCAACATTTGATCCTATTTTTTTTATCGGCACATTTGATTCTATTAGTGAACTGTTGTTCATTTTGTTTTTAAATATTACTTCAGGTTCAGATTTTGAATTTGATCTCTATCCTCATCGGACATGTTAGTGAAGTTATTCCATTTGCAAACAAGTTGGTGCAATTTTTTCAGAAGGTAACACTAGAAATATCCAGTCTTTTATTTTATTTTGTCTTCTAACTTTTGTATTTTAATACTTGGTTAGGTTCAATGAAAGAAAAAGGTTCATTTTTTTCCCCTCTTTTTTAGTGAATTGTGAATCAGTTTCTTTAATAGAAAATAGGTATGTCATGAGTAAATAAATCAACTCATTGGTTTGATGCTCTGATTTGTGTACAAGTCTCTAAGTTTATTACTAATTTGCTGCTAAAGATAAAAAATTTGTGAGATGACATGCCAAACATAATTTGGATGAGTTATTCAGGAGAAATTTAGGGTTGATTTAATATGCACATCATGGTTATTAAATCAGGAATCAAATCGTGAATGGGAAGGCTTATTTTCCAGATCACAAATCAAAGCATATATTGAATTATGAGATTCTTACCATTAATGAAAAATAGCAATTAGAATTTGGGTTTAGGCTTAACTCCACCTCACAAAATTGGTTTGTAAGGGGAGGATTTCCCCATACTTACATACACTACTTTGGCTAATCACTAGTCGATGTGGAATCTTCAAAACCCCCCTCATGCTGAGGACTGGACATCTTGAGTGTGAAATTTGTAGGATTGAATGTTTGTGATGGTCCAATAAAGGCCCAAAAATAATTGCTAGGATAGGCTTCGAGACCAAATTAGAATTTGGGTTTAGGCCTAATTCAACCCCCCCCAACTGACTTGGAAGGTGAGGATTACCTTGCACTTGTATACATTATTTAGCCTTATCACTAGTCGATGTGAGATCTTTAACTATTGGGAAAAACCCGACTCCCATATTTGCTATAGAGATATAGCAAAGATAGAATATATAAATGATGGACAACCCTCATCCCATGAGCTAGCTTTTGGGGTTGAGTTAGGTTCCAAGCTACATTCTAAGATCAACATATTTGGGAATCAATCATGAATTGGAAGGCTTATATTCCAGATCACAAATCAAAATATATCTTGAATTATGAGCTTCTTCATCAATAATGAAAAATAGCACATATTTTTCATTTAAGAGAAGATTACAAATATCTAGATATTAGCATTTTAAAGTCAAATAACTCCTGACATAATTGACGAATTTAAATGTATAAACTTAAGAATATAGCTAACATTTTTTTTTTATCAGCAAAAAATAATAGTATATATTAATATGATAAAACAGTACCAGTGGTACTGATATATATGCATGTCAATACTCTCCCAAGCAGAAGTATGGTTCCCTAATACACACTACCTGGCAGGCAATTAAGGAACCAGAAATCTGACTATGGAGATTTAGTAAATCCACCCAACACCTAATCCTAATTTCCCCTGATTACAAATCCGTCCCTGATATTACTGGACCAATGGTGAAAAGGTATATCGAAACCATTTTCTAGGTTTCTCATCCAAGTCCAGCAGAAAAAAATAGCATCCTCCATCAACTTGTTAACTTTAGGCTGTGTCATTTGAGAAGATCATCCTATTCCTGTGGTGCCATACACACCAAGTTAGGGAAATCCACCAGGTGATCCCACGCTGAATTCTAATACCAAGAAAGCTGGTACAAATTACAAAATGATTGCTGAAGAAAGTGCTGTCTTGGGTTATTTGGCAAAGGCCCGACCATGTTAATCCAAGACAATGATTCCCACCAAATCGGTTGAATTTTAGGACAGCTGAAAAATAAATGAGCTGTCATCTGTCCCTTATCCCTGCAGAATGGGCACATTTTGTCATTTATGTCAACATTTCTCTTGCAGAAGTTGGACTTAGTGGGCAATCTGTCCCTTATCAGTCTCCACGCAAAAAAGGCAGCTTTGCTCTGGATTTTTAACTTCCATATGTCTTTAAATGCCCCATCCAGATTCTCATCTCTTGAGCCATTGTCCAGCAGGTTGTATGCACTATGGACAGTATATATCCCACTTGGATCATTCAGCCACACCCACTTGTCTTGTTGGTGGGCATTTATGGTGACTCCTTGGATTTCTTCCAAAAAATTTGCACTCATACCTATCTCAGCTTCAAACAGTAATCTTCTCCACAGCAGAAACCATTCCCATGCTCCCTCTACACTGCTCCCCATCTGCTGAATGTATGTGTTGTGCTGGTTCGAATTTAGATAAAGCCTAGGATATTTTATCGTTAACGGAATCCCATCATTTTTCCACCCATCTTCCCTGAATCTGACTTTTGAACCACATCCCACACTCCATCTTGTATCGATTTAAACCAGCTATCCTCCCCCGACCCATGGCACATATCATGAAGGTCCTTCCACCACAGATTCAACAAAATTCCTCCTTTCTACATACAGGCTCCTCCATCCCACGTACTTTGAGTCAACACTCTAGCCCACAATTTTTCTTGATGATTAAACAGGTTTCATCTCCATTTTCCTAGAAGAGCGCCGTTAAATTTGTTCAAATCCCTAATTCCCAAACCTCCTTTCTCCTTTGATAGGCATATTGATTCCCAACTTATCCACGCGATTTTCTTCTGCTCTACTCCTACACCCCAGAGGAACCACCTCTGCAACTTCACTAGCCTGTCGACTATCTTCTTTGGGATCCTGAATAATGAAAGAAAATAAATAGGAATTGAATTCAGGGTGGATTTTATCAAAGTCACCCTTCCCTTAAATGAAAGATGCTTTTGCTTCCACTCCGCCAATTTTCTCTCACTTTTTGATAATGGGGTCCCAAGTCACACAACTTCTTGGATTTGCCCCTATCGGAACACCCAAGTGTGAGAAAGGTGCAGGTAGCAAGCTGCAGTTTAGATATGATGCAATGTTCCTCATCCACTGCAATTGCATCCCCATTGGCTCAAAATGACTTTTTGCAAAGTTTATTTTTAGCCCTGAAACCAGCTCAAAACTCCTTAGCATCACTTTAATGGCTTTTATGTTTTCCATTGACGCTTCCCCGAAGAAAATCATATTGTCTGCGTACTGAAGGATGCTGATCTCCACCATATTTCTTCCAACCATGAATCCCTTCAATTGGGTGTTATCCAACGCTTCTCTCATCAGACCCGTTAGGCCCTCTGTCACAATATTAAACAGAAGTGGGGTTAATTGGTCCCCTTGTCTAAGTTCCTTTTGGGGGATGAGTTCAGCTGACGAGCTCCCATTGATCAATACCGAGATAGAGGCTGAGTTAAGGCAGCCTACAATCCAAGTAACCCACTTAGAACAAAATCCCATTCTCCTAAGCATAGACACCAAATAGTCCCAATTCACTAAATCATAGGCCTTCTCATAGTCGGCTTTGAACACCAAACAGCTCCTATTACCTCTTTTCGCTTCCTCTACCACTTCATTTGCAATAAGCACACTATGAAGCATGTGTCTGCCTTCAATAAATGCAGATTGTTGCTCATCAATAACACCCGACAATACTTCTTCAATCTTTTGCTAAGGCCACAATCTTATAGATACTTCCTATTAATGAAATAGGCCTATATTGGTTGAGGTTTTGTGGATCCTGCACTTTGGGTATCAGTGCAATGAAAGAGGCATTGGTTCCCTTCGGAAATCGTCCATTTACATAAAATTCATCCAAGAAGCGGAACAGATCAGGTTTAATTGCATCTCAGAACTCCTTCATAAATTTGAAGTTTAAACCATCCGGTTCAGGGCACTTGTCACTCCCACATTCCCACGCTGCGTCTCTTATTTCTTTCTCATGAAACCTTTCTACCAGATATTCGTTTTGATGCTGGTTAATTGTCTGAAATCTGACCCATTCCAACCTTGGTCTGGCCCCTCCACCTCCCGGAATCTCTTCATATAGAACTGACGGACCTCTTCTTTTACCCTGCTGGGATCTTCTATCCAACAGCCATCAACTAGCAGACCTCTTAGACATACTATGTTGTCGGTTCCAATTAACTGAGAGGTGGAAGAAGCGGGAGTTGCAGTCCCCTTCTTTAAGCCATTTGGTCCTTGACTTCTGTCAAAGCAAGGATTCATGAGAACTGGCTGCCACCCATAATTCTTCCTGCAGCTGCTTCTTCAGTCTAATTTCTTGAGCACTCAACTGTCTTTCTTCTCCGTCTTTTTCCAGCAAGTTCAGCTCCCTTTCAGTCCTTATCATCTTCCTCTGAATGTCACCAAATTGCCCTTTGTTCCAGATTTTCAATCTTTGTTTGAGGCCCTTTATTTTTTCTTTTAGCACATTACCACCCCAGCCCCTTATGGAATTTGTTGACCACCATTTGCTGACCACTTTTCTAAACGTCTTATCATGGGACCAGCAGTCCAGAACTCGAAAAGGTTTCGGTCCCCAATCCATAGATGAGGATGACAACAAGATAGGGCAATGGCATGAGAAGTTCCTTTCCGAGATGAACTGAGTGTTGCCTTGCCTTTTATCAAACCAATCTGTAGAGACTAGAATTCTGTCAAGCCTACTCTTAGCTGTCCCATTTAGTCTATACCAAGTATATTTTCTCCCCATACAAGGCACATCATCAACTTCTAAGTCAGCAATCCAATTATTAAACTCCTTGATATTTCTCTCATCTTGCTGTCTTTGACTGGTGCCCACTCTTTCAGATGTGGTTCTTATGCTGTTAAAGTCACCTAGAATACACCATAAGCCTCCCAAATTGGCATTTCTCAGAGTTCTGATTTGATCCCACAGATTTCTCTCCATACCCACATCACTTGGCAAGTAAATATTCACAATACAGACTCTAACACCATCTGCAATCCATGTCCCTTCTAGGTAGATAAAGCCACAGTCACTGCACTTCTTTTCTAGTCTGAAAGCCTGTTCTCTCCATATACATAAGAGTCCTCCTGCTTTATTAATTGCTGGTTGCACTTCCCAGCTAATTTCAGAATCTCCCCACAATGTAATGAACCAATGGACTACACATACACAGCCTATTACACAGCACGCAAAACACATAAAGCACAGTACGACCACAAAGCACTGCAGCAGAGAGCCAGATGACAATGGAAGATGAGAGGACCAGCATTGGGGGAGAGGCAGAGGGTAGGGTGCACTGGAACAAGGTTGACTTTCCTAAAGAAGGGCAGCAGACCAAACAGTTTGACACATTTCATCCGCCTTCATTAAAAAATGAATTTTCTTTTGAAAATAAGAATTTAAGATTGGTCTTTCTTTAATGAGGCAGACTATTTGTGTAGTCTTTCTCTTCTCTTTTCAGAAAAGGAGTTGCAATAAAATAAATAAAATAAAAAAAAACTTGATAATTAGGATCAAATCATAGTTTACATAGCTACAAGAACTCAAGCAAGAAGTTTTCTTAAGCTGTATGATTAATTTTATTTAACTTTACGATTCAACTGATTTTGCCTTACCTGAATCACTTGTCAAAGGATGTAGAATAAATTGTTTTGGATGGTAGAATACATATAAAAATATGCTAACTTGTTAATGACTATAAGTGTATAAGGAGTATACATTACTCTATATGTGTCTTTTACTTTCTAGTAATAAGCTGTTAGGCTAACTACTGTAGTTAGTAGTTAGTTTGTTATTAGTTAGCAGTTAAGTCTGTTAGTCTATGACAGCTTGTGACAGCTGTATCAACTAATCAAGGTTAGTTGACAGTTAGTGTAGTTGACTGTTACCTCAACTATATAAACCGTTTTGTAATCAGTTACAATTTGGGTTGAACAATATTGATTTCTCAATCTCAATTCTTTCTCCTCTCTCAAATTCTCTCAACTCTATTAATCACAATTTTATTTAGGTCTTATCCTGCAAGTTACATATCAGAGTAGCTAAAGTTAAATCCCCGACTAATCAAAATGGAATTTGTCTTCTTTCTATTTCTTTTATTATGGAAAGGTCTGGGAGGAGTCTTCTGGTGAAAGTCTGCTGCAGATACAGCTTCTTGTTGCTCTGAGGAACTTTGTGGTTGCTCTTGGTTACCAGTCACCCATTTGCTACAATATACTACTGCCAATTCTGGAGAATGGGATTGATATTAATAGTCCAGATGAACTCAATCTCCTAGAAGATAGCATGCTGGTAATCCTGCTGTCTTTTGTACTTATTAGATAGTACTATTGTTGTGAAGCGTATATCATGAAAATTCAACTGAATAACCTTTCAGTTATGGGAGGCCACACTTTCTCATGCTCCATCAATGGTGCCTCAATTGTTACAATATTTTTCACGCCTTGTGGAGATAATGGAAAGAAATTTTGACCATTTGCAGGTCAGACTTAGCCATACTCTAATAAATTTTTTATTTACTATTTAGTCATGTTCTCTGTATTCAAGAGAAAGACAGTGATTGTGTTAGTGGCACTAAAAATAGGGAAACTGTTCTTGGATATGTACTAGAAAAACAGACTTGTGTAATCTATATATGGAAGGCAAATCAATGTAGTTTTTTTCAGCTGGGTTCCTGATAAGTCAACAATTATTAAGTTTGTGAAAAGTGTAATCATTCAGTTTTGAATTTGATGGTGGTATCGAAATTTCAGACAATGGCATCCCACTGCTTTGTGCTGTATTTATCAACTTGATAACTTTGTTGGGCTTATGATCATTATTACTGTTACATATTCTTGCTGGTTTAGTTAGTCCCCAACCCTAACAGCCTGTTGGGGACCTGATTTTAATATCTTTGTGATTTTTTTAAATTCATTCTCTTCATCTGAAGTACAGGTTGCTGTGAACATAATTGAAGATTACATAATTTTGGGTGGAAATAACTTTCTGAGCATGCATGCAACAAATATTGCTAAAATTCTTGATTTAGTTATTGGAAATGTCAACGACAAAGGCATTCTTTCAGTTCTTCCTGTGGTTGATATCTTAATACAGGTACGTCATTCCAAATTTTTCAATTTTTAAGACTAACAATGATGGATATGAACTGCTGGGACTTTTGGTATATGACGATGCCTCCTGTTAAGAGTTATAGGTTTAGCAAACAGTAATAGCATTGAGCATATTATTGATATTTGATAGGATGTAATAGAATACTCTAACGTCTAACCTAATACCTTTATTCATACTATATACTAGGTCAAGTACTAATTCTGTTAGTACAAACTCAACTGCTCAAACATTATTTTAACAATACTAAGAATATAATATTACTGATATCTTCTACCTCCTTCTTTTCCTCCTCTTCTCCCTAAGCTTTTGTTTGAATTTGGATTGGGTGCTTTGATAGTTCCTAGCTTCATTAGCATCTTGAGGTTAACTTATTAAGCTTCTAAGGCATTAGGCATTTTTGTTTTTGGACCATTATGATCATGTAGGACAGTAATTTATTTTTAATAACCTATTGATGGATCTAATATCAATTTGGATTAGTTTTCTAAAAAAAGTGCATTTTTAATTCAAAAGGAACTCAATTAAATATTTAACTTCTGAAGAATCACCCAACAAAAAATCATTCCGACATTTATTAAAACTGATTTTTTTGGCATAAAAGCTTTCTTTATGTCATTGCCACCTTTTTGGCTTTTTAGAAATAAACCCATCCAAATGCACATCTAATTAAATTACTACGTTTTATAACTAACATAGAAGTTTTGGCAATTAAGTTCTTGTATTTAGTTCTTAAGTCAATTGGTATAAAAACTTCGTATCCCATTGCCCAGAGGCTCTTCGCTATGCGAAGGTATGCCCAGAGGCTCTTAAGTCAATTGGTATGCTTTTTTTTTTTTTTTTGATTAAGTGGAAAACCTAATTACTTATTTAGGAATTATAATTTCCTGTGCTTGTGAGTTGTGACTAAATTTTGAATATAGGATTATTCTGTAATTTTTTTTGTCTTGATACAAGTTGGCTGATAGTTTTGCTTTATTTTATATTTTAAAAATCATCAAACAGTATTTTCATTTGATTTTTCCTCTTTACAGTGTTTCCCCATGGATGTGCCGCCACTTATTAGCAGTACTTTACAAGTAAGTCTGTTATTAGCTTATAGATATCATTGTAAATCAAACTATGTGCTGTTCAATGAAAGAACTGGACCAGAAACAGAGGAAAAGATTGTACTGTTATGGTGGTACTTTCAACACCCAAGACCGAATACAAAATGAGTTCGAGGTCTCACCACCCTCCACTTCTCAATTTTCTCTCTAACCCCTAACTAACTTCTCTCAATTCTATTTATAGTTATAACTAACTACAGTTAGTTATCCTAGCTGTTATAACTAACTAACAACACTTTAGCTCTTCCAAAAATATCTCCTAACATACACCTTTCCCCATCTATCAATACCCCCTCCCCTCAAGATGGACCTTGTTCTCAAGGTCAAGTTGAGGAAAAACAGCCTGCATTTCATCAGCAAGTTCCCAACTATCTTCATGGTGGGGTAAGCCTCGCCATTTGATGAGAACTTCTTTTCTGCCATCTTCTCAAGTTATACTTTGCATTACTTTCTCTGGTTGGACTTGCAGTTCCCAATTCTCATTCAGGGCTGTTGGTAATAGTTGAGGGGAGCAAGTGGGCTTAACCGCTTTCTTGAGCAGAGATATATGGAACACCAAATGCATCTTGCTACCCTCTCAGAGTTCCAATTTATAAGCGACCTCTCCAAACTGTATCACCTTGTAGGGTCCATAAAACCGTGGACCCAACTTCTCATTTGTCTTTCTTGCTAGAGACTTCATTCTATAAGGTTGCAGTTTCAAAAAGACCCAATCTCCTTCGTGAAGGACTAGCTCCCTTCGTTGATTATTCGCATATCTTTTCATTTGATCCTGAGCCTTGAGCAAGTTGTTCCTCAGTTCCTGTAATAATTCATCTCTGTCCACACAACTGATTTACCTCTTCCAATCTGGAAGGAATGTCAGCTCCTTTAACTAAAAGTGGGGGTTCTTGTCCATACAAAGCTTTAAAAGGATACATTTTGGTAGAGATATTGAAGTTGGTATTAAACCAGAATTCAGCCGAGGCCAAGTGGTTAGGCCACTGTTTTGGTTTGGTTCCAGTTAAACACCTCATAAGCTTCTAAGCATCGGTTAGCTACTTCAGTCTGTCCATCTGTTTGAAGATGATAGGCAGTGCTCATCTTTAATTAGGTTCCTGCTTTCTTGAACAACTCCTTCCAAAAGAGACTCATGAAAAGTCTGTCTCTGTCAGATACTATTGAGGCAGGAAAACCATGCAGTCTCACCAATTCTTTAATGAATAACTCAGCTACTTCCTTAGCTGTATAAGGGTGACTTAATGCAAAAAAATGAGCATACTTAGTCAGCCTATCCACTACCACTAATATATTGTCCTTCCCTTGAGCTTTTGGTAAGCCTCCAATGAAATCCATAGAGATATCAGTCCACACCTTAGTTGGAATAGGCAGTAGTTATAGCAGCCCTGCAGGGGATAATGTACTAGTCTTATTTCTCCGACAGATTTCACATGCAGCAACATAATCCCTAGTAGTTTTCTTCATTCCTTGCCAAAACACCACATTTGCCACTCTCTTGAAGGTTCTAAAAAACCCTGAGTGTCCTCCCAAAGGGGAGTCTTGCAATTCTTTCAAAAGTAGAGGAATTTTAGTGGAGTTTTTTGACAGAACTAATCTATCCTTGAAGTATAGTTTACCTCCACGAATGGCATATCCAGGCTTCTTTGTTGTTTTAGTTAGAATTCCTTGATAAATTTCATATAATTCAAGGTAAGCTTGTATTTCTTCCTCCCAATCAGCCAATTCCCTCCTCTTGCACCATTGAAATTGCTGAAAATGAAAACTGTCTGGATAGTAGCCCACTTGAACTGTTCCTCACTCATAAGCCTCTGCTCATTTAAGAACTTCGAACTCCTTTAATTAGTTCTAATTATAAATTTCTTACCCACCGGATAATGCCTCCATTTCTTCACTGGTAACACCACATCCATCAATTCCCTCTCATACATTGACTTGAGTTGAGCCTTGTCTGAGAGAGCCTTGCTCCAAAAAGCTAAGGGTTTCTCTTGCAATAATATTGCTCCTAGTCCAGTTCCTAACGCATCAGTTTCTAGGACAAAGTTCTTAGAGAAGTGATGAGAATCCAAAAACGGCCCAAATACAGGGACCTATGACTAGGAGTAGGACCAAACAGTCAGAGAATACCCTCCAACAAATGGTATCAAACATACTTAACAAGGCCCAAGTGAAGAATGATGAAGGCCCAAAAGTACTACCAAGAGCCTTAATTGTTGCTGAAGGCCTAAACTAATTTGAAGACCCATGTCAAATATGTTTTTTTTTCTATTTCTATTCTTTCGTTGTCATTTTGGCCCAAACTAATTTAAAGGCCCATGCCTTTTTTTCTTTCTATTTTTCGTTTTAATTTTATTTTCTTTCTATTTTTCGTTTTAATTTTAAATTAAATAAAATCGGTGCCTTTCCAGCTACACCTCAGATACACTATATGTATTGAACTCGTTTTCAATAGAGGAACTTTTGACATTTTGCGAATATTTTGTGAAAGCTCTCTGGGTTCCTTGTTGAACCAATCTCGGACTTATCAAGATAATCCTTGTGACGTCTACCCTGACTTATCTTCCCTCTCTGGAAGTGGCGTCATCCAAACTTTGTGACATGTATCAAGCGATTCACTTCTAGTAAGATCACATCAAGAAGTCTGGTACCGCCAAGATAAGGATCTTCTTCATTGCTGCCTTAAGCTCTTCAGAAGCCTGAGTGGTTTCTTCCTTCCATTGGAATGCATCCTTCTTTAGCAGAGCGTTCAAGGGCTGTGCAATTTTCCCATAATCCTTCACAAACCTCCTGCAATAGCCTGTCAACCCTAAGAATCCCCTTAAACCTTTAGCATCCTTAGGTCTGGGCCAATTAGTCATTGCTACCAGTTTACTTGGGTCAGCTTCTACCCCTTCTTGAGATGATATGCCCCAAATATTCTAGAGAATTCTGGCCAAAGTTACATTTTTTCCTGTTCACCTTCAATTCATGTTGCTGCAGCACTTGCAATACTGCCCTCAGGTGCATGTTGTGATCCTTCAAACTGCGACTATATACCAGAATATTATCAAAGAAGATCAATGCAAATTGTCGCAGAAAAGGTCAAAGCACCTCATTCATGAGTGCTTGGAAGGTGGATGGCGTATTGGTTAACCCAAATGGCACAACCAAGAATTCGTAGTGACCCTCATGTGTCCTAAAAGCTATTTTCTGGACATCCTCTTCTTTCATTCAGATCTGGGGATAACCAGAGTGCAAATCCAGCTTTGAAAACCATTCAGGTCCTTCAATTTCATCTAATAATTCCTCTATAATGTTAATTTCTCAAAGTTCGCCTCAACCTCACCCAAACCAGCCAACCATTCCAACATACTTCTCAAATTGGCCTATGAAACCTTGCACTGTCTCTTCTTGTTCCAGTGCTAACAACACCTGAAAAGGATTTCCCAGGCTCGAAATTGATAGATGGGGAAAGGTGTATGCTAGGAGATATCCTTGGAAGAGCTAAAGTGTCGTCAATCAGTTAGGATAGCTAGGAAAACTAATTGTTAGTTAGTTATAACTAATTGTTAGTTTGTTAAGAAACTATAAATAAAATTGAGGGAAGTTAGTTAGGGGTTAGAGAGAAAATTGAGAAGTGGAGGGTGGTGAGATCTCAAACTCATTTTGTATTCTGTCTTGGGTGTTGAAAGCACCACCATAATAATACAATCTTTTCCCCTGTTACTGGTCAACTGTGTGTGGACGTTTGTAGTAGGAGATTTTTTTTCCCATGCCGCCGCCAGCTTTTGTATCATCCCTTCAATCGAACTCGACCGCAATTCCATTGCTTTGTGATTCTCTTCTATTGCTTTCTCCATGGCTTCCATGCACGTCTCCATTCTCGCGTTCGTCTTCATCACCATTAACAATTCTAAGCTCCAAGATCGAAGCTCTGATACCAGTTGATAGAACTGGATCAGAAACAGAGGAAAATATTGTATTATTATGATGGTGCTTCCAACACCCAAGACAGAATATAAAATGAGTTCGAGGTCTCCCCACCCTCCACTTCTCAATTTTCTCTCTAACCCCCAACTAACTTCTCTCAATTCTATTTATAGTTTCTTAACTAACTAACTAACAGTTAGTTATAACTAACCAACTGTTAGTTAACCTAGTTGTCCTAACTAACTGACAACACTTTAGCTCTTCCAAGGATATCTCCTAGCATACACCTTTCCCCATCTATCATTCAACTAATGTTTCATAGTTCACAATGTAGAGAAATTTTTTGAAGCCCTTGAATTTTTTATTGCAGAAGTTAATAGTAATATGTTTGAGTGGAGGAGATGATCACGATCCTTCTAAAACATCTGTTAAAGCATCTTCGGCTGCCATCCTGGCTAGGCTTTTGGTGATGAATACAAATTCACTTGCCCAATTAGCATCAGATCCATCAACTTCTCAACTGCTTCAGACAGCATCCATCCCAGTTCAAGAAAATATACTTCTTTGTCTGGTTGACATTTGGGTTGATAAGGTTGGTGTGGCTATGCTTTAGAGACAGTGTTTTGTTCTAAATATATTGCATATTGTCTTGTCTGTGCTTATACTAACCTGTAAGTTGCATTAATTAATACACCACAACTTTAAAATGATTTATGTTTGTGTGACTTTTGATGAATGTACAAGTGTCTGAAGTGTATATAATTTTGGAAAGGAAGTGTCTTGTTTGAATCTCATTGACAGTATCGTGATCTAGTCTAGGTCCACTACTCTGCTGCATTTGATACATTTACTTTTTAATTTATGCAATATGCACCACCATGTCAAGGGTGTAAGGGAAAAATGTTTGCCCATGGCTGGAAGAATTTATATGATGTCCTCTGCTATGTGCTGTAGGATGTCACATCATGTCTTAAAGATCAATATCTGATTAAGTTTTCAGTTGGCATTTAGTTGTTATGTGTAAATGGGTCATTTTGGCCAATTTAATTTTGTATCCTTTCTTTATTGTGAATTTATGCATATAATTTTTCCAGGTAGATAATGTTTCTTCCATCCAGAAGAAGACAATTGGCTTAGCCCTCTCAATAATTCTGACGTTAAGACTGCCTCAAGTACTGGACAAACTGGATCAAATTTTGAGGTACTAATCTTTAAATATTATTAATTGTTTGCAAATAAGGAGTAAGTGACCCCTGTATATGTTTTGATGTGCAGTGTTTGCACTAGTGTAATTCTGGGCAGAAATGATGACTTAACTGAGGAAGAGTCCAGGTTAGTTTTTTGTACTTGTAGTCTGTTTTTGGCACTTAGTAAAGAGTAGTAGGTAGGAACCTTGGCTGATTCTTGTTCTTGATCTGGTTTCTTTATGTGTTTTGTTTTTTAGTCTTATTAGAGATACCATTCATGTATTTTTGTTTAATAGCTTAAGCTGTTGCAATAGTTGGTGATGGCAGGTCTCATATAATGAGACTTGCCATAACTTGAAAAAGCTTATTAGTTCTGAAGGAAGTCTTATGGTTTAGAAACTATAATGGGGGATTTCCCTAGCTTTATATGGCATTCAGTAATTTTTTTAAAAACATAATTCTTCACGTCTATTTTCAATAACAGTGGTGACATAAGCTCCAGCACGTCTCCTGATGAGGGCACTATTCCTAGTAAAGAATTCAGAAAAAGACAGGTAACAATCTATGAAAACTAGATGAAATTTCCATTTTTGAATGATGTACATCATGAGAGTAACAAAGGAACTAATGCATTTATTTATTTTGTTACTAGATCAAATTTTCAGACCGTATCAATCAGCTGTCTCTTGAGGACTGTGTGAGAGAAAATCTACAAACATGTGCTGCTATTCATGGAGAATCATTCAATGCTGCAATGAGCAGTATGCATCCATCTGCGTTTGCACAATTGAAGCAGGCGTTAAAGATGACATAACTGGGTGACATTTAATTCTTATTCTGGTGGTGCTATGTGCAGGCTCAGTTTTTGTGTTCATAGATTGATACTTCTTATAGGGTATGTTTCCTTTCTGTGTCCATCTACTTTGCTTTTCTACTCCCCCTCCCTTTCTTTTACTATTTTTATTTTACTTTCCGTACCTACCAATTCCCTAATGTGTTAGTTTTTCTTTAACAGTAATACAAGTCATTCTCTATTTTCATTAACCTGAGTGCCACAATTGATGACAGAATCAGTCATACAGAATAACTTCCAAATTGTAGGCCGTATAAGTTGTGACTTCCAAGAATAATAGCAATGAACTTATTGGACAGTAAATCATTGGACTGAGAAACATTTAGTTGTGTGTTCATGGTGAATAGTAACAATAATAATAATAAAATGTTGGAAAGGGTTGCCTGATCTTAATGGACTGGTTTGTTTCCAGTTTCCCTTTTTCCAACTCTCCTTTTCTTCTATTTTCCCATAGTAGTTTTATCTGGCCCTAGACATTTCAACGAGTGATCAAAATGAAGATTACTGTGATCATGATTGAAATTATATGTTGATTGAAATTACTGTGACTATCTTGTCTAAAAACTGTGATTATGGATTATTGCAATTTATGACTTCTCTAGTTGTATCTGATCATTCTGATGTTAATAATATCTTCTTCTTTTTTTTCCAGGATGATAGTGAAGTTTTATTACTTGGACTGGTGGTTTTTGACACACTTGTTTAAAATTGTTTCCAGGTCATGGTTTTCCCCTCATTAAAAATCATTTGTCTATGCCTGTTGGCAGCGTGAAACTATGTAAATAGGATGTTGTTCCCTTATCATATATAGAAAGGGGCAGCATTGAGTCCATAGTGTTTCATTTACTTTACTGAGAATGACAGGAAATGTGAAATGTTTGTAGATGCTGTTTTGGGCACATTCGGATGTGTAGTGCAAATTTTACCAAAAGTTCTTTGAATTGCAGGTTTCACCCGTGGATAATCATTTGCGCACATACTTTTTCATACCTTTTCTCATACTAAGCTGTTGCGTTAAATCAAATGATAGATCGATTCTAATGAGTAAATATTTTAAATGATAAGTCGTTAACTAAATTATTGATTTTACTGGCTGGGGTAATTAGTTAATTCAAGTAAGGGATATATGAACAATAAACCATTACAAGAATCCAGTTTATTTATTTAAAATCGGCAAATGATGGTCAAACTATGTAGAGTGTTGTTAGGTGCACCCAGTATTCTTAAAAAATGGCAAAATTGCCTTTGCTTAATTTTTTTCATACGGATCAAGTTGATTCGTAACTTCCTGATAAAGTTGATCCGGCAGTCTCTTGCGGATCAATTTGATCCGTAAGAGGAAAAATAATTATAATATACTTTAAAATACAATATATTTATTTATAATATAATTAAATCTATTTTTTATTTTATTAATTATAATATATTTATAAATATTTATTTATTATAAATAATTAATTTTTTAATATATTTTTTTAGAATAAATTTGTTTAGAAGATGATATTAAAATACTTACTTAGTCCTATTATAATTATTGTTTAAGGTTATTTTATACATATTAATAAAAATCAATAAATACATAAAAGATAATATTATAAAGAATTAATCATATAATTATTAATATTATAAAGAATATAAAAAAAATAATTAGTATTATATAAAAAATTAAAATACTAACTACTTTATAATGCATTTTAAAGTTATATTTTGATGTCCATTTATATAAAAAATTAAAATACTAACTACTTTAGATAACGAATGATGTCCATTTTTTGGTTAATTATTTTTTTTACCCCGTTTTCAACTTCTTTATTTCAATTATATTTAAAGTTATATTTTAAATTATTTTTTATTAGTTGGTAAACTAAATTAACTAGACCATTTTAATAACACGCGTATATATAGACACAAATGGAATACACAATCAATGAAAATAAATAAAACTAACATTAGTAATGAAAATAAATAAAACTAACAATACTCATGAAATGAGTTCATGTACAATATCTGTATATACAAGGAATATCAATGTAAAATATGTACATAAACTACGCCTGATCAGTGCGCCACCTGCGTCTACACCTAACGTATATTAGATGGTCCTGTGTCATACTCCTGGCCAATCTGAAACATTCTTCGATCACCTCATGTGTCGATGAGCCAGGCGTGACCACCCCTAGACTCAGATGACGCTCTAACCTCTCAGCAATGTCATCACAAACTTCCTGTTACATACAAAACAAACTAATTACACAAATTATTATGCAAATATTGAGGTAAATGACGTAAATTATTAGTATTACTTACCACTGCATGTCTGGGCTCCTCCACAGATGTCGACGATGCTCTTGGCTCCGGCACGCGAGGGATATCTGTCTGCGGGACCTGAGGGACGACTCGGGACTGCGGGGCGTGACCATGAGGCAGAGGATCTAATGCGTGGCCTGGTGTCATGAAAGGATGGGAGATGCGGAAGAACCAGTCGATGTAGTCACTGGAACACGCCCCTGGCACAACGCACACGTCACCTGCAGGTACGATATGATCCTCGTAGTGCATTCACCTGTCGTGTATATCATCATACGAGACCCATGAATCGACTGGAGGAGCAGGAATGATTTGCGTGTAACCAAACTGCCGCACAACCCTCTCTGGTAGATAATAAACAACAAAAGGCCCCCAACGCAAGAAACCGAAATAGCATGATTTGACGTGGAAGTCCCGGACCTCCCGATGCTCCCCATACGGGATCCAACAGACATCCGAAATCCGGAGTCGGTCCAGGCGCTCCCTGTACGACGGCGTGCGAATGTTCTTCACGGTCTTCTTCATCGCAATCCACCTGCACGCACGCGGAGAAGCCTCGTCGTAGTCCTGATCAGCGGTGGACTCCGCAACCGAGGGAAAGTGCTCGTAAATCCAGCACTACATATGTAACATTCAAATTATAAACATTAATAATGAAAGTGTAACAAAATTTAAAGTTGAACATTGTTTAGCCTGAATGAATGAAAAACATATTTGTTACCTGCAGTAGTGTGATGTAACCGCCAAGTTGTCGACTGTGGCTCATAGATGCATCATTCAGCTGATTGTACATATGAACCAAAGCAGTCACTCCCCAAGCATACCTCTCTGTCATACTGAGGTCACGAAGGGCCTCCAAGTAGACAACATGGACATTGGTTGCACTCTTGTTAGCAAACAGAGTGCAACCCAGTAGGTCAAGAAGATATGCGTGAGCTGCAGTTGTCCAATGACCTGCCTGGCATCGACACTGATATATATCACATACCCATTGTAGGCGTAAATACGGTCCGCGACACTGGACTGTCTCAGCCCTAACAGACTCTAGAGACACCATCAACAAGTCCACCAGCATCTGAACCGCATCGTCCACGTGCAAGGGCTCAAATGCGTGTAAGTCACCTATAACGGGAAGATGGAGAAGAGAGGAGACGTTGTCCAATGTGATGGTGAGCTCTCCCATCGGGAGATGGAAACTAGACGTCTCCCGGTGCCACCGCTCCATAAACGCGGACAAAAGTCCCCGATCGCCGGTGTCTACCGAACACGCGATCAGAGGACTTAGTCCTGTACCAGCAATAAGTCCCTCAATGGTAGGGACAGGCCTGCCTAAACTGTGGACCTTCCTCCCATGAGAGGATAGCTTCAATTCAGGACGCTCCTGAATTGAAGTATAAAAGGAATGCAAAATTCGTTAAAATTATCATTTAAAGGAAAACTAATAGTATAATTTACAAGTAACTAAAAATAAATAGTATAAATACCTCTCTCGTCCATACGCTGCAAGCAGCGTGGTCCGCATACGCTGTCAACACGGATGGGTCGCTCGAACCACCCGGAAATCCCTGGTACTGATCCTCAGCCGCCTCTGCGCCTGCGTCCGCAGGAATGTCCTCCACAGCAGCTGGTGCCTCCATCGGGTCATCCTGAACATCTGGCGCAAGGATGACTGGCTCATCGACGTGATCCGCAGTCACAGCGACTCGCAGCCTCCGTGCGGATGCAGTAGGCCGTAGACCCTGCGGAGCATCATCGGAATCATCACGATCTCCTCTACCCAGACCTATGTCAGTGACCTGACCTAAGGCATGATCTAATCCTCTAGTCCTAACCATGATCTGCAAATGAGTACCACAAAATCCATCACTCATTTCGTTTTCTCAAATTTCAAGCATTTGGTTAACTCAATTCAATTACTTTAATGACCACTTGTTGTTTTATCATATGTTTTACTTATTAGAGAGAAACTTGCTGAGCTTTATGAATCTGACAAACAATGGTCAACAACATCTCAAATGCTTAGTGGTATTGACCTTGATTCAGCAAGGTGTTGTTTTGTGGTCAACAACATCTCAAATGTGTGTGGATAAACAAACTAAGCATAAACAATGGTCAACAACATCTCAAATGCTTAGTGGGAAACTTGCTGAGCTTTATGAATCTGAGAAACAATGATTCATGAAGGAATGATGTGTGTGGATAAACGAAATAGAATCAAAATATACCATTTCTCAACACAATATTGTGTTTTGTTCTATTTTTATGATTGACCAAAGCTAGAATAAAACCCATTAGAGGATTGAGTAAAGGAATAAAATAGCTAACTTGAACAAGTGCAGAAGAAGACTTAAATTCTTACTAAAATTTACAAATTTGGATGGCTCCAATAGAAGTAACCCACTACTTTAAACTAATTCAATTGCCATAACATGTTCACTTCATTATGATATCAATGTCAATTCCCTCCCTTGTTGGCTATCACAACTAGGACCATTCCTTGTTATACTGCTTGTGACAATTCCATCTAAGAACAATATATATTAATATATAGAACACTATTGATGTTCAGTCTGAAATAGAAATAAGAACAGCTAGTAAAAGTTGCAATCATTATAGGATTTGGATTAATTGTTCTCCTAACCCTCATAAAACTTTCTCTCTAAATGTTTTCTATATACACTAATTGATTGTCCTTATAGCATTCTATCTAGAAATAATCCACATTGACCAATATGTTTTTGTTGACCAGTTCTATAAAAAGCTAATAATGCTAGTCCTAAATATGTTGTGAACGTTGAAATTGAAGTTAGTAGTGTGACCACCGGATAATGAATGTTTTCTCCTTTTAAGACATGAATAATTCATTGTCTTTGTTCAAAGCAAAGAAGGTTGGGCTGCTTTTTGAAGAATGAAATGATTGCAAGCCTTTGAGCTTTAGAGGGAGCAAAATAAATTCATAGACATTAGGCAAGTGAGTTAGGTGAAGCAATGATTTCCCATTTTCCTTTTTCTCTCAAGGATCAACATTTAATCAAGTTTTAGAGATTTGTCCTAATCATGTTACTTTTGAATTTAATTTGCTGAGGTTGTCTAGACATTTGAATCAGTTTTCCAATACCACATTCAATTCTAAGTGGCAATTACATCAAAGGCAATTACATATTCACATTAAATCAAATTGAAACAGTAGATATTCTCCAAAATGACAATATTTATCAAATATTTAGCATACATTCAGAGCTGATCCTAATAACCAAAATTCCTAATTTAAAAAAAAACTCACAATGTATCAAATAATTGACAATTTTTCAAATAAAATGAAGTTGTGAGTAGTTTACGGATCAAGTGATCCGTAAACCACTTAATATGCTTCACGGATCACTTGATCCGTAAGCATCTTCCGGATCAACTTGATCCGGAAAATGCTTACGGATCAAGTGATCCGTAAACAACCCAGCAACTTCCCGACAGCGTTTTTCGCCATCGCCGACAAAAATCAAAACGCGAACGACAAACTTACCTCGAAGAAGAAGCAGAAACGCGAAGACCCACACCTTCCTCCTAAACACGGCAACAATGGCGGCGATGGCGGCGAAGAAGAAGACTAGCGGCGAAGAAGAGAAGAACGAAGAAGTTGTGCAGGAGGAAGAAGAAAACTGAAGAAGCAGAAAAAGCAAGAAGCAGAACCGTTTGAGGAAGAAGAAAATGTGCACGGGAGAGAAAGAGGCGAGAGAGAGAGGTTACGTTTTTTAAAAAAAAATTAGTGAAGGGCATTATAGCCTTTTCACAGCAATTGTTGGGTGCACCAGCAAAATTGTTGAGTGCACCTAGTAGCACTCAACTATGTAATACAAGTTACTTGGCGAAAAGATCAAATGGCCACAATAATTTTTTAAAATTATTAAATGAGGCTAAATTTTAAATTAATACCAAGAAATAAGTTTTGGGATAAGGTGTCCCACGGCACAAAGTTGTAAATATATAACTTTTTTTTTTTGCTACTTGTAAATAAATATTTTATTTTTGATTTTTTTAATGATGACTTTAAAGTTGCAATTATTTTAATTTTTTTTTTGAAATTTTATTAGAACTCTTAAGATTAATTATTAAAATTAATTAATAACAACACCCAAGAAGCTTCTTCCATAATAATCCTGATGGCTTGTTTCTTCACCAAATCAAACCAAATTCTAGATACCGTAGAACAAGTGACTCCAAAGATGTCAAAGCCAAGCCGTCAACCTTGATTCATTGTCAGTTGCATTATAATATTTTTACCACGATATGTCTATATGCTTATGAACATGCACAGGTATCAAGAATCTCATCTTTAAGCTATCAGTTATAAGCTATCACAAATATTGTACTCTTAACCATGGCTTATAAAATTTTATTCAGAAGCCCCCCTCTAGGCAAAATATGAGTAAAAGATTCCTTATCAATAAAAAAAACTTATTTGGAGTCGTAAATCATTTACAACTTCTAATAAAAATTAAAAAACTTATTACTTTAAAGTTGTAATTAAAAAATAAATTAGTAGTCATAAACATTTTTACAACTTCAGTAGAAAAGAAAATAAAAAAGTTATAAATTAATTTACGAATTTGTACTTAGAAGTTATGAGATACCTTACAATTTATCTCTATCTAGATACCTTACAAGTTATAAATTAATTTACAACTTAGAATTTTTACTCTCATTAGGCCGTTTTCCCCATGTTACTTCTTTCACTTGGAACGAGTTTTAGCCGTTTCTTTAACTGGTTATCAGTTACTAGCCACAATGAAGTGTGGAATAGGGTTACTAAAATAATTAGTTTTTAAAAAATAACTATAACTATAACTAGTTTTATATAATTACTTATATAAAAGTAGTTATAAAATTATAATCAGCTTTATAGTTATGGTTATTTCAAATAATTTATTTTTATCTAAAAAAATGAGTTTTTTAAATAATTTATTTTTATTCATTTATGATTATGTTGATTTTAGATATAACCAGTTATATAATTAATTAATTCATAATTAGTTTATATATTTATTTTAAAAATAATAACTGATTATGACCAGTTATATAAAAATTAATTATAATACCTACTTATAATCTAATTATTTTTAAATTATGGTTATCCCATATTTTAGGTGGATATATCTTTTTCACTTGTTGTCTAGAGGCTTTTTGACGCATAAGATCCTCGTAAAGGTAGTAAGCACACAGCATATTACATTTATATTGAGGGTGCGGTATAATTTATTTATTTTTCTTTCGGAAAGAGTTTTCTAAAGAAGACATGAAAGGTGTATGCAAATGTAAGATTTTAGTGCATTCCACTCTAAGGAGTTCAACAATCATGTTTTATGTAAAACACTATATGTTTATGTAATTTTAACAAACACTTGGGCGTACAATTAAGATTCTTTCACTCAAATACAACTTTTAATGTATTGAACTGAACTCTAAGCTGCTTTGATTTCATGTAACAATTTTCCTAAACATGGGATAAAGTAAAAGACAATCTGCTTTACCGGTATTCTTGTCTCTATTTTGGAGAACGTCATGAAATTTAATTTAGTATTATCGATTATCTTTAGAAATTCCATACATGACGACACACCACCGAGGACCGTTCGATTCACTGTTAAGTTTTCCCAATCATGAAATGAAATGAAATTTAGGAGGAATGAAGAGAATCATAATTAGAACACCAGCTAGACACAGTATTAAAAACATGAAAGAAGCCAAATTACCTGGTAGAGAATGACATAATTTGAAAATTTTGGCTTATTTCACTGACCTAGATGATTTCATCCATGAAACTAAGAGCATCTCCAATGAGAGGTGCTTCCATGATTTCTTAAGCTAAGGAACGATTTCTTGTGAGTTCTTCTGCATTGGAACATAGTGGCGTGACAAAGTGAATTCCTTCATTGTTAAAAATAGTTTCTTATATAAGAAACTCTAATGTTTGAATTTCTTGTGATTTCTTACGATTTCTTGCATTTGAGTAAAATTTTATGAGTTTTTTATGAATGACATGACACTGCCGGGACCATAAAAAGTGATGCGAGGATCACAAAAAGATGATTAAGAAACTCATATGAGTTTCTTGTATTGGAGATGCTCTAAGCACAACTTTATTCCCATCAATGAAAAACTGCTTGATTTGGTGGCTAAGAACACCCTCAACAATTTTACAGTCATAGGAAGCAACAAAATTTTGAATTGCACCGATTACATCCTTCTTCTTCTGAGGAAAGAAGAAATTTGGTTTAAAAAAGATAAGTATATCACTACTGCTAAAATAAGGTCATTTATACTGTGCTGTCTAAAATAGATAAACATGCTGGCAAATGACAATATATAACTTAGCATAACCATAAAATAATTTCCAGCTTATTTTGAATAATTAGACAACATGGAAAGGAGGGAATCAATGTACCACTAAATATACCTCAGAAAAGTTTTCCTTATTCTAAAGGTTTTATAAATGTTATTATGTTACTGTATGCTAGAAAATATTTTATTTATTATATATCTTTTTTCAAATTAGAATGACTTTAGTATTTATTTTCTTTTGTCTAGTCGTGTATCATCTTTATCTTACGGCATATTTTTATGAATTTTTATATCAAATTAAATTGACATTTTTTTAATTAATTATCCATTAAAGATAACATTTAATTCCTCTCATTATTTAATAAATACCAATTTTATTAAAACATCATTAAAATTCCATACATATTTTGTTAATCATTATATACATATTAATAAAACATTGAAATTTTTATAAATTAATTTTTATGAATTAAATGAATTTATAAAATTTAAATGCTTGTGATTTTTATAAATTGTAATCTATATTACGTACTATTAGTAAGATAACTTTTTGAATTATTTAATTTTTCATATTTACGTGTACTTTACAAAATGACACCTTATTAAATAAGAGTTATCAATGAATTAGTTTCCTGTTAATTGATTATTTGGTAGTTAGAGATTAATCAACAGCCATTCGTTAATTGATCACAAGTTATCAACTGATTGATATATACCGATAAAAAGCATTATATTTTTTTTTAAAGGGACAAAAAAAAGCATTATATAAGCTCATGTATGTGAACTTTCGCCAATCAACGCAATTAATCAATGATTTTTTTTAACAGATTTGTTCCGTTTTCTTTTTTTTTTTTGCACAGCATTTGTTCCGTTTTCTTCTTTTATCTTGTACATGAAACTCGTTGATCGAATACGATTGAGTGATTGATACTGGCATAGAGCGTTATAAAAGCCATATGTGAGCCTTCAATAGGTGCAATGAATTAACATATAACTAAATCTTATTTTAACAAATTTTGTTCCTCTTTTTTAATTTCTTTTATTCTGTGTATTAAACACATTAATGGAACACGGTTAATTGATGCTAGCAAAGAGTGTTATATAAGCTCTTGTAGGTGAACCTTCATCGATCAATGCACTGAATCTATAGTTGAGTCTTTAACATGTCTGTTAATTTCCCTTTTCTTCTTCTATCATGATCTTGAAATTCATTAATTAAACATGATTGTTTGATACTGACAAAAATCATTCTATAAACTCCTATATGAAAACCTTTAATTTACCATCCGCAATGAATCAATAATCGAGTCTTAATATATTTGTTCATCTTTCTTCTCTTATATCTTGTATGTTAAACTCATTAATTGAACACTATTGATTTTGACAGTGGGTTATATCTTGTATCAGTCCTTTATGTGAACCTTCACCAATCAATGCAACACTTCAGTCTTTAACATATTTGTTTCCCTTTTCTTCTTCTTTTAGCATGTACATGGAATTAATTAATTGAACACAATTGACTTATACTGAGAAAGAGTGCTATATAAGCTCCTGTATGTGAACCTTCACTAATTAATGCAATGAATCAATATAATCAAGTCTTTAACATTTTTGTTCCCCTTGTTTTATGATGTACGTGAAGCTCATTAATCGAACACGATTGACTAATACTGACAGAGAACGTTAAACAAGATCCTGTATGCGAACCTTCATCAATCTATGCAATGAAACAACAAGAGAGTCTTTTTTTTTTTTTTTCTGTAACGATAAGAGAGTCTTGAGCATATTTGTTCCACTTTCTTATTTCATCCTATATGTTAAACTCATTAGTTGAACACCAATGACTGATACTGGAAGATAGTGTTATATAAGCTCTTGTATGTGAACCTTCACTAATCAATGCAATGAATTGAGTCTTTAATATGTTTCTTTCCATTTCTTCTTTTATCATGTATTTAAAACTCATTATATAATGTGAACCTTCACTAGTCACTACAATGAATCAATAATTGAAAACATGTTTGTTCCCCTTTCTTCATTTATCATGTACCTGAAACTCGTTAATTGAACATGATTGAATGATACTGACAGAGTGTTATATAAACTCATGTCTGTAAACCTTCACCAATCAATGCGATGAATCAATCTTTAAATTTCACTAAAACAATGCAATGAATCAAAATTGAGTTTTTAACATTTGTTTACCTTCTTTTATCATGCACATGAAATTTAACATTTGTTTACCTTCTTTTATCATGCACATGAAACCTGTGACATTATTTTGCATAGAATTGTTGACTTAAAAGTCATTTTATACTATATTGATGCAAAATAATATTGTCACAAGTCAGGAATACGATAAAATATGATGTCAGTAAACGAAACTTGAACTTAATATGTGAAATACTGTTCGAATTACCAGGAGAAAAACGAAGTTCAACTTCCCAATCCTTTTCAAAAGGAGGTCAGCATGGTCGTATGCTAAGGATCACCATAATTTATTGCTAATTTTAGAAAGATACTATCATTTAGAATAATGTAATTTATGTTTTTATTGTAATAATCAATTCTTCAAAGTAAAATCAACCATATAACCTAAAGTAAATAATTCTGGAGAATTCAATAAATTCTAAAAAATCTTACGTAAAACCAAACACACGCTTACTCTTAAATCTACTTCCTTTCACACTCCCTTTACCTTTCATAATTTGATATTAATTCGGTTCTCATTGCATTATCTTTCAGCAACATTGGATCTTTTTTATAATTGATATGGGGGATAACAAAATCATTAAAACTGATTTTAAAAAAGTGAATGCCCTGCATTGCATAAAAAGTACTATAGAAGATGGAAGATAACTTATCAGTTTCTTTTCATAGTTATGGAAGATAATTCAAAAAGCCTTTTTGGTTTCTTTCCTGCATTGCAGCCTACCAGACCACCCTTTTCAATTATTATCAAACAGTTTGGATTAAGAACCAATCCATGGAAGTGGTTTTATTTGTTAAAAAGAAAAAAGAACCATGCACACACCCCAACTAAAATGAGCATATGAAAATTGCTATTAGAATCAATGTCGGAACACTATACTAAAATTGATATCCAAGCAAAATACAATTTGGTGAACAGTGTACCAAAATTGAAAAGGGGTATCGAAAATGAAATGAAAAAACTTCTTTCATTGTTTGGGGGAGAGGAGAGGGGAGGAGAGTTAAGTCACTCTTGAGGAGTGGCCTCGTTTGTTGAGTCCATAGGCTCAGCTTCAGCTGACTCATCTGCCTTCTCCCCTTTCTTACCTGTGCAAACAACCAAGAAGCATTATTTGTTGAGCCATTCGATATAAGTAACGTTGAAACTTTGCATGTGCAAATGATGCAGTTCTGTGCAATAATACAGAAGCATGATGC
Organism: Glycine max; assembly: GCF_000004515.6. Lineage (NCBI taxonomy): Eukaryota > Viridiplantae > Streptophyta > Magnoliopsida > Fabales > Fabaceae > Glycine > Glycine max. The sequence goes on along the minus strand of NC_038254.2, from coordinate 48,908,729 downwards.
AACACAAGGAATAATAGAACAATAGCAACATGCTCTTCCAGCCTACCTTTTTTCTTCTTTCCACCACCTTTCTTCTTTGTCTTTGTGCCCAAGGCTAGCCAGGCCTTAATATCAGGATCATCTATTGTTTTTGTGGGCTGCAATTCTTGGAGTGGATGAGTTGTGATTCGATCCGATCCATTTGGCATCAACAAGACTGTGAATTTGATATGTGCAACAAAATCACCTGTAATGCAACCAATGTAATGCATGACATGAAGGCGCACATAAATGACAACACAGGATTTAATTATGCCTACTGGGCAAAAGTTTTTTACCAGGCTTTTCATGCAAAACAGGATATGGCTGCAAGAGCTCATGGTTGACGCATTCCACCAAACCAAGTCGAGCTCTTTTCTCTTCCAAAGCCCTATTATAAAACAAATGGAATTTTAGGAAATAAGAATAATAATTAGAACACCAGCTAGACACAGTATCAAAAACATGCAATAATCAAATTACCTAGCAGAGAATGGCATGATTGGAAATTTTTGGCTTATTTCACTGAAAATGAACCTAGACGCTTTCATCTTCAAGTGATAACTCTTGTCAACAGCCCTCTTATAAATAGTTGTCTGCTTCTCATCCAACAGCTTAGGCTGCAAGAGAATGAAAATTTACTTTTTATCATGCATAAGCTCTACCATACTAGTATACATGTTAATATAATTGACCTACCTTGCCATCCCCAGTGCTTGTTACTATATCAATTGCATAAACTTCGTTCTCCTCAAACTCTGCTTCGTCAACCCTTGTGTCTGGATTAGACAAACTAAGCACAACTTTATTCCCATCAATAACAAACTGCTTCATTTGGTGGCTAAGAACACCCTCAACAATTTTACAGTCATAGGCAGCAGCAACCTTTTGAATTGCATCACTTACATCCTTGTTCTGTGGATAAAAGAAAAAAATATATTAAAAATGAGTACCCACTGCTAAAAATAAGATCATTTATGTATACGAATAATAATTTTAATAACGTGCTGATTAAACTAGACAAACATGTTGAAAATAATAGATCAGCATAACCATAATAATTTCCAGCTTATTTTAAATCAGGCAACAGAGCAAGGAGGAAATCAATATACCATTAATCATCAAAGCAAAGTTTTCCTTACTAAAGGTTTTATAAATGCTACTGTATTCAATCCCACATGAATATTAAAATAACTCAACCAAACTAATGGTTTGAATATAGTATTATATTATTCCTCTTTTCTAGTTCTATGCAAGTGTTAAGTAATGGTTTTAATAGTTAATACGGTAGTATGGTACTATGTTGGCTATACTAGATAAGTGTACTGACTGTATATATCAGCACAACCATGAAATTATTTTCAGCCAATTCTAGTATCGGCAACAGGGAAAAGAGGAAACCAATATGGTACTGATCACCTCGGCAAAGTTGCCATCGCATATGCTACAAAATATTAGAATCCACATATACACTGATAAAGCTAACATGAGAGGTAAATTACGGGATGACTGATTCTCTCAGTGTAACTATGACAAATGGTGGGCACTGGACAGTCATGCATGTGTAGAATAGTGGATGACTGATTCTCTATCAGTATAACTATGACAAAAACAGGCATCATTGGAGTTTATCCATAGCCTATGATATCTTCATCATATAGAGATCAGTTCATAAAATATACAATATAATATTATGGATCAAAATAATATAGTTTTAAGAGGAGGGAATATGAAAAGAAACAAGAGAGATCCCATCAGGATTTTTTCTAAAATTTTATCCGAATAAAAAATAACAAGTGTTTGATGACAGCACATGATAGCATTTATCATACAGGTAAAATAACAGAGTGGAATACAAAATGAACAAATCTCTGTCAGCGTAACTATGACAGAAACAGGCTTAATTGGAGTTTATCCGTAGCCAATAATGTCTTCATCATACAGAGATCAGCTTATCAAATTTACAATATATTATGAACCAAATTAAGATAGTTTCAAAAGAAAGCAGGCATATCCAGCTGAATTTTTTTTTATCCGTAGCCAATAATGTCTTCATCATACAGAGATCAGCTTATCAAATTTACAATATATTATGAACCAAATTAAGATAGTTTCAAAAGAAAGCAGGCATATCCAGCTGAATTTTTTTACAACAATTTGAATCAGAATAGAAAACAAATCAAGTTTTTGATGCAAATGCATGACAGCATTCATCATGTAGATAAAAAACACTTAAATGAGAACCAAGTAATCTCAAAAGAACAAAACATATAGCATAAGGTGAGAAATACAAATTATAGACGAGGAGTTCCAAAAAGTAATGTGAGAGAAAACACAAGAAAAAACATGAATGATCTCTATCAGTGTAACTATGACAATAAAGCTTCATCGGAGCTTATCCATAGCCCACAGCAGTTTTCATCATTTAGAGATCAAAATCCATAAGGCATGTCTTTAGGCAAAGAAAACCCTTCAAACGATACACATGAAACAACCTAATTTCTCTCCAATTTTACTAAGCTGAATTGCTTATAATAGTGTATGACCTTATGCCTATTAACCAAAGATACAAATCAAGAAAGGCAACATGTAGTAAAATCCAAATCAACTTGGATTATAAAAATGCAGATACAGTAAAAAGAAAATGTTACAACTGATTACCTTCTTTCCCGGCCTGACAAGCCTCAAGGCCACCTCAGCAGCAGTATTAGCAGCAGCAATGACATCAGCTGCCCTTCCAGTAACAGGACCTTCCTGAAGAACATGGGTGTGAGCTACCACAGCAATGAACCCATCTATATGGCATGCCATATCACTGCAACCAACCAAAGAAACAAACATCAACTTCAGAATACTAGCAGAAATCACCGACTCCATCCCCCCCCCCCCCCTTCATCGCAAATTCATGTCCTGAAAATCTTACATTTTCAATATATCACCTTCTTCCAACACGGCCTCATCACTGGCTAGTGGAGAGAAATGGCAGACAACGTTGTTGATTGATAAACATGTTGGGAAAGCAACACCTCTCTCAATCTTCCTCTTCACATTCTTGTACACATTTCCAGTTTGCCTACACACAAACCAAACCCAATTAGCTAATCCATAAATATTAAAAAAAGACACAAACCAGCAATTGAATGTACATATATGTTAAGAACAGACAATGCTCCTTCATTTATGAATATTATAAGCTTACTCTCTAATGTATGAATCCCCTTTCTCACAAATATCCACAATCTTCGCCTTTGGTTTACATTCTGAAATAACTAGCTTCAAGGCCTCTGTAAAATCATAGACAAACACAGAAAAAAAAATCCAGTGCAATCTTAGCAAAACAAAAAATGTAAATTTAAAAAAAAAAAGTGAACTCCAGCAAGGTTCCAGAAAAAAATTGTGTCCAATGTATAAAATAACCAAAACCCAGATAAAATTTGAGACCACAAATATTAAGAGTAAGAGAGTGAGGAACACACTGTTAACGATCTCAGCAGCGGTTTTGTATTTGGTGACAACTTCGGCAGAAGAGAGATCCAACTCTTTCTCCTCCCTTTCATCGTCCGACATGGTGGCACAACTCTTTAGTCCTTGTAACCTCTGAAACACCCAAATGAAATGGGACAAAGAAATGAGGAAAACAAAAACAAAAAACCAATCTTTATCCAATTGGGTCGTGCAAGAGAATGAAAAACCGATAAACAAAGAAGACCAAGATGAAACATTCGGAAATTGATGGATTTTGAAGTAACACTCACTGTGAGGAAGTTGGGGATGATGGCAGTGCAGAGGAATGAGCGAAGAAGAATGGGATTTTAGGAATTAAATAGAAAAGGAAAGACTTGTAGAGCCAAACGGTGCTCCTGTGCAACTAGGGTTACAGCCACAGGCAGCTTTGGCTTATATAGGAGTTTTCATTTTCGTTGCAAGAGTACAAACGAGTAGGGTTTTTACCTTCCATTTTTTCCCCTTATTTTTTATTTATTTATTTATAGTACATTACCCTTTTGGTACTGTGCTGTGTACTGTATTATACACAAAAAATTAAAACTACAACATGTATGTAATGAAAAAAAAAACAATCAAAAAATACTAGGAGACATTTCTTGTTTTAAATAATTATATGACTTGCTCCAAGTTATTTATCATTTATCATTAGATTACAAAATATAAGATTTTGTTCTAAAGATGGGGAGAAATGTTAATATTTTTATTTTTAATATATTCTTTATTATTAAGTAGATTTCATATTAATTTTATTAAATGCTAAATAAAATATATTATATTTTTTTACTGTATAAAAATTATTATATAAAAAGTAAAACTTACGTTAATTTTAATGTTAAAAATCTGTTGTATAATATTTATATTTTTTAAATTATAATAACTTTAATTTTTTTTGTAGTTGAGTGTCTTTCTTTTTTTTTTTTACATATGTTTGTGGATTTTTATATTGAATAAATCCATATTTTATTTTCCTTTAATTAATTATCCCATCAAAGATAATACTTTTTAAAAAATTATTTTTATTATTTTCATGTATTTTATAAAATGACATGTTAAATAGCAGTTATCAAATAATTATGTTACAAAAAAGTTTAACAAATAACTATATTTCTGTTAATTGGTTATTGGTACTTAAGAATTAATCAATTGTCATTCGTTATTTGAACACAATTAACTATGAAAGAGCACATATATGTGAATATTCATCAATCGATGAATGAATTAATAATCTGTATATCATATTTGTTCCATTTTCTTTTTCTTTCATATTGTATGTGAAACTCATTAATTGAACACGGCTGTCTATACTAATATGGAACACTACAGTTTATTTTTAAAAAAATGTTAACTTGTTAAATAACGATTATCAATAAGTTAGTTTCTCTTAATTGGTTATTAGTAGTTTAATTAATCAATTGCCATTTATTAATTGAACATGGTTGATTGATACTTAGAAACATATAGGAAAGGTGTGCAAGTTGTTCGAGTCCCTTTATGGAGTTAAGCATGCTAGGAAGAAGTGGTATGAAAGGCTTTATTTCTTCCTTATTAACCATGACTTCATATAATCAGCAATTGATCATAAACTTAGTAAGAGCTTTCCAAGGTGAATTGATTTCTGCATCATTAGCTTGGTATCATGGGCATTGGATCCCTCTCAAGTATTCCATGGGGATGGAAGTTGCACATTCTTCGAAGGGATTCCTTTTTGCCAATGAAAATATTAGTTAGGTTTCCTTAGTGATACAGGTGTTCTTGATGCTATCCTTCGAGAATCATCATTCTCTCTATTTGAGAATTATTCTCAATAATGATTGTCTGCAATCGGTAAACTTAGGATTTCGATTAACACAATATGAGACTTTGTCATTTCATTTTTTTTTTTTACTTCGAAATCAACCCTTTTTTTTTCGTGACGTTATAAATTTTAAATTGACAATTAAAACTTCCACAATTGAAAAACAACCAATTTTTTTTTAGACGTCCCTTATGGAAAAGTACAAGAAAATGCTAACTAATTTTAAAGTGTAACAAAAATAACTCTTAATAAACCGTCGGCACTTTCATTTTTTATTATTATTTTGAAACATGTTTTTCCAAACTTCTTTACAAGTCTTCATTTTAAAATAACCAGTTTTATTAAGCCATTTAAATTCAATTCATGTCCAATTAGATTTCAATGACTTGTAATCCATCTATCACTGGTGTTTTCAAATTTTTTTTCATGAATGATTATTGATAAATAATCATCCGCCATTAAAAGAAAATTATTATACATAAACTCGAGTAATATCAAAAGCATAAATAAATTTATTCTTTGAAGATCTTCAATTTAATCATATTGACTATTAAGAATATCAATTGAAGGGATTTTGAATGTAATAATGTTGGCCAATAACTAATAGTCATAACAAAAAGTTTAACACATGCTATCCATTTTTGGGTCCCTTACTTAGGGCACCATTTTATTAACCATGAAATTTGCGATTGTTTTCGTTAACAAACATAATCGAGAGGTATATTCGAGGAAGATAATAATTTTTTCTTTGGAGGCCTTTTATCTTCTTGGTAGACCCTTCATCATAGGTTTATGTATTAAACTTCTATCAATATCAAAGATCAATCGATGAAACAAATTTAAAACAAAAAAATGATGAGTTTTGATAATATTGACTCCAATAATAATTCTAATAGTATTTTGATAATAGTTCTAATAGAGATTTCAAAAATAATTTTGATAGTAATTTAGATGATAATAATAAGAAATAAGGATTGAAAATAGTAAAAGTTTTGAGAAGAAACGAAAATTGAAAAAAAAGTAAAGTTTCAAGAAGAAATGAATTGAAAAAAAGTAAAAGTGTTTAGAGAAAAATAAAAACTAGAATTGAAATACGAGTTAAAATATTGTTCTAATCCGTCAATGTGTAGACATCGAGTGGACTTAGGATATGAGGGTGTTGTTCCAACCCTTGTTAAAATGGTACAAACTAGTTTTTATAGATAATAATTTCTACCTGTTCATAACTTTCCAAATAACTTTTAATCGTCATGTTCACTATCATTGATTTTTGTCTTCAATCTTTACCCTTGATAACATGTATCTTCAATCTCCACCGGTGATATCTTTTAGTGTCTTGATGCTTTCACATCTTGATGCTTTCTAAGTCTTCATAAGTTCTATCATTGTACAATTAGTTAACAAATTATATTTTAACACTTAGTCAAAATAATTTATTAAAAAATAATTTTGTAATACTTTATTGAAGATTATTTTTCGACAATTGAAAAATGTCAATATTAACACTATTTTTAGTAAAAGATCTTTCACTTGATTAAAATATCATTTCTAAACATAAATTAATTTTTTAACATACTTTTTAAAAATAATTCTTTTTGATATTATTTTTTTAATCAATTTTATCACAAGTTAAACTAAATAATCCATTTACTTACATCAAAATCATTCTTTTTTGGCATTCTTAATTAACTCCATTAGTCATAAAAAAGGGAGAGATAAAGGAAAACAAAACTTGCCTAATCATTAAAAAGAAGATATATTTTCACAAATCCAACAATAGATTCTTCCTAAGTCAAGAATCTAGAAACGTATAATACAACATATCAGAAAGAAAAAGCATAAGTAACAACAACTAACCACAAAGGACAAAGTGATGGACCCTTAATTAATCCAATTGATGATCCTTTAAGGAACACCATAGTCATAGGCAACCATTGTGAATATTCCAACCCACATGGCCAAAGTGATCCAAGCTACGGTGGCTGAAATGAAGCTCAAAGAAAGAACTGAAACAACAGCTCCAACAATAAGCATGATCCAAATTATGAGTTGAAGAAGGCTTCCCTCATATATTTGAAGTATTGTTCCAATGGTAGCACAGAAGAAGTATAAGACGATGGTTAAAATCAGAGACACCATTAGCTTGTGTTGTTCTGTAAACAAAAGCTTCCCTGACGCAATGTTTGTTACTGAAATCTAAGCAATGATCAGTGTTAAGAATTTGATGTGGATCTCCTGCAATTCCTTGAATACATTCACCACTTGGTCCCTAAGTAATTAGTTAAGCACAATTATGGGAAAATAAAAGGTAGTATTTTGCTAGAAACACATGAAGGCAGAATTTGACAGAAAAGCGAAACACAAGGATTGTCTAGTAATAGAAAGAAGAAAAGCAATTAGTGGTTCTGGGCTTCGAGGGCCAGACCTCCCAAAATAAAATAAAAGGTAAGTTTGTGATTGCAATTCATGGTCTGCCTTATTTCATTTAGATGGTATTTATAATGGATTGCAATAACAGAATTTGTAATTCTGTGATGACAGGGCTTAACAGAAATGAGAGAATATTCCTAAAATGGCAGACAAGATCAAGGCACAGATCCTTAGATGTCCAGCTCATCAAATTCGGTTATCCAGCTCAGCAGCTCTGCTCAAACGAAGTCTCTGAGGTATGCTGGTATCTTCTTCTTCCTTTTGGGTCTGGTTTCTGCTGCTTCCTTGCTATCATCCTTCACCCCTTCCGGAAGCACCTTGTCCTCAAGGTGATATACTTCACGCAACTGATCCCAATTCTCCCAAGTAGTATCATCAGGAGATAATCCTTGCCATTGAACAAGAACCTCGAGTTTAGAGTCTGCAAAGTGACGTGTATCGAGAATGGCTAACGGAGTAACCACAAGTTGATCATTCTCATAGTGGCTAGGCAATGTGCTGCAATATTGGTCATTATTAGGTTCTAAAGAACGAAAAAGCTTGAGGAGTGAAGTGTGGAAGACAGGGTGTATACGAGCATTATCTGGTAGCTGAAGTTTATAAGCAGTTGGCCCAATATGCTCGATGACCCGAAACGGCCCATAAAACCGTTTGTCTAATTTAGAAAATCCACTGAGTTGACCCGTCACTGACCTCTGACGATGGGGCCTTAGTTTGACCAAGACCATGTCCCTGACATTGAAGTGGACATCACGCCTTCTCGCATCAGCAAAGCGTTTCATACGACTCTGGGCCTTTTCCAGTTTCTTCTTAATTTCCTCGAAGACAGCTTGACGTTCAGAGAGCATATCTTCAACTGCAACAATGGTGGAGTCACCTTTTAAGTACCTTGGGAAATTAACAGGCTTCTTCCCAAAGGTAATCTTGTACGGGGAGAGGCCTGAACTTGAATTCCAAGAAGTGTTATATGACCATTCTACCCACCTTAAGAGCTTGCCCTAGGACGACGGTTTCTTATGAACAAAAGCACGAAGATATTGCTCGATCACCCTATTTAGGACCTCAGTCTGCCCATCAGATTGAGGATGATAAGCAGAGGTGAGCCTGAGCTTCGTTCCACTCAGACGAAAAAGCTATTGCCAAAATCTGCTTAAAAATAAAGGGTCTCGGTCGGAAACTAAGCTCCGGGGCATTCCATGGAGTTTTCCGACGAGGTCCATGAAAAGATCGGCCACCGTGTATGCAGTGTGTCGCGTGGGTAACATTGCAAGATGAATGCCTTTGGAGAATCGATCAACTATCACGAGGATAACGGTATGTCCTTGAAACGCCGGGAGTCCTGTGATGAAATCGAGGGACAAATCCTCCCATGGCTTTGATGGTATTGGTAATGGACAGAGCAGCCCCGCCGGCTTACGAGTTTCGTACTTCGTGTGTTGACAATCGACACAAGAAGCTATGAAGCGCTCTACATCTTGACGGATTCCCTTCCAATAAAAATTTTCCGTTAATCGTGCTAAGGTCTTGGCTATACCCATGTGACCGCTGGTGGGAGTCAAATGGTATTCAGAGAGCAGAGTTGTAGTGAAGGGCAGAGCTTGGGGAAGCCAAATACGTCCTTTATGGAGGATCAAATCATTAGTAACTGAAAATTCAGGATGAGCATCTGGGTGTGCCAAGATAGATTGACGGAGTTAAGTGAATTCAGTGTTCTGTGTCAATTGTTGCCTAAGTTCCTGCAAAAAGGTGAAACAGGGTACTGACAAAAGCATTAAATTAGTGGAAGAAGATTTCGGCAGTCTGGAGAGTGCATCAGCAGCTTTATTAGAGCTATCAGAACGATACATGATGGTGTAATCGTAGCCCATCAAGCGAGCGAGATACATCTGTTGCTCAGGTGTTTGAATCACCTGAGTAAGCAACTCCTTCAAACTGCGATGATCCGTTAAGATGTGGAAACGACGGCCAAGGAGATACAGGCGCCATTTCTTAACGGCGGCGGTGATCGCGAACAATTCTCGAACATATGTCGAGGCACCCATTAATTTTGGAGGAAAAGCTTTGCTAAAATACGCAATGGGATGTCCCTGTTGGGTCAACACGACTCCCATGCTTGTTCCCGAAGCATCCGTCTCCACCGTGAAGGGAAGAGAGAAATCCGGCAACCGCAAGACAGGAGTGGAGGTCAACACTTGCTTGAGGTGAGTGAAGGCAGCACGAGCTTCGTCGGTCCACTGAAAAGGTTCCGCCGTGACCAATTTGGTCAAAGGAGCTGCGATGGTTGCATAGCCGCGAATGAAGCGTCTATAAAAACCAGCAAGACCCAAAAAACTCCTGAGTGCGCGCCCCGAATGCGGTTCCAGCCATTGCTGTATAGCCTGGACCTTGGCCATGACTGGTTCCACACCCTGTGCTGATACAACATGACCCAGGTATTCAACCTGAGGCTGCGCAAATGTACACTTGGAGAGCTTTAAAACGAATTGTTCCTGCAACAAAATTTGAAAAGCTTGCTCCAAATGAAGCACGTGATCCTCCAACGTGGCGCTATAAATCAGAATGTCATCAAAGAAAACAATAATGAATTGACGAAGGTAAGGGCGAAAGATGGTATTCATCGTAGCTTGAAAAGACGAGGGTGCATTGCATAGCCCGAAGGGCATCACCCTGAATTCAAAGTGCCCATGGAGTGTAGGGAAGGCAGTTTTGTAGATGTCTTCTTCAGTCATGAGAATCTGATGATAGCCTTGTAATAAATCTAATTTAGAGAACCAGGAAGCACCACCTAATTCATCCAATAACTCATCTATCGTGGGTATCGAAAAATGATCCTTAATAGTGAGGGCATTAAGCGCTCTATAATCCACGCAAAATCTCCAGGTTCCATCGTGTTTTCGGACAAGAAGAACCGGAGAAGAAAAGGGACTTGTAATTGAACGAATTATCCCTCTCTGCAACATAGAAGCAACTTGGGATTCAATCTCAGTCTTTTGATAATGGGGGTATCTATATGGGCGGACATTGACGGGTTGTGAGTTTGAGGTTAAGTGGATATGGTGGTCTGTCGATCGGGAAGGAGGGAGAGCAGTGGGGGGTTGAAATAGGGAAGCAAATTTGGTTAAAAGTGACTGAATAGCAGGAGGGTAAGAAAGATTGGGTGTATCAGAAGGGGAAGTGTCTAGGGGAATAACGGAAAGGTGGAAGTAGACGGTGGCCCTGGCAGTGCGAACCAGACGCCGGACTTGGGTTGAAGTAAGAGGCTGAAGGGTGGAAGTATCATCACCCTTAAATTCAATAATTTGTCCCTGATGCATGAATTTCATCGAGAGAGAGGTATAGTCCATTAAGACTGGACCAAGGGAACGTAGCCATTGGACCCCCAAGACAACGTGTGCACCACAGAGAGGCAACACGTGAAGGTCAACGATGAAGACAATGTTCTGAATTGTCAGTGGTACCGCTTGGCAGACTTGTTGACACCGAAGGAATTGCCCATTACCCACCATAACTTTCAGAGGTGTGGTAGGACGAGGGATAAGGCCAAATCCAGTAATCATGGAGTCCTGAATGAAGTTATGGGTGCTCCCCCCATCTACAAGGATGAGCACCTGATGATCAGCAATGAGGCCGGAGAAACGCAGAGTTTCAGGTGCTAAGGGTCCAGTGAGGGAGTGTAAATTTAGTTGGGCCTCGTTGACAATTGATGGGTCAGACGGGTCGGGTTCCAGGCCCAATAGGGTATAGTCTTCTACGGGGCGCTCGTCTTCATCAGCCACTAAGAGATTTACCCTAGAATTGCAACGATGACCACGATGGTATCGTTCGTCGCAATTGAAGCCAAACTGAGCTCTCTGCGCGAAGTTAATTCCTCAGGGGTTAGGCGTTTCAATGGAATGATGGAAAGTGGCTTGGTTGTGGAACCTGAGGGCAAGGAGGGGTGCGAGAGTGGGAAAGGGCTCATGGGTAGAGGCTGAGATGAAGATGGTGGTAAACGGGGGCGCAAAGCCTTTCTCGCCTCGAAGAGCTTCTCCTCTTGCAATCTAGCAAGACCAGCAGCTTGGGTGACCGTCAATGGTTGCAAGGGTTGAACCTCGCGACGGATGTCAGCATTGAGGCCCGAAACGAAGCAGCTGAGGAGGAAGTGAGGTGGGAGACCGACAACGCGGTTCGCAAGATCTTCGAATTCAGAGAGGTAAGCCTGCACTGTGGTTTTCTGTGTCAATTTGAATAGGGCCCCAGTTGGATCCTCGTATTGGGAGGATGCAAAGCGAGTTTGCAGGGCATGGAGGAAACTCTGCTAGGAAGAAAGTTGGCCGTTACCGGCCATCCACTGGTACCAGACCAGAGCTCTGTCGTCCATGTAAAAGGACGCGATGGTGAGCCGGTCGTGGTCTGGGGTGTGGTGATATTCAAAAAATTGAGTGATTTTGAATATCCAACCCAATGGATCAGACCCATCGAACCGGGGCTCATCGAGCTTGACGCGAGGATGAGGGGATGAGGGCGAAGACGGGGAAACGTGTGGTGGTGAGGTTGGGGAAGGTTCAGGAGATTTGGTTGTCAAGGTAGAAATGAGGGTATTGAGCTTATGAGTCATGGTTTGCAGGCTTTCACTGAGGCTGAGTTGATGGATGGTGAGCTTGGCTATGGCGTCTTCCAACTTGTCAGAATTGGATTTCGAGGCCATGAGTGCAAGACGAGAGCACCAAATTGTTAGGAACGCAATTAGTGGTTCTGGGCTTCGAGGGCCAGACCTCCCAAAATAAAAGAAAAGCTAAGTTTGTGATTGCAATTCATGGTCTACCTTATTTCATTTAGATGGTATTTATAATGGATTACAATAACAAAATTTGTAATTCTGTGATGACAAGGCCTAACAGAAATGAGAGAATATTCCTAAAATGGTAGACAAGATCAAGGCACAGATCCTTAGATGTCCAACTCATCAAATTCGGTTATCCAGCTCAGCACCTCTGCTCAAACAAAGTCTCTGAGGTATGCTGGTATCTTCTTCTTCCTTTTGGGTCTGGTTTCTGCTGCTTCCTTGCTATCAAAATGCATGGGAAAGAAAGAGCATATAGTGTATATAATAACCTCAATGAAGTGAAATGAATGGAATTCAGGACAGACATGCTTGTTTGTTGTATCCTGAGAAGGCTTCTTCACACTTAATTTGTTAAGGGAAGGAACATGTGCTAGGATATATATATATATATATATATATATATATATATATATTGATAATGAGGGAACTTAAGATGTATAATGAGGCTTCATGTCTGAAGAAGAAAAGGGGTTTCATGTAAATAGGGTAGAGTTGCTTATGGCAAAAAGGTTAATAAACCAATCGTTGTGGGTTTTAATAAGAGGGTAGAGTAGCTTATGGCGAAAAGGTAAATAAACCAATCGTTGAGGGTTTTAATACGAGGGTAGAGTTGCTTATGGCAAAAAGGTAAATAAACCAATCCTTGTGGGTTTATTTACAAACAAGTGATTTCGCAGCACAGAGGTCCAAAAAGGTAAAGACGACTTTTTAAATTGGCTCTTTATTATTTATAAGATCGGTTATAAGTCCAAATCAAGAATGAAACTTAGTGGAGAAAGTGAGAATTTCTAAAATCGCTCTACAACATTAAATTTAGGATATAAACAAGAAGGGTAAAGACGACTTTTTAAATTGGCTCTTTATTATTTATACGATTTTTTGCAACGCCTTGGTGTGGGTGGTAATTCCATTTAACACTAAGTTAAAATTTTATTACATCTTTACAGTATTTATAAGTAGTCTATTATTAATAACCGGTGGAAATCCTCTCGAAGGAAGAAAAAACATCCCCTCTAAAAGCAATTTCCAAGTTGAAAACAAAAAGGGTAAATTGTGATTTTTTTTCTAAACATGTAATTTGTTGATAAATACGTATTTGAAAAGATAAAAATATTAAATTTAGTTCCCGAAAGTGTAAAAAGTGAAACAAATATATCTAACCGTTAATTTTTGTCTGTCAGTTAATAAAATAGTCTATGTGACACAGATAGACAAATTTGTCATTAAAGTAATTGTTAACGTAATCATGTTGACTAGATTAGATAACAATGTCAAAAAGATATCATTTTTGGACTTGAACATTAGTAATTTTAGTGGACGAAAATATCAATATTTTTTATTAAAAAAATATCAGTGATTTCTTTAACCTAAATGTCAATACGTCCCATTGGACCAAAGTATCAATAAGTTATCATTATTAGATGCAAATGTTACTAATTTTTTATTGAACCTAAATATTCATATGTTTTTATTAGATTAATTTATTAGACTCAAAATTTTATTTTATTTAAGCGTAAAATATAATTTTAGAATAAATTTTTATCATTTTTATTAGCACAAACACAACATCACACTTTCATTTTTTTATTTTTTTTCTAAATTCAAAGACAATATGACAGTATTATCCACTTTAATGTTTTTTCGATACTAAGTACTATCCACTTTTAGAAATTAAAAGAATAATTTAGTCAAATAATAACCAATAAACCAATATGTAATGAAAGCGACTAAAACACTTCACTGGGTTTTTAGTCTAAATCAATTTTGCAAAAACATAATCATCATAAAATGAAGCTCGTGCTTTGATAAAAACAAAAATCAATTGTATAAAATCATAATTATCCAAAATCAAGCCAAACACACATTTCAACTAAAAATTCAACAATGCCATGACAAGGGATCCACTTTTAAACTCTAAGGTGGGCATATATTATTAAGTATCTAAGAAAGGTCTCAACTCAGTACACACAGTATTCATAAAAAAACCTCAGTCCATGCAGTTGGTCAAGCCCAACTTCTAAATTCTCATATACATTTTTGAGACTGCTACTTTAAATATGTTAATGTATACAAAACTGGAGATTAGCTTCTTTCCTTCCCAGTCCCCCACATCCTTTGTTACAGAAACTAGAACAACTCAGGTTAGATGCTTCGGCTGCATCAAAACTTTTTACCGAAGGACGAATTTGTCATACATAACCAGTCACCAAATGAGGAGAAGCACGAGGCAGACCACACTAGTAAGTGACATACTTGACACTATCAATTAGCACAACCACAAAAATCCAAGAGAGTGATTTTGGCCTCATCATGCCATCAACATCACCATCACCAACCTCTCTGGGATCAACAAGGACTGAAACCACCATAGAAGACTTGTTACCACATGAAGGTGGTCTTCCTGCAAATTTTTCACTTGTTCTTCAGTTATGTTTAGACTAGACGTGTAGACCCCATTAAGCGGCTCTGGGAGCTCATGAAGGGTTCTTCTATTCCTGGTCTTCTTGACACTGGTAGTATTCTGATGGTTTTCAGTGGAAACATTGGCTATTGATGTTATAGGAACTATTGCTCCAGTACATGGAGAAACATCAAACTGGAAAACTTCAGTGCACATGCCAGAACTTAACATTGGCCCTATATCAGAGAACAAGAAAACTCTATGTATTTTCAACGTTATGTAGGTTATCAAAATAGGCCAACAGGGTCCTTTATTTTGGCATAAAAGAAAAAAACTTTGCTCAGGCATGATTGAGAGGTGGACACCGTGAAGCCATTGTTTTCAGCTCTTATATTCACAAGAAGACACCATCAATAATGAGTGTATATCATGGCTAGGGATGAAAACGAGTCGATTCGCTTGTCAAAGGGCCTTTGGCTCGGTCTATTTAAGACCCGACTCGGCTTGACTTGTTTACTATAAAGGTCAAGTTCAAGCTTTTTAAAAAGTTTTTTTTAGATAAAAAGATCAAAGTCAAACTATAAAAAAGCTTGTTAAGCTTGACAAACCGACTTGTTTAAGTAATAATAATAATAATTATTATTATTATCTATATCATTTTTATGATATTATGAATGACAGGATGAAGTGACATAAAGTGTTTAGAGAATTCACTTGCATGTAAAAAAAATTTAAAAAGAAAAAGACTCAAGTTAAAAGGATAATGCAACTGGATTCATACTTCCAAAGAAAAGAATGTTTTGTAAAGACATTTTTAGATAATTTAAATACTTTTTATTTGGCTATATTAATATAAATCATCTCTAATCCATATATTTTTTAATATTATGTTCTCTTTTTTTAATTTTCTTTTGATATACTTTGTGTTTTAACAACTTGAATTCAATATGATTTTGTTTATCAATTATTTTTTGATTTGTACATTACTTATACAAAATTTTATAAGTTTCTTTTTTTAGTTAGTATTTCACTAGGTTTTAAAACAATTAATTGGTCAAAGATGTCTTTAAGCAGACCTTTAATTAGGCTCGTAGGCCAAGCCAGACTTTTATGTAAGCCGGACCTTTAAAAAAAGTCTATGAAAGGTAATGAGTCAAGCTTAAGCCTTGCGTATTGAACTTAAGTCAAGCTCAAACCTAGTAAAACTTGGCTTGACTTGACTCATTTCCACCCCTAATCATGGCCTAAGAAAAAGCTATTCTATAGCTACAACAATGAAGAAATGAACCAACAATGCAAAAATTACTGGAAAGATATTTTTAATTCAAGATCATTTAAAACCATGCTCATCAAACTAGTCCATCTAACCAACCAATTTGAAAGAAATATGAAAGAACTAAGGAAACTTATTGCATAAATATTTATATCATACAAATTTTCAATGATCAAATAACATGATTTGTAGTCGAGGGAAACTAAGGAACAAAGAGGAAACACAAAACATGTTAGCATATTCAAGACTTGATCATCGCCAAAATTAAAAGCCTTAAAACTATAATATGTGCTAGAATATTCACAATTAGATTAGACAAAAATTAGGAGGACATAACATAAGCCAATAGAGAAAGAGTTAATCTAACATTTTCATCCCTATCACGCAACCTATACAGAGAAAACTCACAAGGAAAGCCATAATATATAGATAATCACCTGCAAAACCTTCACAAACCACTGTTGCATTTTACCATCAGTTGCAGAAGACTTCGTATGATCCTTCAAAGCTTTGGCTGAACCAGAGCCAAGAGCCTTGCTTTGTTCAGGAGAAACCCTATACACATATGGATGTTAACCTCTGCTTCTACCAACACCAAATCCTTAGGAATAGCCAATGCAGAATCCAAATCCTTAGGAATGGCCAACCTAGTTTCCCTATTATTTTTATTTTCACAAACTCTGTTTAAACACAACATTAGTAAAATAACCGTCAAATTTTAAGAATAGAGGCAAAATGAATCCCTGTGTTCCAAATTTCAAAATCCAAATGAATGATGACAACGATGGACGACGCGACAGCAACAACATCATTAGAGATTTCGAAACCCAAAACCAACGAATTTTCAAAAAATAATCGTGGACATCGACGACGGACGCCAACGGTGCCATTACGGCCAACCAAAAATGACATAAAGAAGATGTGTGCAAAAAAGAGTGAACAAACACTACTACAAAAAGCAGTTTTAACATCGACTTATTAACATCGGTTTTGGACAAAACCGATGTTAACGTGTATGCATTAACATCAATTTTTTGAAAAACTGATGTTAACTAATGATCAAAAAACCGATGCTAATGCATACACGTTAACATCGGTTTTTCAAAAATCGATGTTAACAAACATCGATTTTTGAAAAACCGATGTTAATATAAACTTTTTTTTAATTATTTATATATTTTAAAAAAATCATATATTGCGTTATTAATTATATTTTAATTAAAAAAATATAATAATTAATAAACAATTATAAATTCAAAAGGTAAGCATTTAAAAATTAAACTAAATTTTTAGAATGAATTTCGTAATTTTAATTTTATTATTTCATGATTATCATTTAAATATAACACACATTTATATAAATTATTTGATATTAGTTAATTTGAAAAAAAATGTTTTTAATAATAGAGTTTAACTTTTATAGAATTTTTATAGAATGTTGGTAAAAATAATTATATCGTAAGAAATTAAAATATTATTAATATATTTTTATTTAATTATTATAAAAATAAAAAATTATATTTCTTCTGATTGTTTTACATATATTATATTTCTTTTGATTGTTTTAATCAAAGATGGTAATTAAGCATTCGCTTTCAAAATATTACTACATTAATGAACTGTTCTCACCAAACTTGCCCTCAAACCATAATAATAACTAGCGTTAAATTATATATTGTGGTTGGAAGGGAGATCAAATTCGAATAGGGATTACGATATTGGCGAAAGTGAAGTCATGAGTAAGGTGTTCAATGTTTTTGGTGCAATTTCCGTCATCATTGTTTGCAACATCAGTGGCTTGCTCCCCGAGATACAGGTCATATTTTTATTCTTCTTTTTCTTATACAAATTAATTGCGTTGGCACTTACATAAATATGGAAGAAAAATTATTGTTTTTTTCTCTCAAGAAAACATAATAAATTAACTAGCCAAGTTTGTCGAAAGTTGATAATTAATGCCACTTAACTCGTGGAACGTTACATAGATAGAAAATTGCTTTTAATTTTATTCATTCAAATATTTTATTAACATCGGTTTTCAAATAACCGATGTTAATATAATTTTTTTTAATTATTTATATATTTTAAATAAAATCATATATTGCGTTATTAATTATATTTTAATTAAAAAATAAAATAATTAATAAACAATAATAAATTCAAAAGGTAAGCATTTAAAAATTAAACTAAATTTTTAAAATGAATTTTTTAATTTTAATTTTATTATTTCATGATTATCATTTAAATATAACACACATTTATATAAATTATTTTATATTAGTTAATTTAAATATATAAAAAAACTGTTTTTAATAATAGAGTTTAACTTTTATAGAATTTTTATAGAATGTTGGTAAAAACAATTATATCATAAAAAAATTAAAATCTTTTATTAATATATTTTTATTTAATTATTATAAAAATAAAAAATTAGTTTTTTTCTTCTTAAAAAGGTAAATGGAGAATATTGTTTAAAAATTCTATGAAATCCTACTATATTTATATTATCGTATTATCTTTAAATTTAAAGTCAATTAAAATATTTGTATATATTAATTTGATTTATTGAAAATATATGTTACAGTAATTTAATTTAAATAATTATAATTATCTCATATATTTGTAGGATTAAAAAAAATGATATTTTCATTATTTTTAAATAAATTTTTCAGAACAAAAATAAAAATATTTTCATTTTCTTGACACAGTATTTTCTTTTTTATTCATTTTAACTATATATATATGAGTTATTATTTTATCATACGAATTTTCACAATACTTATTAATTACTAACTTTTTACAAAGTGCATGCCCCCATAATTTTTTTTACTTTTTTGGTTTTAATTGCTATTAGTTTTAGCCATTCTACTTGTTAGAATTCCACAAACCATATTCTACATTGGATCGATCAAACCATGGCATATTATATAGACTTTTTTTGGTTTTAATTGCTATTAGTTTATAATAAATTTTAGTGTTATAGAAAACAAATATTTTATTTATCCTATATATTCCGCACGTTAAAATGCTAGTGATTTTTTCAACATCTAAATGAAATAATAAGAAGAATGTAACCTCAAAAAAGAAAAGAAAAGAAAAGAAGAATGTAGTTGCACTTGCAGGTGTATATTTCCTTTTTCTTTTGGAGCAATATTGCACGTCGTGGAGTTCACACGGAAAAGGCCTTGGTACTCGTGTGAAATATAGGGGGCTCTTCTTCTCACTATTTCACGAGAAAGAAAAGGGGTTTGGTCTTCATAGGCAGCGTGAGATTTAAGACGAGATTTCTGACCTCGCTGCCCTTAAGCCCTTACAAAGGAACCGCTCTAATAGCAGAGAAGAAGAGACAGCTTCATGGAGACCCTTCACAACATTTGATTTCTGAAAAACGCAAACGCAAGCTCTCTCTCTCTCTTTCTCTTTCCTTGTTTTCTCTTCAAATCTTGACCCACCCTAACCCTAACCCTTTGCGTTTTCACTTTTCAGGACCAAAAGGACGCCTTACAGAATGGTTTGGTAACCATGGAAGATGTTCAAATGGCAGTTGCTGAAGGTACTTGGAAAATATGACATTGGTTTGGATACCAAAGATACCCTTAGACCTTCACCAAAAATTCATTCAAAGAAGAAGGCCTTGAAACTTAAACAGCTCAAGCGCAAAGGTAACTCTATCTCGCACTAGGTTCTATTCTATGTATGGGTTGGAATACATTTGCACAAAATTACATGTTTAGTTCTTAGGGCATTATAATAAAAATTGGAATAATAAATATATCTATCTATGTGAATGCTCTGATAACTTGTGGAATGTGTTACAATTATGTAACAACAATTCCTGAAAACAACATCGGTTTTTTCAAAAAACCGATGTTAACTGTCAATAGTAACACATTCGTTAACATCGGTTTTTTTTACAGAAAACCGATGTTAACTGTCAACATTAACAAATTCGTTAACATCAGTTTTTTAGTTAACATCGGTTTTTTGAAAAAACTGATGTTAACTGTCAACATTAATACATTCGTTAACATCGGTTTTTTGTAAAAACCGATGTTAACTTTCAACATTAATATACATTTTTTGGGTGTAATTCATATTAGCAACATCGGTTATTTATATAACCAATGTTGGTAATTTTATGTTAACATCAATTTTTAAAAAATCGATGTTAACGATAATACTATCAGTGTCGGTACTTTCAACATCGGTTCAAAAACCGATGTTGAAAGTCATAAACAATCGATGTAGAAAACATATTTTCTAATAGTGAAACGAAAAAAAAATGCAAATCTGGGTGTGCAATAGAGAAGACAAAAATGCTATGGTGATCGTTGTCATCGAAAAGACAACGAGTTAAAAAAGGAAGCACCTCGGGGAAGGGAGCAACAAAACTATACAAGAAGAAGAAAAAGAGCCAAGGTACTGTGTAAGAAGAAGAAGAGGAGACAACCTAAAGGATGATTTTTTATTTAAAATTATTAATGTCACAAGATATTCATATTCCCATAGAATGAGGAGATAAAAAGTCAAAGAAAATATTATATGACCAATATATTTATATGTTGACAATTAGGGATAACTACGTTGACAATTATTTCATTTCATAAATTTGTCCTTTTGTGTCACATTGGATATTTTATTAACAGTGCATAAGTTAAAGGTGGTCGAATATATTTGTCATGTTATTTACATTTTTGGAGACTAAATTTTATTTTTATCTTTTAGAGCATTTATAAGCAAATTACACATTCAGACGAAAAAAGTGTCTATTTATGAGAAAAAAAAGTTAACATTCTAAAGTTACGTAGGCCAAAACTCAAAAGAGTGTTGTGCGTGAAGATAAAATTAATAAAATACATATTTTTAGTACGTGGTGGGGGTCCTACATGAATTTTCAGAATCATAGTATTTATTTTCAATAATCCATATCCTCTGCCCCTATTTAACATTCCATCCAATATATGATGATCACAATTCAAACACCAACCAACAATTCTCAAACGGGAAACACACTCGTCATCTCACAATTCACTTCAACGAGGTTATCCCATTTCTTCTTATTATCGACTAATTTGGACTTTTTTTTTGTTGTGTTTAGCTTTTCTGCCAGATTTGGCTTTTAACTACATTTATTTCTAGCAAAACTACATCGTAATTCTAGTGTATCTAACTTTTCTTGTTTTGTCTCAATGGGTGTGTTTAGGGACTAAGTACACAATCTATTTACGGAATTGGAAAAGATTCATGACAGATTCTTAACACTGTTGATTGCCTTGATTGCAGCAACAAACACTGACACAGGAAATTTTTTGTTCACAAACAACACAAGCAGATGATGAGTATGGACGTATGGTTTTGGCCGTTGTTCTTTATTCCTTCTTGGCTACTCTTGGGACAAAACTTCATACATATAATAACAGTAACACGAACCTTCTTCCTATCATAACATGTGCTATGCTTATGTTGGGAAGTGTTGTTTCAATTCTGGCTTTGAGCTTCATCTCATTCACTTTTGCTTGGATCACTTTGGCCTTGTGGGTTGGAATATTCACATTGATTTCTCATGAGTATGGTGCTCATAAAAGGACAAAAATTGGATTACCGGTCGCATCACACGGTGCTAAGGTTGTTGCCTCTCTAGAGAAAGTACCTTTGCCAAACTCTGACTATACTCTCTGTTCACATAGTTAGAGTTTATCAGTTCTGTTGTGTTTTGTGGTTATGTTGTGTTTTTTCTTTGATTTGGTTTGATTTAGGATTCTAGATTCTTGATTCAGGAAGAATCTATTGTTGGATTTATGAAAGCATCTCTACTTTTTCATGCTTAGTCGAGTTTTAAATTGAGTAAGTTTTAGAATTTTAAACCAAATAAGAATTATTTACTTTAACTTTCTATAAAATTGATTTTGCAGGAATTAATATTATATATACTTTGATTTAAAAATGGATTAAAAGTTATTTAAGGTTTGAAATTATATTTTAATACTGAGCTTAAAAGAATTAAATTTATTTAATGTTCTGTCAATTTTTCCAATGAAGATTACTTATACTTTACACTAATATTACATTAAAAAAATAAATAGTATAATAGAGTATTTTTGAAGACGTAAGAATACTTTTAAAAAATTGATAAGTCCCTTCCTATAATTAATTCTATTTATCTTTGAAATTTGTTTGACTTATGTTTTTAAAATTAATTTGGTTCGGTGTAAAAATTGATTTTAAAACAGAAAAAATATAATCACATACTATTCTTAGCCTAACATGGCATGTTAATCTTTTGTTTCCTATTAAATCTAAGGTTTCTAAATTTTAATTTGGCAAAATTATAATTTTCAGTCTTCAAAAGTATAATTCGGATTTTAGTTTAGCTTTTAAACTTATTTTTTTAAAAAAATTTAGTCCTTTAAGATATTTTTACGTTAATATTTTTTTGTTAGTTGGAAGTTATGTTAGTGGCAATGTTGCTATAAAGGTTGTCGTTAACACAATATAAAATGAAAAACATGAGATGGCTAAATAAGAACAACTTACACGTTGCTATAAAGGTTTTCTATAGGTTTACTTTCAACTTGCTTCATAAGTCATTGGCAAAACAGATAAAAGTATTGTACAAATAATATAAAGAAAAGTCTAAATATCTATCCACAAAGACATGCTTGTATCAAGCTATTCGTGCAAATTCAAGTTCTAAGCAAATGAGATTTTGTTTTAAATGTAACAAAGAAAAAAATAAAATTGGTTATAAACTAAAAAAACAACAAATTAAAGGTGAACAAAAACAAAGACAATTAGTGGAGAAGATGAACTAAATGCAAAATAAATGAAGTGTTGGAGATTTGACTATACTAAACAAACAATCTCAATCATTGCAAGGATTTTCTTTATCCAATGTTTATTCTAATGTTACCTCAACTTACGATAGTGTTCTAACCATGATTTCTTATGTGAGAGAACTTAATAAGTTGTTTAATTCAACTCCTAAACCCTCGAAAAGTCAAGCTAAACCACTTGGATTCAAGAACAAGTTTAACAAGTGTTATTCCATCCCTAGACATAACACTCATTAGAAGTCACTTTCAAATCTTAGTTAAAAACCATTTGCCAATGATATTTAACTATGAAACATGTTTATATTGTTTATCACTAATGATACTAACAAACATCCCTCCATTCCTAGATGAGACATTCATTAGATGCTATATTCAAAACTCAGTCTTCAAACATTTTCCAATGACAAAACAAAGAATTAGAGATAAGGTAATCAAACCATAAAACAAGCAATAACATAGGAAATAAAGTTGAACAAATATAAAGATTAATTACATGATAGTAGCTTAGCACACCAATTGTAAAACCCTGACAAATCACACCAGAAAGAGAGGGATCCAAAGGTTGTGCAAGTATGAGACTGTACAGTTGAGGATGACTTAAGTGAATTAATTAATATTACATATACAAACAAGATGCATCTACTACTGAGATGAATGACTTTTTGAAAAGTTTTCCAAAAAAGCATGTGAGTGAGAACAAAACACATTAAAAAGTCTCATGTTGGTTTGTGGGGATAATCATTATTCCTGAAAGCAACTAAAACATAGCATCGGTTTCTCGATTTTCTTTGCTTTAGATTTAGCTAAGCTTCATCACCTATCATAATGCAATTTCCATTGAAATAAATGTAATTTAACAGAGTAATATCATTAGCTGGACAACTTCTAGCCAATTAATCTTTTACAAATAAACTTTCATTAAAAAATCAAGCAAAAAACAAAATGACTAATTAGGATACTTTCTCCTTTAATAATAAATGATAATAGAAGAAATATAAAATAACACTTTAAATAATATCCATATCTATTGTGCTTTTAATTGTCATAGTTTTTGCGTGTCAAATGTTTGCTATTAAGAATAATAATGGATTTGCACAATTGTACATCGAGTCACAAATTTGTACCATTCTATTGTTGGAATTTGTTGAAGTGTGGCACATATGGTGTCTAATTCTATGTTGATATTGCACATCTTCAACTACTAATGATTTACACTGTTTTTTTTTTTTTGTGGGTGGATGGGTTGGGGGGATCAACTTAGTAAAAGAAATTCATACTAACCAAGAGAATTTCTACCGGTACTGTTGATTCAATGTTGCTTCTTATGTTGCATCAAAGTATGCATGACCCATATATGCACGTTGTTCGTGCATCTAGGCACCAATCTAGCTGCATTGTAATTTTGCAATAGTATAGTGTATAGATTTTTTAATCCATATATGTTAGTTTGTTAATTTTGTTAAAAATATTAATGGAAAAATTTGGACGCACAACCATTTGCTTCCTCTTCTCATCCTTAAGTTTCCTCTTCCCAACCATTAAACCAATATTATATATAGTGTTACTCATGGGTGGGGTTGGATCAGTTTTGGGGGAAAATGAAATATAAACCGATTGGTTTTAATTGGTTTAGTTTGGTTTGGATTTTAGATTTTTTTTGTCTAACCCAAACCAAACTAAACGAATGTTGAATGGATTGATTCAATTCAGATCATTGGATATTCGATAAAAAAAATACTAAAAAATATGTTTCGTAAAAAAATATAAAATAATAGTTTTATACCAAAATTAACAAATAATCTCATGACATACACCATATTAGTCAAATCCATCTACAATAATAGACATGAAATAAACCAAAATGTCAAACATAAACCAAATTAGCTAGATCCACCAACATACACCTTATTGTCTAATTAAACAAAGACACAAACCAAATAGTCCAACAAAAAACATACAAGATAAACTAAATTGTCCAAAAATGAAAGAAATGTCCATTGTCCAACATAATTAAAGTCTTCACTCTTCATGCATTATTCTTAACCATTGGGGAATTAATTCTTGAATGTCAACCTACAATAAGATATCAAGTGAAAGTAAATGTTATAAGTTGTTTACTATTTATTTTAAAACAAATTCATAAATTTAAAATAAATTGATAACCTTAAGATGAATTAGGTCCAGATGTAGAATTAATAGCTTTACCATCACTTATATCTAGTCCAAACAACTCTACACAATACAAATACAAATTAGACCATAAATCTATAAGCATAAATTAACAAACTAAACCTGAGAATAATAAAACAATTTTTTATAATTGATTCAAGCTTTTGTGATTGATCTCATATCGTAGTTTTGAAGTCAAAAGACATTTATGTCTTGAGATGAATCAAGATCCTTAATTATTTTGATTAGATGTAAACAAATACAAAGGTTAAAAACTACGTCTTATACGCTATCAAAATATGTTTCACGAAGTCTATATTTGATATTTCAGACGATAGCAAGATGAAATCATGATCTGATACAACATTAAATATGACATTTAAGACTTAATTTAATATTCTGTGTTTGAGATCTATTTTGCAGAGATAATATCTTAGGATCTGTCAAATCCTATGAAGAATAAATGAAGTCAAACTCTGAAATTTCTCAATTGTCATTAAAAGAAGAGTTATGTTGCACAGACCTGCTCTGATGCAAAAGGAAGCGATTTCTTGTTGTGGTGTTCAACACGCTAGCGATGAAGAATGGTTTCTCAACAAAAATAAGTACGTGCATTTAATGCCCCCAACAACCACATTCTTCAGACACAAGCTTAAGAGAGGAAATATGTATGTTTAGAGACAACAAAGGTTTGATTGAAGATGACCTATAAATACCAAAAGCTTTAAAGACATTAAGTACGAATTGAAGCACTTATTATTCAAATTATTTTTGTAAAGAGCTTTTTGTCTAAATTCTTGTAAAGTTTAGTAAAGCTCTTAAAAAACTTTGTTTCTCTTTAGAGAAAAGACTAAGTGCTGAAAGTGTCTATTCATCTGTAAGATGATTGAGTATTAGTCATTGTGCAACCAAACCAACATAATCTTCTGATTTTTGTTAAAGCCAGTAGTGACTTGGTAGGGTAAAAAATATTGATTGCAACAAGTTTAGTGTAGAGCTTGAACTAAGGAGCTAGAACTGACAATGATAAATACTTGTAACTTGTTAAAGTTACTGGAACTTTGTGGTTTACAAAGAATTGAATGTAGTTTCGGTGGTTGAGATGAACCAGTATAAATTTCTTATGTCTTATTTTGTTTATTCCCTCTTCTTCACTTTAAACTGACTCATGGTTTGAATTTGATGTTTGCTTTTGAAAAAGGTTATGTTTTACAAGATTTTAAACTATTGTCTGATTTGCCTTGCGAAAATCGAATATTTGTTTCCTTAGTTATACTTCATCAGACGATAACTTTGTTGTTTTAAAAAAAAATTAAGTTTAGTAAAAATTACAATTCAACCCTCCTTCTTGTGATATTTGCCTTTACAATAGTTCAATATGATTAGGACTAGGAGAGGCCCTTAGCCAATTTTGGCAACAAATCAAAGCTTCAATAGTAGAAACACTCAAGGAACTTCAAAATAAGTCAAGGACTCGACTTCCTATACTAAAAGCACTCTCAGATGATACAATAGACATTGGGATGGCTAAAATATCTCTAGCCATACGGGAAAGAATATAATACTTCGCTAACTTCATTCTCCACCACTTTAAAATCTCAAATTCAATATTGGGACGTGAGTCTTCAACATCATCTTCTATGTACCCATCCATCTCATTCCTCTTCACTTCACCTTGTTTATTTATAATTTTCATCCTGAACTCATTTTCCCAATCCCTTTCATTATCATCATTAGTGGAAAAATTAGGTTGAGAAGCAACACTTGATAATATGCTACCAAAATCACTACCATTAATAGGAAGAGGATACATTGTAACATAACACTCAAGCAACTTTTCAATGATCTCTCTTAACCTTTTTATCATCTCTTGACTCCTCTCTTTACCATACAACCGACCAAAGCAAAACTCAACATATTCAAGCTTATAGCATGGATCAAGAAACACAGCCACAAAAAACAAGTTATTTATCTCACTATTTCCCAATATTTCAAAAACTTGGTTTGCATATGTGTAGTAAAACTTTTGCAAGATTGGATCATTACTTTTCCTCTACTTGTTTAATAATTTTTTAATGTCACACAATTTTGTTAAAAACATGTGTATTGTAACATGCAATGAACCAACAAACATAAGGGTTGCATCATAAAACACCTTCAACACCTTAATAAACATACATGCACGATTCCAATCATCACTATTAGGACACCCTCATTGGCAAGAGCTATCAAATATTGAGGATCATCATATTCAATCCGTTTAAATTCCTTTTCAAATTTTTCAGCAACATCAAGCATTAAATATGTAGAATTTCACCTAGTTGATACATCAAGACATATAGAAGCTTCACTAGTTATACTTACCTCATATGCACACCTTTTAAAGGTAGCCAATCTAGATGGAGAAGACCTAGCAAATTTACATGCAGCCTTTATTCTACTAACATAAAGGTCAATTTCTTTCAATCCATCACTTACAATCAAGTTCAAAATGTGAGCAACACATCTCATATGCATTAAATCTCCACCTAGCAAAGTATTGTCCTTGTTGTGGTTGAGTTTGTTGTCTAGCCTCTCCTTGTGTTTCTTGAGTTTGTTGAGCTTATTGTGTTGGGATTCCTTGTGTCTCTTGTGATTCTGTTGGAACTTTTGGTGGTTGACAAGTTCTATTAGAATCTGCCTCACTTGCAATTAATTAACAACTAAAAATAATGGAAACCAAAATTAGTACAAAAATAACCATATGAGTACCAAATTAACATTTATCAGTATCATAATAGATAAGAAAATAACCATAAAATAGTAACATAAAATAAAAATTAGTAATAAAATATTAACAAAAACAGAAACAATTTTAGAAGCAAACCAAAAAAGAAAGAATTTAAAAAAACTTGAAGAACCAAATCTTACTCTGTTAATTTTCTGAAATAGAGTGACTGTACTAAGTTACATTGAGTTCTCAAAGGAATGTTCCTTCAGCTATTAAACAAGCACAGGAAACAAATATTTACAACAATGGAGAGAAACTAAGTGAACTCTGATGACACATGATGTCAACGAAATATTTACAACAATTTGTTAGCTTTAATGATTAATTTAAAATTTGTTTATTTCAAAGTTGAATTGTATAAATTTTGATAAAATAAAATTTAAATTATACTTATATATTTATATGTGACATCATTTCTATTTTCTACCAATTCTCTAATTTTACTTATATATTTATATGATAATAAGCAAGGAAGTCAGATTTACCATCTATTTGTGAGATTTTTTTTTCTTAATAAACAACATAGCTGATTAACTTTAACTCAATCAAGTCCATCATCTTTATTTTTTGACCGACATCTATTTTGCATCCTTATCTCTATTTAGACACAACAAAAGAAAAACACCTTCCATTAAGCAGTAAAAAGAACATTGTTATTTCATCAATCCAATGACAGATTCTTTCTAACTCAAGAATCCAAATTCAAATTTAAACAAAGGAAAGTATACCATTAATAGATACCAAACAAAATATAATTGAGACACAATAACACTAAAAAGTGTGAACAGTGTTTGGCAGGGGTGCTATGCTTTTGTCTAGAAAGGCAACAACCCTGAGCTTCGTTGAGGAACAACATAGATATACACAAACAATGCCAAAATTCCAAGCCACAAGCCCAAACTGATAATAGCAAAAGTGAATGAGAAGATGCTCAAAGCTAGAAATGAAGCAACGCCTCCCACAATAAGCATGGCACAAGTTATGATTGGAAGAAGGCTTCTATTGTTATGTATCTGAAGTATTGTATCAATGATCACCAAGAAGTGTTGAGAAGTGTTGAGTATAGAACAATGGTAAAAACTAGAAACATCATCAGCTTGTCCTGTTTCATGAACAAAGAGCCTGTTGATGTGATCAGAGCAAACAGAAGTGCTGAGAACTTGTTAATGTTCTCTGACAACTCTTTGAATAGATTCCTAATCACATTCATTAAGGAAAAAAAGGGTTAACATAGACAATACTATGATGCAGATTTGCAAGCTATAACACTACATTTATGTGCAATGCAACTCAATGCTGAAACTGACAAAAAACTCATAAAAGGAAAAGAAAATGAAGAGGGTGTACGATAAGCACCTTCAAACAACGTTATGGTGTGAAAAGTGAAAACTATAAGGCATAACATAACATTTATATTCCTAGGAATATAAGAGGGCTGACCTCATTGAAGTGTAGTGAATGGGTTCATAGCAACCATGTCTTCTTTTCTTTCTTTGCTCAATTTGCTAAACTTCTGAGTTGAGAACAAATGATTCAGTTTTGGTGGATGAAATTAGATTATAAGAGCTACGAATATGTATTTATATTTTATATGATGTGGGGCACTGTTGATAATTTAAGGGTGTGTTTGGTTTGCATTTTCATTTTCTGTTTTCATTTCCTGAAAATTGTTTTCATTTTTAAAAGATTAGAATTCTGAAAATATGTTTAGTTTGACTTCTTGTTTTCTGCTTTCAGGAAATAAAAACATTTATTTCCACAACGTGTGAAGGAAAGGAAGAAAATGTATTTTTAGATTTGCTTAAAATTATATTCATTATCACCGTGTGAAGGAAAGGAAGGAAATATTTTCATTTCCACAACGTGTGAAGGAAATGAAGTTCCTATTTTCAACTGAAAACGAGATTTTATTGTTTCCATTTTTTGGTTCGTTTTGGAAAATATTTTTACTGAAAATGTTTTTAAAAATCCAACCAAACACATTTCCATCACCATTTTTATTTCCAGTGAAAATGAAAACAAGAAACAACCAAACCAAACACCCCTAAGTTTTTCCCACTTTTTCTACTTGATTCCTAAGGAATCAAAGCATAGGACTAAAACGTTTCATACATTTTATACCTATTTTATCGGAGAGAGGGATAAAATGACCAATAGACCATTCTTAATTCATTTCTCTCTTCCACTGCCACAGAGACAAAAAATTTCTTTAAGGAATTGTTCAGTTCTCGTTGATTGTCAACTTGTGCTTTATAACTTCCAACATTTTTTCTCTGTAACTATTTCGCTGGACATGATCATTAATCTTCTTTGAAAATGTTTGAACAAAAATATATAAAAGAATTTGAACTGATTAACAAGATTTCATGACGCATGTTTCAATATTTACTAAACCAATTTTATTAATTATTTTAATTAGTATATAAATTTCTTTAACTAACATTAAATACAAAATAATATTTAATGATGATTACATATAATTCTCTATCGGTCAAACTAATTTTTTTATATTTTTAAAATTAATTATTTTCAATGTTTATATTTTAATGAATATTTTGTTATCCGACTGTAGGTTTTTTGGTATTTTTTTTTTCATTCACAAAGGTGATAAAAAAAGTTCCTCCTCTTGATTGGATATGAATAGAAAAAGTATTTATTTATCAATAAAGTATTAAACTTACAATTTTAATTTAATGTTATTATTCAAAATATTACACGTACACAAATTTAAAGGTTTTAAATTTTTTACATATTTTACTAAAAAATTTTCTATGAAAATTGAAATGTTCTATTTTAGAGTGTTTCTTTCCCAAAGTAGCATCAACACATAACCTCTGGTTGAAGACTTGAAGTAAAAGAAGCCACCACAATTATCAAAAGATTGATCGACCGAGCGAGCTCCATATCTGGAGTTTTAAACGGAGACGTATTATTATAGAATTGAGATTGTGAGGCAGACAAAATATGAAAATCAATTCAACTGAGATTGTTTCAGTTTAATCAATTATTTAAAATTAAAAAACTGTTTGTAAAAAATTGTCCACTTAAGTTTGAGTTTGATGCAATGTTAAAATTATTTATTTGAACGGAATTATTTATTTGATTTGATGCAATGTTAAAATTATTTCGAGTTTTCAACTATCGGTTAAGTTTGATTCATAGTTAACTTTGGTTTATAAATACTTTTTGAACAAGCATAGTGACACTTGATTAATTTAATTAAATGTGTAAGTATAATTAATTTTATCTCACAAACATTTTATTAAAGTAACACTTTTTAAATTTAAGAGACTGGTAAACAGGAAAAGATAAAATAACATGTGAATAGAAGTTTTATTTTCCTAAAATATATCTTAATTTTTGACTTAATTCTATCCCTTATGATTGATTCAAACTCTGATAAAAAGATATATTATATTTTAATTCTAGCTATTTTATCTCTTAACATAACCACAAAATTTATATTTTAACCTATAATAAATATGTCTTTTTTTCAACTTTCTTTATTTGTGTCCTCAAAATCATATTTCCTCTTTCTTATTTTGCCATCATTCGAAAGAAGGCGTCAAATGATATTTGAGACGAAGATAGTCAATTTTAACCGCAGCATTGTTAATATGGCTTGACAATAATAATGTAACAAATCATGGTACGTGAATGTTACATGACCCAACTTTCCCAAATTTTCATTTCTCTACGTGACGTTAAAAAAATATTTTGCACAACTTTTTGTGACAACTTTTGTTATCATTTTAAAATATTTAATATCTATATATACATATATAAAGAATAAAAAATAAATGAAATATAAATATTATTATATACATTATCACATGTAAAATCAATTATTTAATATAAAAATAATGAAACTAACGTGGAATGTGGAATGAGAGGGAAAAGAGTCAAAGCAAGATTAAGGAAATAACAGCGAACCTTCCATATGGAGACCATGAATATCCTTTAAAGGGTAGAGCATCAAGATGATTTCTAAACTTAATCTTATTAATTCAGCTGTTCAGTTTGAAATTAATTTTGATAGATTTAAGTTTCGAAAATAAAAGGGTTTTTTTAAAAAACTTAATTGATAATATTTTACATAAAATAAAAATATATTTATATTTATATTATTTGTTTTAAAATGTATTTTAAAATATACTTTAATATTAATGTTATACTTCCTTATTGTTATAATTTAGTTATATATAACATTAAAAATTTTATATTATATACAAATATATATTAATTAGTTAAATTAGACTTAAAATCTAAATTAATTAACAGGTAATCTTATCAAAGTTTTAAATTTTGGTGAAAAGAAAGTTAATCTCCCTCAACTCTTCTTATAAACTCCCCTAAATCTAATAAACAATGGCATGCTATTTCTTGTTTCTGTGTCCAAATTTTTCTTATTACTTATTAATATTATTTTTTTTTACATTTTTAAGGAATTAAATATAATTATTTATATTGAATATTTTATTTGTATATAAAATATTACGAAAATTAGTGATATAATCTTGTAAAAGAATATAATGCAAATCTTAAAGGTTTGTTTGACCTATAAAATTAGAATTATATCAAAATCATAATTTTTAAGTTTGGTTTGCATAAAGTCACTTTAGAAAGAGAAAAAAATCTTGACCACTAAAGAAAAAATAATATATATATATATATATATATATATATATATAAATACTTTTCATTAATGATGATAGGCTTCATTCTTTTCCATCTAAAGTGAATTACTAAGCATTAAAAACAAAAGAAAAATAAAATTATACTACTCAAACTAAAAGAAAGAAATAAAAGAAAAGAAAAGCATTAAAAAGAAGTTACTTTCATCAATCCAACTAGAGATTACTCTGAGTGAAGAATCTATAACCTTATTCAAACTAAAACAAAGAAAAAACATAACAGCCACAAGGCACAGCATGCAGAACTAGGAAACTCTATTACCATATGTGAAAACAAGCATATTTTGGCAGAGGCAACAACCTTAATTAGCTATGTGTGATGGACCCTTAATCAATCCCATTGATGATCCTTTGAGGAACACCATAGTCATAGGCAACCACTGTGAATATTCCAACCCACATGGCCAAAGTGATCCAAGCTACGGTGGCTGAAATGAAGCTCAAAGAAAGAACTGAAACAACAGCTCCAACAATAAGCATGATCCAAATTATGAGTTGAAGAAGGCTTCCCTTATATATCTGAAGTATTGTTCCAATGGTAGCACAGAAGAAGTATAAGACCATGGTTAAAATCAAAGACATCATCAGCTTGTGCTGTTCTGTAAACAAAAGTTTTCCTGACTCAGTGTTTGTTACTGAAATCAAAGCAATGAGCAGTGTTAAGAATTTGATGAGGATCTCTTGCAATTCCTTGAATACATTCACCACTTTGTCCCTAAGTAATTGAGCACAATCATTAAAGGAAAAACAAAAGTTAGACCTGTACTTATATATACTAGAATTATGAAGCAATAAATAGCTGAATGGTGCATTTAAAAGATGTTGAAAATTCCAATGGATCAAAATGAAGTAGAATGACCTTGAAACAAGGTTTAATCAAGGGAAATAGCATATAACAACATATATAGTATTTGTGGTTAGAGAGTAGTTATAGCTAGTTACACTAAGCACTAACCTCATTGAAATGGAATGAGAGGAATTGAGGACAGACATGTTTAGTTCTGACTTAATTCGTTTCTTGCTTCCCTGAGATGAGAGCAAGAGTAATAAGTACTAGCTCGCTTTTAACAGGAGAGCAAAGGTTGCACAAGCTAGTTTTTATTTCCAACATAAATAAACTTGGTCATAGCTGGCACAAATTTACTAACACGTCAACGCCTACAACATAATTTTAGTCCAATTGATAGAAAAAAGGGATACAAAACACAAAATGATTATAAAAAATGTATTCACTTTCTTCCCATCGGTGCACCTGTCAACCCTCATCCATGGCATTTAATTTGCATTTCGCGTGTTCCTACATGCATGCGGTTTCTTCATCTTTAATCTCTTATTCAAACTAACGAATGCTTGAAAGTAACCTTGAAAATAACACTGATAACGAATATAACCAATACTAATAGAATAGAAAATTATAGAAACTAATAGGATATCTTAATAATAAAAATAAAAAAATATTATCGCAAAAATAATATAATAGTCTAAAATCTAAAATAGTAGAAAAATAATATAATAAAAAAGAACACAATAGAAGTATATATTATAAAAATTTGATATTATAATAATTAAAATAATATTACAAAAATAAAAAATTAAAAGATAAAAATATTTGCTCTCGTTAATCAACTTTGGATGAGTCCGAAGCGGGGTAAACGGCAGCAGTAGTTACTAGTTAGTAATCATCATGAATATTTTATAGCCCGCATTCCATCTATAGCTGACAAACTTTCTAAGACGAAATCCATTTGTTAAATTATTAGTTGGAAATATTAAATAAAAAAAAATATTTGACACCATTCAACGGTGAGTTTCCCTAATGTATCCTTGCACTCTACATTTTCCTTAGCACTCTACATCGGCTGGGCAGTCCCACATAATAACTCTATAATCAATTTTTGGACTTCCACTGTCTCGTCGTCGAACCCTCCTTTCCTTCTCCTTTGACTAGAGCATGCCTCTTTCCTTCTCCACCGGTTATTAAAACTTAATTAATTCTATACAAAATTTTCTCTGTGGGTTTAAATAAAAATTTTAACTTCCTCTGAATTTTTTAAAGCTAAAATCGGAATGTTGACAGTATAGAATTATACTATAATAAAAGTGAATGAACAGATAATATGAAATTAAAACTATTAAGCTGTAATGCTATTGGGATTTTTTTTTTGATTTCACAACTTATTATTTAAGTAATAATTTCTTGACTTCAAATTATTTCTCGATTTCATTGTGAAATCTGTCCCCTTTGTGTAAGGATATTTTCATCTCTCCCCTCCCATCTACACCTTGAAAGAGAACGGCTTGATTATTTGGTTCCTAAAATTGACCCTTCTACTCTCTACTCCTCGTGCCTCTCTCTGTTCGCACCTCACTTTTGGAAAGGCCATGCATGTTGGACTGGAGTGGACATGCTACATACTACTTTTTGTTTTGTAAAAACTAGTTTCTCGTCCGTGCATTGCACGGGACTTAAAGTAAAATTTTAATGTTAATCATAATATTTTTTCATATATTAATGGGTACATATCTTTACACACTAATATATATATATATATATATATATATATATGTATACTATAGTATAAATAAAATAGTACAAGTATATTTTTTTAAATATGAAGACAATACACATGAGCATGATAGTTTTGTGTACTAATTAAATAAACATTAAATAGAAAGTGTTTGTCATTTAACATAGGTTCTGTTGGATAATATTAGTTGAAAAATTAACTAGAAATTAGAAAGTTAGTCGGTAGCTGAAAAATTAGTTTATTAAATTATAAGTATTTAGTAAAACTAGATGTTAAAGTAGTTAAAAAATATAAAATAAAAAAAAAATAAGAAAATCATGATTTACTTAAAAAAGATAATAAGAAAATTGAATAAATATATTAAGGATAAAAATGAAAGAAAATATATATAAAAAGCTTGATAATTGTTGTGCATGCTTAGTTTTTGTATTGAATTTGCACAACAATTATCTTGATTTTTCTCATTTATCACTTAGTTTGATTTCAATAAGTTAGAATTCAATGTTCTTTTAAATTTTTAGCTTAATGAAGTTAATTTTAGTGAATTTTGTAGAGTTTTGGTGCA
This sequence comes from Glycine max, assembly GCF_000004515.6. NCBI lineage: Eukaryota > Viridiplantae > Streptophyta > Magnoliopsida > Fabales > Fabaceae > Glycine > Glycine max. Next base: position 48,872,921 of record NC_038254.2, on the reverse strand, counting down.
TCAACCAGGAAGGAAGAATCTTTGGGCTAATGAAGCAATGCGCTTAGCACACCTATGCGAGCTTAGCGCGTCACAGTCAGCTGGGAAGATCACGCGGCAAGCATCTGGAAGGAGATATGAAGTTTGGTGTGCTTTGAGCTAATTGGTCTCAGTGCCATTGATTTGGACTAAGCGCGTACCCCAGGCTTAGCGTGCAGTCACTTAACCAAGTGTTACTTTTATGTGCTTGCTTAGCACGAAACCCAAGCTAAGTGTGCAAGCCTTTATGAGAAAAAATGGCAGTGTAATGTTTTGGAGCGAAACTTTAAAAAGGAGGAATATTTAGGGCTTTAAGAGAAATGAATTTCACACTAAAGAACATCTTGGGTGCTTGGGTACCAAAAAATTTGTGATGTAACTATCTTTACCATCCATTTAATGTTATCTCAATATTATAGCTTCATTCCTATGCTTATTGCCTTGTTTATGGTTTGATCTTTCATGTGCATGTATGTTATAGTGTAATGATAATTGGGAAATATCTTTAATTAAGAACTGAAAAGGGTTTCTAGTTAACTCATATCTAGGGATGTAATGGTGTTGATTAGCCTTTTATAAAACTTTTCCCTTAATCAAATCACCTGGTTTAACTTGCTAAGGGATTAAGAGTAGAATCAAGTGATTTAGGCTCTTTCACATGAGGGATCATTGTTAGAGTAGATTATTTGGTTAATGTAATAGTTGAAATAATATTGATTCGCAAAAAATCATTACCATTGCATCAAGAGCTATGTAGGACAAACACCCAACATCTTTTACAAAATCTGTACGAAATCTTTTCTTGCATCCAAAGTGTTTATGTTTTTGTCCCTTTGAACTTTGTACTATTTTTTTTATATCTTTGCTTAATCTTAAGTTTTAAATTTATATGTTTATATCTTAAAAATCATTCAACTCCTTTTTATTTAATTGCTTAGAATTTGGGTTACACCAACTACTTAGCACAAACAAAGTCTCACTAGATACAATTCTCAATCTTACCGTTTTAATACTACTTGCGTGATTTTGTTCACTTGTCAATTGGTTAACAAGTTTTTGGAGCTGTTGTCGGAGACTTTATTCCTCATGATCGATAGCTTGAGTGTTCAATTTCTAAGCTTTGATTCTTTATTCTTTGATTCATTGTTTAAAATTCTATTTTAACATTCATCTTGTGAACTTTGCTAACTTGATTTATCTAGTTACTTAACTATGTATACGAGGTACAATCTCAGAGGAAGATTTGTTTCCACTTGATAATGAGATTGAAAGAACTTGTCAGAGGAACAACACCATAAAGAAAAAGTGACAACAACAAGAGAGGAGGGTTAGACAAAGGGCTCAAAAAGCCTCTCCTTCTCAACCAACATCACCACCTTTACCTCTTCCCAACCTAGAGGAGCCTTTGCTCACGAGGAAGAAGAAAAACCCAGAGTAACGATTGAGGATTACTCAACTCATGCAATTCCATAATACTTCACAAGTATTGCTAGACCCAATGTGCAAGCGGCTGGCATTTGCTATTCTTATTCGTTCATCCAATTGATCCAAGGCAACCTCGTCCATAGATTGCCTAATCAGGATCCATTTGCTCACCTAGCTACATACATGGAAATTTTGCAACGCGGTCAAGATAGTGGGAGTGCTTAATGATGTGATTCATCTCAACTTGTTTTCATTTTCTTTAGTCGGTGATGCAAAGAAATGGCTAGATTCTTTCATAGGTCATAGCTTAAGGACTTGGGATGAAGTGCTAGACAAGTTTTTTCAGAAATACTTTTCGGAAATCAAAAGAAAGACTGAAATTTCATCATTCCATCAATTCTTGAATGAGTCCCTTACTGAAGTTTGGGACTAATTTTAAGGGTTACTTCGGAACACTCCAACTCATGGGTTTAGTGAGCCGATGCAAATTAACATGTTCATCAATGGATTAAGACCTCATACTAGACAATTACTTGATGCTTTCGTGGGTGGCAAGATTAAGTTGGAGACCCCGGAGGTTGCAATGAAACTTATTAGAAATATGGTTGCTAGTGATGAGGCTATTCATAGGGATAGAACTTTTATTCCAGCCAAGAAGAACCTATTAGAGCTTACCGCTGATGATGCAATTCTTGTTCAAAATAAGCTCATTGCCAAACAAATTAAAGCCTTAACGGATAAACTTAATAACCTCCCACAACAACTGCATGCTCTTCAACCTACTCAACCTTCCAATATGCAAGTTGGAGGATGTACCTTATGTGGTGGAGCTCATGAAGTTGGGTTGTGCATGGTCCAAGAGGAGGCTAACAAGGAGCTCAATTATATGGCAAGTGTTTCTCCTTGGCAAGTGTACCAATTTTTCAAAGTAATATTAAAACAATAAGGCCAAGTGTCGAGTTCACATGGACTTTGATTGTGCTCAGAGTTTGTATATACCAAATTTTAAGCAACAAAATGACTAAAAGAGGATATATTTCAGTATTAAAGCGCAGAAATGTAAACTTCAACAATGATAAAGGACATAAAAAAAAGCAAGGTGTAAGAAACAAGAAAAACAAACACTTGGGTGTGGAAGGTGATATTTAGTGCAGAGTTTTGTAGAAATGTTAGGTGTTTGGCCTACCAAAATTACTCTTGATGCAATGTTAAAGATTTTCCACCATTTAAAGTTGTTCCAACAATTACCTTCATATACTAAAATATTCTAACCATGATTCCTCATGTGGAAGAGCCTAAATTACCTAATTTCACTCCTAATCCCTTAAGAGCTAAACCAACTAACTTACTTTAAGATTAATGATGCATAAATAAGGCTAAACAATATCATTCTATCCCTAGACATGGATTACCTAGAAGCTACTTGAAATTATTTAGTGTAAAAACATTTCCCAATGATTAAAACCCTATAACATACATGTGAATGGATGATTAAACCATAAATAAGGCAATATAAACTTAGATAAGAAGCAATAATATTGAAATAACATTAAATGGATAGTAAAGGTCATTACATCAAAGAGTGTTTGGTATCCAAGCCCCCAACAATGGGTAATTTAGCCTCTCACAGTCATGAGAGGCTAAAAAATACAAGAAGAAACAAAGAAAATGGAAGAAGAAGAACTCCAAAGTTAGTGAGTTTTGCTCTCCTTTGTGCCCTTGCTGACTAACTCCCTCTAAAAGCACAGTGTCACCCTTTTATAATCTTCAAAACACTGCACAATCATGCTTTTCAAAAATGATTATACGTTAAACTTGCATGTGTGCGTTGAGCTCACATGCAAAGTACAACTAGCTTAAGTGACCACGCGTTAAGCCTCTGAATGCACGCTTAGCGCACATACACGATGTAGCTGGCTTCCAACTTGGCTTCTCATGCTAAGCGTGCATTGACACACTGCTCCAATTCTTTAACATCTTCTAGACCTCTGCTGTTGTGTCAACTCTATAAAAAAAGAACCAAAATATTGTAAATTCACTAACTTTAGCATTCTTGAGATAAAAACTTAGAAGAAGATAAATTCCTATCTTTTTAAATCAAAAGAAGCATTAAAAGAGAAGAAATTAGATAATTGTTATGTAATTTAAATGTACAAATTAAGTATGCATAACAATTATCAACAAACCAATCTTCAAGGCTATAATCATGGAGGAAATCAAGGATACAATCAAAGGGGAAATCAAGGTTATCATCAAGGTGGAAATTTTTCTTAAAATCAATTTTCGGAATGAAAATTTTATACGGGAAATAACTTCAACAACAACCAAGGGGGTCCATCCAATCGACCCCCCAATCAAGGCCCAAATCAATATGAAAGAACCACCAAGCTTGAGAACACCTTGACGCAATTCATGCAAATCTAGATAATAAAGTAGATAAAGATAAAGAAAGATTTGATTAGCCAAATCTATTGAGAATATATTTCATGTGATCCAATCTTAAATCATATACTCTTGTATTATATAAGGATACACAATTTTCTTCTCCTAGAACTTTATAGACAATCTCTCTTAGAAATATAAAAAAAATTAGTAGATAATTTAAGTTTGAGAAGAAAGAAGAAACAAAGAGAATCTTACTGACCCACTAAATGGAGAAGATGAATAATAAGCAAAGAACGCGTGAATTACTATGTGTTTCAAGAGGTGAGTAAAACAACCTTCTTCTTCTAAACTTCCATGGTATAGATTTTAAGCAATGCGTCTTTTTGAGTTTACTGGTCATAAATCGATAAATTGATACATTAATCCTTGCATGGATTAATCCTTGTGATTATTGCAAAATTTAGGTTCCATAATGTTCTTGCATGAAGTTATTTAAGTGCCTGATATAATCATACCAACATGTAGTTTTTACTATTCATGGGATTTAATTTAATTTTACAAAAAAGGGTATTGCAAAGTACAAATCTTCACTGGTTGCATATTAAATCTAGGGATTTATTTGAAAATTCACGAATAAACTTTCTTGAGTTTTGTGTTTAGCTATCATATATATCAACTAAACTATATTTTGGTAGATGTGTGTTTTAGTTCATAGTTCATTATTAATTGACTTATAAGATGTTATAATTTGGGGTATGACTTTGTGAGTTATTAGTGTGTAGGGAACTAGAGTATTTATTTGGTAGTTATCTGGTATGATGTTTTGCAACTATGTATGAATTGGTCATCATCTTCTGGGAAGTGGTGACAATCTATATTTTATTTTGAGAATTGAATATACATGAGATACTTCCATCTAGGATGGGAAAAAAATATGAGATAAATCCATCTATGATGGGGATGAGATAATGAATACATGTATCTGGGATGGGGAAAATATTATGGATACCTCCATCTAAGATAAGGAAGACAGTGATACGTCATTGCATGGATATGAACTCATAGATCTTTTGAAGAATCTGAAATTCATACCAGTTCTGGGAATCAAAGAGTTGAGTCTAGTGATTCTAGAAATCACTAAGTTATGTTTGTGATAATTATTTGTTCAAGAATTGAATGCAGTGAAGTGTTGGTGTTTATTTACTAGAATGTTCTTTTGTTGTGTGAATAAATAATTTAATTTTGGGATGCCTTTGTTGGATTTTTTTATTACCACGCCAACTGAGACCAATATTATTTGCGAACTCTTTTAAAACTTGCTTTATTCACTGAGATTATTATCTCATTAAAAGTGTTGTTTGCAAAGTTCGAGGAAGAAGCTTTTGAGACGAGGGAAAATTGAAGACTTAGTTTATTGTTAGTTCAACTTTGTAGATGCCTATATTTGAGAATATAATTGTTTATTTATGTAAGGACTCATTTATTTATAATATTTGAAGTATTTCAAACCATTGAAATTTCTAAATTCTTATTTTATGAATGTTTTAAAGTGTATTTATTATGGCTTGTTATTGTAATGAAGGGCGCTACAATCATCATTCCCTTTGGTGAAGCTCTTTAACATATGCCAATGTACACAAAATTTATGAAGCACCACCTCACAAAGAAGGGAAAATACATCAACAATGAGAGCATAGTTGTGGAAGATAATTGTAGTGCATTAATCCAAAGAACCTTACCCCTAAAATTTAAGAACCCCGAAAGTGTGACAATTCCTTGCTCAATAGGTGCAGTATCCGTGGGGAGGGATCTTATTGATTTAGGGGCAAGTATCAACTTAATGTTTCTTTCGATGCTCTAAAGAATTGGCAACTTGGAACTCATGTAAACTCGGATGGCTCTTCAACTCGCAAATCGCTCCATCAAAAGACCGTGTGACATTGTTGAAGATGTCCTCGTAAAAGTTCAATATTTTACATTTTCAATGGATTTTGTTGTAATGGATATAAAAGAGGATCCTGAGGTGTCTTTGATCTTGGGGCAACCATTTATGCTCACAGCTAGATGTGCCATTGACACGGGGAATGAAAACCTTGAGCTAAGCATGGAGGACCAAAAGATGACCTTTAATATTTTTGAGGCAATGAAGCATCCAAGTTATTACAATGCTTACTTTAGGGTGTAGGCTATTGAACATGAAGTTGAAAATGTTGTGCAACAATTCACTATGCACTCCCTTCTTGAGAAAGCTCTAGTCAATGCCATTGATTGTCTCACTAATGAAGAGGAGAAGGAGCTTAAAGCTTGCTTGGAAGACCTTGATGAGTCGAAAGAAGTATTCTCGAGGGGAATACTTTCAAAGAACTGAAAAAAGATGTTGTTGAGAAAAATAAGGTGGAATTGAAGGTTTTACCTCCTTACCTTAAGTATGTATTCCTACAAGGGAATAATGCAAAACCGGTGGTCATTAGCAACTCTTCGTCCCCAAAGGAAGAAATTAAATTGGCGGATTTGCTCAAGAAGCACAAAAAGGCAATTGGGTGGCACATATCCAACCTTAAGGAAATGGTATTATGGTAGGTGATGAAGTTAAGATAAATCTAGAGCAAAGAAATGATATTTGATTCTAAAATTCACACAAAAAATAGTGCTAAGAAGGATTCTCATGTTCTACACTTAATTTTTTTCCAGGAGAAAAACTATCCCAAGTAAGTGAGAAAGTTTCAATCATTCCACATGAGTAACGATGTGTGAAATATCATATTTAAATGATCTTAGATGATTTTTGAAGCTTATAAAAGAAGAAAGATGCTAAAAATTATTTGGGTCTTACTTTACTATTGAATTTTGTACCTGCATAAGGATACTACAAGAATATTCTCCTCTATGGTATGTCAAAAACTCCTCATCCTTCTTAGGTGAACCTCTTCTCCAACCTCCATTATACTTCGATGGGATATATATATCTGCAAAGGTACTTTGATATTTAAGTTAACGATCTTCTTAGATATAGTAAATGAGAGTAATAAATGAGAATGAATAATGTTTATTACCTCTAAAATTCCACTTTTTATATTCACATATTTATGGGTATGGAATCCGTGGACCTTACATTTGGTACTATTGGGAATGTTAATCCATAGTTACTTGTTAACGAGGTCTTGATTATGAATATATTACTTTTTAGCAATCTTCCTCCCTTAATCTTGAATGAAGCCAACTTGCATCCCAGTGGTGTTTCGCCATGGCCAAGGGGGTGTTGGCTCTAAAGGGGATATATGATAGGAGCAGGGGTGTTTGGTGTTTGGCCATGACCACAATCAATGGATGTTTGGCCCTGGCCGAGGATATTATGTTTTTCGCCGACCAAAATAAGAATGATCAAAGGGTGTCTAGTAACAGTCGAGGGTGTTAATTTACAATATAGCCAATAACATCCCATCTATATGGGTACAAATTTGATATCAAAATATATCTAACCAGGATTCATAAGTAATTTAGCATGTCTTTTTTTAGAATTTAAATCTTTTTTTTATACCTATAATTTCAGCTACTAGAAATATTATATACATAAAAATGTTATAACAGTCATTTTCACCGAACATCGACTAAAAAAAAGAAGAAATAACAAGTCACACAGCCCAAATAACTGAGAAACTCTGACTGTGTGAGAGAGTTTGACAATGGCATTTTGTCTAGAGGGGAAACAACCTTAGAACGATGTGATGCGATCCTTACTCCAATTCTTGATCCTTTGAGGAACACCATAGTCAGTCACCATTGTGAATATTCCAAGCCACATGACCAAAGTGATCCAACTAATAATGGTTGAGATGAAGCTCAAAGCCACAACCGAAACTACACTTCCCAACATAAGCATGACACATGTCAATATAGGAAGAAGGTTTGTGTTATGATTATGAAGTATTGTCCCAAGCACAGGCAATCAGGAGTAAAGCACAATGGCCAAAATCAGCGACATCATCAGCTTGTGCTGATTTATTAACAAAGAATTTCCTGTCATTGTTTGTTGCTGCAACCAAGGTAACCAGCAGGGTTAAGAATTTGTGATGGATTTCTTTCAATTCCTTGAATAGACTGTCCACTTGGTCTCTAAGCACACTCGTTAGGTAAAAAAAAAAAGTTAGACATACTAGAATTATGATGCAATTCTGCTATAAATAAATGTTGCTCAACGCAGAATGTGACAGAAAACACAAACAACAAAAAAATGTCCAATTGGTGAATAATAGAAAGAAGAAATGAGATAAAATCGATAGCAGGGTGTGCAAGTGAAGCATGCAAAAGATGTTAGAATCACCTTCAAACAGGGTTAATGATGGGAAATAGCATATAACATATTTGTGGTTAGAGTACTTCTAGTTACACTAAGTAACGTACTAACCTCATTGAAGTGAAATGATTGGAATTCAGTAGAGGCATGTTTGGTTCTTGCTTCCCTGAGATGAGAGGATGAGTGCTTTCTCGTTTGAGAATTGTTGGTTGGTGTGTGAATTGTGATCATAATATATTGGATGGAATGTTAAATAAGGACAGAGGATATTGAAAATAAATACAATGACTCGGAATATTCATCTGGGACCTCACCAAGTATTCAACGCGCTTCGTTTTGTACGTTTTTTTTATTATTATTTTTACATTCACACACACATCACTGTCACTATTGGACAAACTCTTCTAAGATTTTGGACTTTTGGTCTTAGTTTTTGCTTAATGTTAACTTTTGTTTTAAATTTGGAAAAATCTTGCTGTGTTTCGGAGGGGTTGCTTTTTCTTCCTCGAAAAGGATTACTATCGCGTAATAAATAATGGATTAGGTTCTAATTAAACATTTATCACGATATAATTTTTTTAACCTAGTGTTTAATAGAATTATTAGTATATATCTATATTTTGTGGGTAACCATTTTATGTTAATGATGTAAAGTTGCCTTGTTATCACTGAGGTCTCTTTTTTAAATTATATTTTTTTATGTTCAAATTCGAAATCTCACTTAAAAAAAAAATTGAGTTGAGTTTTGCCTGGACTAAACTTATTAGTATTGTATATCTATATATACTGATAAAGGATTTTGCTAAAATAAATTAAATTGTTGCATTTCATACGTGGATACTAGTATTTTTCTTATTTATAATATTAGTTATTAAACTTTAGCCTTAATTAGGTTATTTATTTTTGGGATTAATTAGGTTATTTTACTTCTAATAATAAATTCTCATTGTCCTTTTTATAAGACCTTTCACTAGCGAAGACAAGGGTACTTACATAATATGCAAATTGACAAAAGTAAACTATGTAGGAACATGTACTTGACTTTGCGTTATCTCCATGTTCAGCCGCATGAAAAAACAAGAGTTAACTAGGCAATTGGATTTTAGCTAGAAAAGCATATATTTGATCTGTTTGTGTCTAATATATTTTTGTATTTATAATAAGCAAGTTTTATTTTGGAATTTTCTGTAAGATATTTTATCATTTCATCAGGTCGTTGAGTTCTTTTTTTCATCACAAAATAGTGTCGAAGCTTACTAAAGAGAGTTTCAAATCTAGTCTGTTAACAACTCATTATTAATTGAATAAGTATATATTAGTTGCAACTTTATAGTTTATTTATTACTTTACAATTTTAATTTTCTCTATATTAATTTCCTATTGAAGTCACTTCCTAATTTACTGTTTATTACTATAAAGTGAAGATCATATACGATATTGCAAATTTGGAAATTAAAAAATATTTTTTAAAGACTTCTATGCACTTCTTTGATATTTAAGTGCATGCAGTAATTTTATTTTTATGTATTTTATTTTGAATTTTTGTAAATAAATACATTAAAATGAAACTTGTAGTGACAAGAGATTAAATTACTGACAATTTTAGTTGTCACTAAGCATAGATTTAAATTGGTAAATTAATTCCTGTCAATTTTAAATGCCACTATCGCACAAGTTATTTCCCATATTTAGTTTTATTTAATCACGGTTTTAATTCCCCACAAAATACAATTTGCATAAAACTTACTCTAAATATTTTCTCAAACATTATAATTTTATACAGTGTGGAATTAAGAATCCTCAATTATTTGAGCTAAAGTTAAAACCGTCATAAATCTACTTCTGAAACCACACCCAAAACAGTAAAACCTTCTATTTTTGGCAATTCAATGTTAAATAATTTTTTTTTTAGGACGTAAATGTTTAAAGTTGGAGAGAGCATAGTTTATTCAAAATGTGTTTTTTTTTTTTTTTTGTCAAAGTGACATTGACATACCCTGTTGTCCAAGTAAAAGAAGTACTTTTTTTGTTAGTAAAAAGAGAAGCCACTTCCCGATCAAGTTTAAAACCAAACGTATTATAAGCGAGTTTGAGAACCTATATATTATATTGACGCAAACAGAATACATGCAAGTTAGTTTCTTCCTTGTAGCATTTGTTGAATGATATAAGATTCCGATTTACATTAGCTTGTCAGTGTTTTTCTAACATAAAAATTATCATGTTTAAAATATTTTTAAACAACTAAATAATTTTTAAAAAATTAAAACACCAAAAGAGGTTAACTTATAATAATAGTTTTCGGAAAATAAAAATATCATCAAATTAAATACTTTTTTTAAAATTACCAAAACACGTAAGTATACATACAATATTTTTTTTAGTAAATACAATTACGTATTATGCAAGACATTTCAATTAATTTTTAATTTTTTTATTAACTTAAAAATTTATTGAATTGTTTGGTAAATAATATTTTAATAAAGTCTAGTGTTATTTGAAACGTGATTTGAACTAATATTTTTTAGCTTTTAACTTTTTATATTTCTTTTATCCTTAATACATTTATTCAATTTTTTTTATTTTTTTAAATAAATCATAATTTTATTATTTTTCTATCATTTTATATTTTTTATCTACTTTAACAATAAATTTTATCAAATATTTATAATTTAATAAATTAAATTTTCACCTTCTAACTAACTTTTCAATTTTGTTGAACAGTCATAGAATATTCTAAATGGTTAACTAAACTTTTAAAACATAAATTTTTTCTAAATTTGATTTTTAGTCCCTAAACAAAAAATTGACCAATCAAGGTTTTTGAATTCTTTTTATTAAGATCTTTAGTCCCTATACTTTTACTATTGAAAAATTTAATTTTTAATTCTTGAAACCTCATTAAATAAATAAAAATAATAAATACAATTTAAATACTAAAAACTAAAATTTTTAAGAGTTTAGGAATTTTGATAGATCAAACAAGAGTTTAAGTATTAAAAATCTTAACCAAAAAATTGAGAGACTTTTAACGGTTAAACTTTTATTTAGCACTAAAAATTGAATTTCAAAAAAAGTTTAGTAAATAAAATGTTAGTTAACCCTATTCTAAAATAAGCAAAGCAATTAAATGTGCTAAATTAGATCAATTAAAAATCCAGATTTACTTACTGAAAGAAGATATCGTAAACTGAATGTAGCTAAAGCAAAACTAAAATTGAAAAGTGCTAGTATCATACATTCAACTGATTAATTATTAAAAAATTGATATGAATTTAATAAATAATTACCAATTTGACCCCATAAGAAATAATAAAAACTCTAACATGTTAACAACCTAAATATGATTGTGGTCTTCAAAACACCAACTTAAAAAACAATTTTTCATCTAAAAAAAAAAGACAGTTTAATAAGAAATAAGATAATTTGATTAAAAAAATCATTAAACCAATTATTCATGACTATTATCTAGATTTTGTTGCATTTGATTTTATCAATTATTATAAATCCAGATATTCTTTCTAACTCCTCATCATAATCTAACAAAGTTTTTTTGGTAGTTATTGATATTTTATAAAAAAATTCTAAAATTTCAACAAAGAGCATATAGTGTATATAATAACCTCAAAGAAGTGAAATGAGTGGAATTTAGGGCAGACATGCTTGTTTGTTGTATCCTGAGATAAGAGCAGGCTTTTTTGTTTCAGAATGGTTCATTGGTGTGCCTCGGTGCTTATATTATTATTATTCATAACACATGCAGGCAGAATTTGACAGAACCATGGTGAAGTCAAAACACGGAACATTAGCCTACGTAATTAATTCTTAAAAAAATGAATACAACACTCCCCCGCAAAAAATGAGATCATTGTGATTGTGATATTAGTTCCCATATTAGTCTGCCATGATAATTAGGATAAAAATTGGTTGTTTTCCTAATATCGATAAAGTAATAAAGTATTCATAAGCTAAAGAGGATGTCAAAGTACAGGAATACAATTTTAAAATCCACGTACCTGAAATCGACGTCATCATAAATTAATTCATTAATAAAGCAAACTGCCGTTAAGCAATAGCATGGCAAAATGGTAAATAAAGCAATAACATGCATTCTGCCATTAAGCAATAGCATGGCAAAATGGCAAATAAGGCAAACTTCCCATTTATCGCCACTAGGCAACAGCACCCTCGTTATAAACCCTCCTTTTCTTCTGACATGAACCCTCATTATACATCTTAAGTTCTCTCATTCTCAACCCTCATTGTAAGCCTGCTCTTATCTAGGATACAACAAACAAGCATGCCTGCCCTGAATTCCACTCATTTCACTTCTTTGAGGTTATTATATACACTATATGCTCTTTCCCATGCATTTCTTCTTTCTATTACTAGACAATCCTTGTGTTCCAGTTTTCCGTCAAATTCTGCCTTCATGTTTTTCTAGCAAAATACTAACTTTTATTTTCCCATAATGATTGTACTTAATTACTTAGCGACAAAGTGATAAATGTATTCAAGGAATTGCAGGAGATCCTCATCAAATTCCTAACACTGCTCATTGCTCTGATTTCAGTAACAAACACTGATTCAGGGAAGCTTTTGTTTACAGAACAGCACAAGCTACTGATGTCTCTGATTTTAACCATTGTCTTATACTTCTTCTTTGCTTCCATTGGGACAATACTTCAGATATATAAGGGAAGCCTTCTTCAACACGTAATTTGGGTCATGCTTATTGTGGGAGCTGTTGTTTCAGTTCTGGCTTTGAGCTTCATTTCAGCCACCGTAGCTTGGATCACTTTGGCTATGTGGGTTGGAATATTAGCAGTGGTTGCCTACGACTATGGTGTTCCTCAAAGGATCACGAATTGGATTAATTAAGGGTCTATCACACAGAGCTAATTAAGGTTGTTGCCTCTCTAGAGAAAGCATCAAACTATGACACTATATCCTGATCACATCACAGTTATGTTGTCCTTTGTGGTGGTTCGTTGTTGTTACTCATGTTTTTTCTTTGTTATATTTTGTATTATATGTTTCTAGATTCTTGACTTAGGAAGAATCTGTTGTTGGATTTGTGAAAATATATCTTCTTTTTAATGATTAGGCAAGTTTTGTTTATCTCTCCCTTTTATGACTAATGGAGTTAATTAAGAATGCCAAAAAGAATGATTTTGATGTAAGTAAATGGATTATTTAGTTTAACTTGTGATAAAATAGATTTAAAAAATAATATTAAAAAGAATTATTTTAAAAAAAGTATGTTAAAAAATTAATTTATGTTTAGAAATGATATTTTAAAATTAAGTTTAAAAGAATTGATTTTATTTAAATTGTATAATAGAACTATTTTTGAAGAATTATTTATGTATAATAGAACTATTTTCGAAGTATTAATATAGGTATATGTTTAAAAATTTGGTAGGTTTTGCACCTAAGAGGAGGGAATATGAAAAGAAACAAGAGAAATCCTGTCAAGATTTTTTCTAAAATTTTATCTGAATAAAAAATAACAGGACGGAATACAAAACGAACAAATCTTTGTTAGTGCAACTATGACAGAAACAAGCTTAATTGGAGTTTATCCATAGCCAATAATGTCTTCATCATACAGAGATCAGCTTATCAAATTTACAATATACTGTATTATAAACCAAATTAAGATAGTTTTAGGAGAAAGTGGAAGACTCAAAAGAAAACAGACATATCCAGCTGAATTTTTTTACAACAATTTGAATCAGAATAGAGAACAAATCAAGTTTTTGATGCAAATGCATGACAGCATTCATCATGTAGATAAAAAAAACACTTGAACTGAGAACCAATTAATCTCAAAAGAACAAAACATATAGCATAAGGTGAGAAATACACATTATAGACAAGAGGAGTTCCAAAAAAGAGCAATGTGATAGACAACACAAGAAGAAACATGAATGACCTCTATCAGTGTAACTATGACAATAAAGCTTCATCGGAGTTTATCCGTAGCCCAAGATAGTTTTCATCATTTAGAGATCAAAATCCACAAGGCATGTGTTTAGGCAAAGAAAACGATACACATGAAGCAACCTAATTTCTCTCCGATTTTACTAAGCTGAATTGCTTATAATAGTGTATGACCTTACACCTATTAACCAATGAAATAAATCAAGAAAGGCAACATGTAGTAAAATCCAAATCAACTTGTATTATATAAATGCAGATCCAGTAAAAAAAAATTGTTACAATTGATTACCTTCTTTCCCGGCCTGACAAGCCTCAAGGCCACCTCAGCAGCAGTATTTGTGGCAGCAACAGGACCTTCCTGAAGAACATGGGTGTGAGCTACCGCAGTGATGAATCCATCTATATGGCATGCCATATCACTGCAACCAACCAAAGAAACAAACATCAACTTCAGAATAATAGCAGAAACCACTGACTCCATTGGAGAGAAATGGCAGACAACGCTGTTTACAGATAAACATGTTGGGAAAGCAACACATCTCTCAATCTTCCTCTTCACATTCTTGTACACATTTCCAGTTTGCTTACACACACAAAGCAAACCCAATAAGCTAATCCATAAATATTAAAAAAAAGACACAAACCAGCAATTGAACGTACATATATGTTAAGAACAGGCAATGCTCCTTCATTTATGAATATTATAAGCTTACTCTCTAATGTATGAATCCCCTTTCTCACAAATATCCACAATCTTCGCCTTCGGTTTACATTCTGAAATAACTAGCATCAGGGCACGCAGAAAAAAAAATACAGTCCAATCTTAGCAAAACAAAAAATGTAAATTAAAAAAAGGTGAACTTCAGCAAGGTTCCAGAAAAAAATTGTGTCCAATGCATGAAATAACCAAAACCCAGATAGAATTTGAGACCACAAACATTAAGTGTAAGAGAGTGAGGAACACACTGTTAACGATCTCAGCAGTGGTTTTGTATTTGGTGACAACTTCGGCAGAAGAGAGATCCAACTCTTTCTCCTCCCTTTCATCGTCCGACATGGTGGCACAACTCTTTAGTCCTTGTAACCTCTGAAACACCCAAATGAAATGGGACAAAGAAATGAGGAAAACAAAAAACAAAAAACCAATCTTTATCCAATTGGGTCGTGCAAGAGAGTGAAAAACCAATAAACAAAGAAGACCAAGATGAAACATTGGGAAATTGATGGATTTTGAAGCAACACTCACTGTGAGGAAGTTGGGGATGATGGCAGTGCAGAGGAATGAGCCTAGAAGAATGGGATTTTAGGAATTAAATAGAAAAAGGGAAGTCTTGTAGAGCCAAACGGTGCTCCTGCTCCTGTGCAACTAGGGTTACAGCCACAGGCAGCTTTGGCTTATATAGGAGTTTTCATTTTCGTTGCAAGAGTACAAACGAGTAGGGTTTTTACCTTCCATTTTTCCCCCTTATTATTTATTTATATATAGTACATTACCCTTTTGGTACTGTGATGTGTATTGTACTATACACAAAACATTAAAACTACAACATGGATGTAATGAAAAAAAAAAAAACAATCAAAAAATACTAGGAGACATTTCTTGTTTTAAATAATTATATGACTTGCTCCAAGTTATTTATCATTTATCATTAGATTACAAAATATAAGATTTTGTTCTAAAGATGGGGAGAAATATTTATAATATTTTTATTTTTAATATATTATTTATTATTAAGTAGATTTCATATTAATTTTATGAAATACTAAATAAAATATATTATATTTTTTACTGTATAAAAATTATTATATAAAAATTAAAACTTACGTTAATTTTAATGTTAAAAATCTGTTGTATAATATTTATATTTTTTAAATTAGAATAACTTTAATAATTTTTTTGTAGTTGAGTGTCTTTCTTTTATTTTTTGACATATGTTTGTGGATTTTTGTATTGAATGAATCCATATTTTCTTTTCCTTTAATTAGTTATCCCATCAAAGATAATATTTAAAAAAAATTATTATTTTCATGTATTTTACAAAATGACATCTTATTAAATAGCAGTTATCAAATAATTATGTTAAAAAGAAGTTAACAAATAACTAGATTTCTGTTAATTGGTTATTGGTACTTAGGAATTAATCAATTGTCATTCGTTATTTGAACACAATTAACTATGAAAGAGCACATATATGTGAATATTCATTAATCAATGAATGAATTAATAATCAAGTGTTTATCATATTTGTTCCATTTTCTTTTTCTTTCATATTGTATGTGAAACTCATTAATTGAACACGGCTGTGTGATACTAATATGGAACAATACAGTTTGTTTTTTAAAAAATGTTAACTGGTTAACTAACGATTATCAATAAGTTAGTTTCTGTTAGTTGGTTATTAGTAGTTAAATTAATCAATTGCCATTTATTAGTAGTTTCTCTTCTTTTAATGTAATAGATAAAATAGGAGGATGAATTTTACAATTAAGTCTTTAATCATTCATAGTCTCTTTTTTAAAATTTGTTCTCAAACTTGTTCATCCTCTAGGGATAACCAAATTCGTTTCCCACCCATAAAATTGTCATTCTTACTTATTAGTATATCAGGACTAATGTCAAATTAGAAATTATAATAAAGTAGGACAAAGACATATTTAATCTTTCTTATCTTTACTTTTACTTATGAAAAGGACGATTTTGGAGACATGAGAATATAAAAAGAAACAAGTATAAAAAAAATTAACTTTATTTTCTTGGAGCTAAGGAAACTCATGGGAAACATACTAACCTTTTTCATAAAAGATATACTTTACTTAATCACAAGTAGTCACAATCTCGGTTCTTTTCTTTTTTTTTTTTTCTATACAATAGAATAAAGTTCGGATATTGATAGAATTTGTCTAATTCTTCTTTGTAGTATAATACTTTAGTAGATTTTGCTTCATTTATAATAGAATATTTTTCATTTAGTTTAGTTTTAATTTTTATTTATAAGATTTTCCATTAAAAAAGGAGTCTTTATGTCACGTTACAGAGGACCTCGTTTCAAGAAAATACGTTGTCTGGGGTCTTTACCAGGACTAACTAGTAAAAGGCCAACAGTCAAAAGCGAACTTAGAAATCAATCGCGCTCCAGTAAAAAATCTCAATATCGTATTGGTTTAGAAGAAAAACAAAAATTGCGTTTTCATTATGGTCTTACAGAACGACAATTGCTTAAATACGTTCGTGAAATTATAATTTTAAAAACGAGAGAAAAAAAATCTTGAAGTTTATAAATGTAATAATAAATTGTTATAAATTTGTATATGCTTAATAGGCTTCATTTGAGTGTACACGGGTTTTATCATATATAAAAACTATGATTTGTATAAAATAATTTTGTAAACATGTTGAAATTATAAAGAATGTAATAAAACCTGTGTACACTCAAATGAAGCCTATTAAGCATATACAAATTTATAACAATTTATTATTACATTTATAAACTTCAAGATTGTTTTTATTTTCTCATTTTTAAAACTATAATTTCGAGATTCTGATGACTTGTGATTAAGTAAAATATATCTTTTATTAAAAAAGGTTAGTACGTTTTCCATGAGTTTTCTTAGCTCCAAGAAAATAAAGTTGAATTTTTTTTTTTATACTTAGCTTGTTTCTTTTATATTCACATGCCTCTAAAACCGTCCTTCCATTAGTAGAAGTAAAGACAAGGATGGTTAAACATGTCTTCGTCCTACTTTGTTATAATTTCTAATTTGGCATTAGTCCTGATATACTAATAAATAAGGATGACAATTTCGTGGGTGGGAGACGAATTTGGTTATCCCTATCCTCGACCCATTAAGGAAGAATAAGTTTGAGAACAAATTTAAAAGAAGAGACTATGAATGATTAAAGACGTAATTGTAAAATGAAAACATGGTTATCTGTAGTTGGTTTCCCAAGTTCTTCACTATCCATAACTAGGAAAGGTGTGCAAGTTGCTCAAGTCCCTTTATAGACTTAAGCAGGCTAGGAAGAAGTGGTTTGAAAGACTTTATTTCTTCCTTATTAACCACGACTTCATATAATCATCAATTGATCATAAACTTAGTAAGAGCTTTCCAAGGTGAATTTATTTCTACATCATTAGCTTGGTATCATGGGCATTGGATCCCTCAAGTATTCCTTGGGAATGGAAGTTGCACATTTTTCGAAGGGAATCCCTTTTTGCCAATGAAAATATTAGTTAGGTTTCCTTAGTGATACAGGTGTTCTTAGTTGTAAGCTTGCTAGTACACCTTTTGAGAATACAAGAGAACTATAAGAATATTGTTATATCTAACCACCACTAGGCTAGATATCACATATATGGTGCAACAATTAAGTCATATTTTGTCTTGCTCCACGATGACACACTATCTTCCCATCATATACTAATATACCTAAAAGGATGTCCAAGATATAGAATATTTTTTCCTCTAGGATCCTCTTTATAGTTCACTAGTTAGGAGATGCAAATTGGTCAAGGTGCCCATATTTTAGTCACTCCATCCGCATGTATTGTTTCTACTTGGGAAACATTCTTACTAGCCAAAATTCAAAGAAGTAACAAATTGTTGAAGGGATCGATATTCAATTTCTGAAGTTGCGATGTGAATGTGTGTGTCTGCGTTTGGTGAAGATGAAACCGGTTAACGAGTTGCAGATGAAAATTTGGATATTTTTTGTTGGAAGTGAATTAAAAGCGTAAAAAATTGAGACAATAGTTACGAAATTTCTAACGATTTTTAATTATCAGGAATTGTTTGACATCTTTCAAATGCTTCAATCAAGTATTTTCTAACGATTTAAGACTGCTATAAAATTAATCACCACAAAATATTATTAATTGATTAAAATATTTATGCCATGTCATCATTGTATAACAATAAATTTAATAGTAAGGATAAAAAACATTGAGGGACAAAAAGTCGAGGGACTAAGACTGATCAATTTTTTGTTTAGGAACTAAAAGTAAAAATTTGAAAAAATTTAGAGATCAAATTCATAATTAATCACTTTTAGAAATCAAATCTTAATTAGTAAATTTAAAACACTCAACTATCTATCAATCATGTCAAGCTTTATTCATAATGGTTTAACAAAAACAATCCTTTTAACTAACAAGACAATGCATAAAAAAAACAAAGTAAAATATACATATTGTAAAATGTAAATGATAATTATTGTGCATGCTTAATTTTTGCACTTAATTTTCACAATAATCATCTTAATTATTCTCATTTATTGCTTAATTTGATCCCAATAAATTAGACTTTAGTGTTCTTGTAGATTTTTAGCTTTATGAAGTTAATTTTAGTGAATTAATTAGTTTTAGTTGTGTTTTGTAGATTTTTAGTGCATCAACAAGGAAGGAAGAATTTATGGGTTGATAAAGCAGCTTGTTTGGCACACTTGCATGCACTTAGCACGTTAGAGTCAACTGGGAAGGCCACATGGCAAGCATCTGGAGACTATTGGCGGAAATTTGAAGCTCGGTGCATGTTTAGTGTGAGGTGTGCATTGAACTAATTGTTCTCACTACCAAAGATTTAGGCTAAGCACGCACCTTAGGATCACCGTGCAGTCACTTGGACAAGTGTTGTTTTTGTATGCACAGATAACGCGAACTCTGGGCTCAACACGCAAGCCATTTTGCAGAAATGACAATGCAACGCTTCTAAACCTATTTAAACCCTTTTTTTTATTGGGATAGGGAGTAGCATCGACCAAGGATTGTGTGTGGACACTGAGGCTAGTTCATCTATTGTTTTGGTGTGCTAAGCTACTCTCATGTAATTAATCTTTATATTTATTCAATTTTATTTCCTATTTTATTGCTTGTTTTATGGTTTTATTACCTTAGTTTTAATTCTTTATTTTTATTGTCATTGAGAAATGCTTGAAAACTGAGTTTTGAATAGAGCATTTAATGAATATCTCATCTATGGATGGAGGGATGTTTGCTAGTATCATTAGTGATCATTCATATAAACATCTCCATAGTTAAAATGTCACTTTTTAACTAAGATTTGAAAGTAACTTCTAATGGGTGTTATGTCTATGGATGAAATAACACTTGTTAACCTTGTTTAACCTTTGTTCATGAATGCAAGTGGTTTAACTTGACTTGCTAAAGGATTAAGAGTTGAGTTAAACAACTTAGTCTCTTTCACACGATGGATCATGATTAGAGCATTGTCATAAATTGAGGTAGCATTAGAATGAACATTATTAGATAAAGAAAATCTTTGGGATTACTGAGATTGTCAATTTAGTGTAACCAAATCCTCAATATTTCATTTATTTTTTTATTTAGCTCCTCTTGCCCACTAATTATTTATGTTTGTATTCACCTTTTATTTGTTATGTATTTAGTTTAGAACAAACTTTATTTTCTGCTTTATTACATTTAAAACAAAATCTACTTTGCCTAAAACTTGAATTTGCAAAAATAACTTATATCAATAAGTCTACTCAAACTTTTTGTCTTATACTATTTGCACAATAATTTGATATGTTTGTCGATGACTTATTAAACACATTAAAAGTAAATAATAGAAAACCTTTATAACAACATGTAAATTATTCTTATTTAGCCATCTTTTTTTGTTCATTTTAGATTGTTAGCGACAACCTTAAAAAGTTCACCATCATTGACCAAAGGATAAATAGTCATTTTTGTCCCTCAATGTGTAATTCACTGACAAATGCGTCCCTGAATGATCAAAATACAAAATTTAGTCCTTAAAAGTGTAAAAAGTGTGACAAATATGTCCTGCTGTTAACTTGCATCCGTCACTGTTAATAAAATAGTTTACATGGTACGGAGAGACAAATTTGTCACTGAAATGATCGCCAACGTGGATTGTCAGCATATGGGCATATTTGTCATAATATTTTTTTGACTTTCCGTCTTCACATTCCGCTGACAAATGCGTCCCTGAAAGATAAAAATGTAAAATTTAGTCCCTGAAAATATAAAAAGTGCGACAAATATATCCAGACGTTAATAATAGATTGTGACTAATTATTATTATTATTATTATTATTATTATGTGCTTATAATTTACTGCTCCTATTCGTTTAGTACTTATGCAATATATTTTTTAAATTTCCTTTATATATATATATATATATATATATATATATATATATATTGATTTCCTTGTCAAACCTTAATCTTTGCTGTTAAAAAAAAATGTTATCTTATACCTTATAATTTTATCAAATTTCTACTAAATTTCTTATTTTTAATCTTTAAAATTATTCCATATCACAATTCCAACTTAAGTGCTCTCATATTTAGATTGAAAATAATATGTCGAGAGTTTTGAGTAGAAAAAACAAAACCGGCCGCGGGACCAAATTTATTTATTTTAAAAAAAGAACCCAAATAAATTTAAATACTTTGGATAAATCTTATGTGCTTCCATTGGAAACAACACTTATTATACATAATATGAATGAAATGAAAATAGTTACTAACAAATGAAGAACCCAAGTAAATTTAAATAAAAAATACAATAATGCTCAAACTAATACAGACAGAGGTTAGCTTTAAAAAAACAAAAAAAAAACTAATACAGAGGTTTATTCTTTACCTTTGGGACGTAGAGTTGTATATCTCGCTGAGACTTTGCATTCCATTTGACATACTGTGACAGAGTACGTAATAAAAATTAATAATTAATTGAAAAAACAAAAAATTTCAAGAAATAAAAGACTTTCATTTTTTTTAAATGGTAACTCAATTTTTTTATATCATAAAACTAAAGAATTTTATTTTATTTTAGAAAATAAGTAGTTATATTGATTAATTAAAAAACTAATTAACAATTTGATAGATGGATAAATAGATAAATAGTCAAAGTATAAAAGTTCAAATCTTAAGATGTATTTTAGTGTTTTTAATCCCTTTTTCCATAGCTTCTCTCCTATATAATTTATTATTAATGTCCGAATATATTTGTTGCACTTCTTATACTTTCAGAGACTAAATTTTATATTTTCATCTTTCAGGGACGTATTTGTCAGCGGAGAGGGGATACGAAAAGTAAAAAAAATATTATGACAAATATGTGCATATGCTAGCAATCCACTTTGGTAATCATTTCAGTGACGTATTTGTCCCTCCGTGCCACGTAGGTTATCTTATTAACAGTAACGGACGGAAGTTAACAGTAAGATATATTTGTCACACTTTTTACACTTTCAAGGACTAAATTTTGTATTTTTATCTTTTAGAGACGCATTTGTCAACAAATTATACATTGAAGGACAAAAATGACTATTTACCCTTAACCAAATT
The DNA here is from genome assembly GCF_000004515.6 of Glycine max. NCBI lineage: Eukaryota > Viridiplantae > Streptophyta > Magnoliopsida > Fabales > Fabaceae > Glycine > Glycine max. Next base: position 48,850,517 of record NC_038254.2, on the reverse strand, counting down.
TCATACTTTCATTCATCTTTGTTGCTATAAACCTTCGTCATGATTCATGACTTCATATACAATCACATGAACTGTAAAAACACTTTTAGAATAAATAAAAGTTGGAATAGAAAGTTAAAAGAAAACATTGGCATGAATATACCTTCCAACTAATAAAAAAATGTTAACGTAAAAATATCTTAAAGGACTATTTTAAAAAAAAATAATAAAAGCTAAACTAAAATCCAAATATTTAATAGGAAACAAAAGATTAAGATGACATGTTAGGCTGAGAATAGTATGTGGTTATATTTTTTCTGTTTTAAAATCAATTTTTGCACCGAATCAAATTAATTTTAAAACGATAAGTTAAACAAATTTCAAAGATGAATAGAATTAATCATAGGGATAGACTTATCAATTTTTTTTTAAAATGTCCTTATGTCTTTACTTTAAAAATATTTTGTTATACTATTTTTTAATATGATATTAGTATAAAGTATTTATTAATTTTACCAATAACTATATTTATTGGAGAACTTGACAGACCATTAAATAAATTTAATTGTTTTAAGTTCAGTATTAAAATATCATTTCAAACCTTAAATAATTTTTTAATCATTTTTAAATCAAGTATATTTAATATTAATTCCTGAAAAATCAATTCTATAAACAGTTAAAGGAAATAATTTGTTATTTGGTTTAAAATTCTAAAACTTACTCAATTTAAAACTCAACTAAGCATGAAAAAGAAAAGATGCTTTCATAAATCCAACAATAGATTCTTCCTAAATCAAAACTCTAGAATCCTAACTAAAACCAAATCAAAGAAAAAATATAACATAACTACAAAACACAATAGAACTGATAAACTCTAACTATGTGAAGAAAGTATAGAGTCAGAGTTTGGCAATGCTACTTTCTCTAGAAAGCCAACATCCTTAGCACTGTGTGATGTGATAACGGTTAAATATAAGTTATTTTTTATAATAAAAATATATTGAAAATATCTTTAAAAATATTTATTTAGCAGTTATTTTTTTACTTAAATGATAAGAATTGATATTTTTCTTATTTATGACTTGCAAATATGAAAAAGAAGGATCAAAATAAAAAAAGATAAAAAAATATCAAAAATATAAATAAGGAAGATTTTTTGCATCAAGCCCAAGTCCATTTCAGTAACTATAAAAAGGGAGTCAAGCCCAAGTCCACTCAAGCAGCTATGAAAAGGAAGTCAAGCTAAGGAGTAAAGACACACCGAGTCTGAGAGCACTCTAATACACACCTAAAGCCCAAGAACTTTCCCGTAGGAAATTCTTTTTTCTCTTTCATCATTTTCTATTTCTTTTTTCCATCTCTTCTCCTCGATCAGTTCCTATACCCTTTTGCTAGTGTAAGGCCCCTTATGGTTATGAGAGGCTAAATCCTTAGTTAGAGTCTGACAGGTCAAAAAGTCAACAGATGTATTGTATACTTCATATTTATCAATGCAAACATGTGTTTTCTTTCCTATTATTCTTTCTTACTTTTAATTTCATGCATCATTCATTCTTGCATCACCTTTGGGGGTTAGGTGCTCGATAGAGGGTAATCCTTAATAGAAAAACAATGAAGGTTTTGCATGCATCTGTTTTAGGAATTAGTCGTTCGACAGAGGATAATTTTTAATAAAACTAAAAAGAAGGGGTATCTTAATAAAATCATTGCTAGACATAGAGTGATTGAATTATACTCATGCATCAAAGCAAGCATCTAGAACTAGAACTTTCATGCATTTTATCTATTGACTCTTTGCAAAGACATTTAGGAGATAGATAGGTAAAATATGTTTGTCATTGTGAGACATCAGTGACAAGTATTTTAATAGACGTGGGTAGGATAAATTCACCTGATTAATAGAGAAAAATCATAAATAATACATCTTAGGCAAATAAGACATGCTAGGTCCTAACATTCTCATCCCATTGAATTACCTATTATTTATTTTGTTTTCTATTAATAGTTATTATTTTATACTTTGTTCTTTTAAAATTATCTTTTAAACCTCATCTTATCTTTTTCTCTTATAAATTGAAAATTATCAAACACAAGTACAAAACAAAATTCTTGTGGAAATCGACACTCGGACTTCCGAGTCTTTATTACTTGGACATTTGATACAGTTGCCAACGAGTTAACATGATGAGACCCTTAATCCAATTTTTTATCCTTTTATGAGCACCATACTCATAGGAAATCAATGTGAATATTACAACCCACAAGGCAGGGTCGGCTTAAGGCCCAAACAGGTCAAGCAAGGGCTTTAAGCCCCAAAAAACATGCCCTAATTTTTTTAGTACTAATATACCTCAAAAAAATTATTGTAAAATTATATTTGAAAATAAATTTTAATTAAAATATTATAAGTAACTATTAATCTTTTTATTGGTATCGTAAGTAATAATTAATGAACCAATATCATAACTTTGTTTGGAAAAAAGAGATTTAATAGCTAATAGTTAAAGAAACCCAAATTTTTTTCTTTTATTTCTATTCTCTTCCTATTCAATTCTAATTATGTCGTCTTTTCTCATTGTCTCTTGTACTTCTCTATCTATCTTCTCGCATGCTTCTTCAGTTTACATGATTCTTGTTTCACTTTGACACATTAATCAATAGCTCCTCAATACCTATTTGTTTATTCTTATCTCTTATGTATATGTGTCTCTATTTGGAGGGTAGAGGGAACAATTGGCATTTCTTCCTTTTGAGTGTGTCAATATCAGGTAAAAGCTAAAAATAAAACTTACTGTACTCATAGGGGGTGTTTGATTTGACTGTTTTCTATTTTCATTTTCACTGGAAATAGAAAATGGTGATGGAAATGTGTTTTGTTGCATTTTTGAAAATATTTTCAGTGAAAATATTTTCTCAAACAAACCAAAAATTGAAAATAATAAAATCTCATTTTCAGTGTTTTTAGTTGAAATCAAGAACCTCATTTTGGGTAAAATGAAAATACGGTGACAAGGAATGTAATTTTAAGCAAATCTAAAAATACATTTTTTTTAAAACCGCATTTTCAGTGTTTTTATTTCTTGAAAGCAGAAAATAAGAAGTCAAACCAAACATGTTTTCATAATTCTAATCTTTTGAAAATGAAAACAATTTTCAGAAAATAAAAACAGGAAATAAAAACAAAAACTGAAAATGCAAATCAAACACACACTTATTTACTCAAATTTTCTTTTGTTGATAATTATTACATACTTACATGTTACTTTATCAAATTATAATTGCCTTTTCTATCGAAAAGTGTTAATTTAATAATCCAAAATCTTATACATACAGTAGTAGTCTCATTATTGTATTGACAAATGATAAGTTATATATATATTATTCAGCTTCTACCCGAACTCATGATGAATTGAGAGATTGATCTCAAAATAAGTTTATTTTTTATTATTTTATTAATGAATAATGATTAATCTCAAAATAATTTATGCAGGTTTAACAAAAAGGTTGAAATTTGAAAATTAAGTTTAAGCACCTACCAAAGAAGAGAAAGAGACTTGAGACTTCAAGATACTACGATCAAGTTCATTTTCTTGACGACCAGAATCAGGTTTTATTGTTTTAGCTCATTCTTATTTTATATACTCATCTTTGTAGTGTTTTATATATTATAATTTTTAGTTTCATACAAAAATATATATAATAAGTATGTCAACTAGAAAATATGAATCAGGCTATTCAAAACTTCAAAAAAAGAAAAGAGTCAAGGCTTTAATTGCATCACAAAAAGGAACTATGGATAAATTTATAAAAAAAGATGGGAAAAATGAATTAGAAAATACAAGTGGGTACTCTTTGAATGAACAAGATAACAATTTAGATATAGCTGAAAGCAACAATAGAGAAGTAGTTAGTGATGAGGATAATTATAATTCTGATTCTCAAACTCATGATAACGAGGAGGAGATTGAGAGGCTAGATGATTCTACTTTTGAAAATATATATGATCCAAGCCAATGGAAGAATATTGATACGACTTTGAGAGATTTATTAGTAGAAAAAGGCTTTATTAAAGTTACTAATATGGATTTCCCAAAGGATAAATATTCTAGGCACTTTTCTTCATCAAATTACATTCAAAAATTGCCTAATGGAGAAAAACATGAAAGAAAATGGCTAATTTATTCTAGAGATTTGGATATAGTCTTTTGTTTTTGTTGCAAATTATTTAATATTGTTTCTTGTGCAAGTAAACTAGCTAACGAAGGTAGTAAAGATTGGAGAAATCTTAGTGCTAAGTTGAAGAGTTGTGAAATAACGAATGAGCATATTACTAACATGAATGCATGGATTGATTTGGAAATGAGATTGGTAAAAAATAAAACAATAGACAAACATGTTCAAGAACAAATAAATAGAGATGAAGAACATTGGAGAAATGTGTTGTTAAGAATAATTGCAGTTGTTAAAACCCTTGGTAAAAATAACTTAGCCTTCCATGGAAAAAATGAAAGGATCTACCAACAAGCTAATGGAAATTTTTTAAGCCTAATTGAAATGATTGTAGAATTTGATCCAATCATGCAAGAACATATTCGTCAAATTAAAGACAAAGAAATTCACAACCATTACCTTGGGCATAATATACAAAATGAGTTGATAAATCTGTAAATAGGCGAAATCAAAACAAAAATTATAAAAAAATTAAGGATGCGAAATATTATGCAATCATACTTGACCGTACTCCAGATATAAGTCATCAAGAGAAAATGTCTTTTGTATTAAGGTGTGTGGATATTTCATCAACTCTCATACAAGCTAATGAGTATTTTTTTAGAATTTTTAAAAGTAGATGATACAAGTGGAAAAAGTCTTTTTGATGCTATTATAGATGAATTAAAAATTGTTGGACTTGATATTAATGACCTTAGGGGACAAAGATATGATAATGGATCTAATATGAAAGGAAAATATCAGGGTGTGCAGAAAAGATTCCTTGATATTAATCCTAGATCATTTTTTACTCCTTGTGGTTGTCATAGTTTAAACTTAGTACTTTGTGATATGACTAACTCTTGTCCTAAAGCTACATCTTTCTTTGGTGTGTTACAACATGTATACACTTTATTTTCTTCTTCTACAAAAAGGTGGAAAATTTTACAAAACCATATACATAACTTAACTCTTAAATCATTGTCACAAACACGTTGGGAAAGCCGTATTGAAAGTGTGAAAGCTGTAAGATTTTAAACTTTACAAATAAGAGATGCTTTATTTGAATTAGTTGAAGCTAGTGATGATCCTAAAATAAAAAGTGAAGTTGAATTGTGTCGCGGTGATTTTTTGATATCAAGCTATTGATTAGCATTGACTCGCATTTTTAAGATCACCACCGATCTTTTATTTTTCCGAAGAAAAGGGAGAAAGCTCGAAAAACCCTATTTTTGAGAGATCAAAGGTCCGGGGGTTGGTTACGCAAAGGGAAGGTACTAGCACCCTAAACGTCTATAGTACTCTATAGGAACCTCTTGCTTATTTTATCTTTATGCTAAATTAATTATTTGTTTGGAAATAAATGCTCAAGTGTGGAAAGATTAAAGAGGTGGGTTCGAAAGAAAGGAGAAGAAAAAAGTTTTTGTTTATTTTTATTTGATTTGGGAAGACAAAGTCTTTTGCCTACATACCCGAATGGGATCAAAATCATGTAGTTCGGAGTAGAAAGTCAAGTGATTGGTTTTGATTGATTTTAAAGTTCGAAAAAAGAAGAGTTTAGGCAAGGTAAGAGGCCGAAAAGGCATAGAAGAAATAAAAGAAGTGAGTTCGATTGATTTTAAATTAGAAAAAATGTTTTGATTGATTAAAGATTGATTAAAGATTTGATTAAGAAAGAAAGAAAAGATTGACCCTTTTTTTTGAAATTTTGATTATGGAAAGTTTTTGTTTTTTTTTTTTTTTTTTTTTTTTTTTTTTAATTATGCGGAGATAAGTCTAAACGCGCCGGATCCCTTAAAATGACGTTGGATCAAGTGAGGGTCCCTTTTCCTCGGATACGGTTCAAATCACATGATCGTCCTCGGCGGGAAACATAAAAATAAATGTGAGTGTCGGTGCAGATTCTCATTTTTTTTTTTTTTTTTTTTTTTTACATTGGACCTAGATACATTCTAATTGGCAATAATAAATAAAAATTGCAAATGCATTAAAATAAATATGCTGGAAGAAATAATAAAATGCATGAAATACAAAACAATAAATACATATGGTGCATAAAATAAATAAAGAAAATGAAATGCAAGACATAAAAATAAATATAATGCTGGAAATAAATAAAATAAAAAAAATGAAAATAAAAATGCAAGACATAAAATAAACATGATGCTAAAAAATAAAAAAATGCAAGACATAAAGTAAATATGATGCATAGAATAAAAAATAAACAAAATAAAATAATAAAAAAAAAAGCAAAACATAAAATAAGTATGATGCTGAAAATAAAATAAAACGAAAATAAAAATGCAATACAGAAAATAAATATGATGCTAAAAAGAATGCGAGACATAAAAATAAAATGCAAGGCAAAAATAAATAGGGTACATAAAATAAAGAAAATATAAGTGCAAGACAAAAATAAATATGTGGCTGGAAAATAAAATGCAAGACAAACAATTAAACATGATGCTGGAAAATAAATAAAGAAAATAAAAATGCAAGGCATAAAATTAAATATGATGCGTAAAAATAAAAATGCAAGACATAAAATAAATATGGTGCGTAAAAAAAGAAAAAGAAAAGGGTGCAGTAAGGAAAAAAGGGGGTGAGAGTAGGAATCGGAAAAGAAGAAAAGAGAAAAGAAAAAAAAAAAAATGGGCCAGAGGTGAGTCCAGCGGGCCAAAAAAGGAGAACCGGACCGGTTTGGTCCAAGGAAAAAAAAACCGAACCGGTCCGGCCTCTATATAAGGGCTCGGGGCCGGTTTTTTCCCATTTTTAAAAAACTTTTCTCTCTCTTCTCTTTTCTCTCTTCCCTTTTTCTCTCTTCTCTCTCTAGCACACACCGCCGGAAGTTGTTTACCGGCGCAGTGGCTGGCCGGCCATGGGTGGCGGCGCCGCCGCGTCGGAAACAGAGTCTCCTCCTTTTTTAAAAAAAACTACATGTTCTGAATTCCTTTTTTCTCCTAGTCCTCAAATCCACCGTTATTTTTTGAAAACCAACACTGATGAAGCCTAGATCTAGCCTTGAATCTTAGAAAAAAAGGTGAACTACCTTTGTCCTTGTGTTATCGTTTAAGCTTCAGAGTGAAAACGGTTACAGCTTGGGTTGTGGGTGTGGGTGTTTGACGCAGTGCTTGTGGTTGTGTGGGTGTGGGTGTTTGACGCGGTGCTTGTGGTTGTGTGGGTGTGGGTGTTTGACGCGGTGCTTGTGGTTGGTGGTGTTTGGTGTGGGCTTGGCCGCTAGTGGTGGTTGGTGTAGGCTTTAGGCCGCATGAGTGAGTGGGTTACTGTGTTTGCAGGGATTTCTGTTCTAATGTTTTGATTTTATGAGCAAGATGATTTTGGTTTTTTTTTGTTTTTGTTGGTGGTTCACGGAGGAGGAGGGTGTTGCTGAGTGGTGGCTGGTGGTGGCTAGTGGTTCACGGAGGGGAGGGTGGTGTTGAGCGGTGGCTAGGCCGATGGTTAGTGGTGGCTTGGCTGTTGGTATTCCGACTGTTCGTATTCACCTCTGCCCTCTCTCTCCGACATGCACAGTAATTAATGCCGCATTTAAAGGTCATAATTAGGGTAAAAAAACGAAGAGCCCCTCTGGGCCTGGACCGAGAAAACCGAAAAGAAAAAAGAAAAAAGGAAAGGAAAAGGAAAAAGAAAGAAAAAGAAAGAAAAAAAACAAAATATAAAACAGCAAAATAAAAAAATAAAATAAAATAAAAAAAAAATAATAATAATAATAAAAAAAAATAAATAAAAAACGAAAAGAAGATACTAATAAAGATATTAATAATAAAAAACGGAAATAAAAAAAAACACTTAATAAAAGGAAAAGAAAAGAAGAAAATAATAACTAAAAATAAAAAAACAATAAAAAGAGGTAAATAAATAAATAATAATAATAAAAAAGGGGCGTCTTCAAAACAAAAATGAGGTATTTTAAAATACCTCCCTGCCGAAATTTCATCTGAAATGATAGAAATTTCCGGCTTAAAAGACGAGAAAAAAGAAATAAAAACGGGTCAAAAATGGGGTATGACAGATGCCCCTATTTAAGTCTCTTCGTTACGGAGATTTAAAAGTGAAACTTTTAAAGCGACGGGTCGAAGAGATTTAAATACAGAGTACACCATTTTTGACCAATTTCAACTACAAAATGCTATGAATGCACTGTTATGCACGTAATGTTGCGAATGCTTGCGATGCAAGTATGAATGCAAGACGAGGTAAATGGCTCGACTGGGAATAACAAAACCAAATGGTACCCGATTTTGTTAAAGAAAAGGGGTCCGACTGGGGGTCACACGGTTTTACTGGGGGTAAATGTCAGCTGTTCGGTTGACGACGAACTGCCACTGACGACAAAGGAACAAAGATAAATGCCAGATGATCGGGTTATTGCCGAACTAGCCAACTGTCCAGAATTGAAGATAAATGTCAACTGTTCGGGTTATTGCCGAACTAATCAATCTGACCAAAACAAAGATAAATATCAACTGTTCAAGTTATTGCCGAACTAGTCAACTGACAAAAAACAAAGATAAATGTCAACTGTTCAGGTTATTGCTGAACTAATCAACTGACAAGAAGCAAAGATAAATGTCAACTGTTCAGGTTATTGCCGAACTAGTCAACTGACAAAAAACAAAGATAAATGTCAACTGTTCAGGTTATTGCTGAACTAATCAACTGACAAGAAACAAAGATAAATGTCAACTGTTCAGGTTATTGCTGAACTAATCAACTGACAAGAAGCAAAGATAAATGTCAACTGTTCAGGTTATTGCTGAACTAATCAACTGACAAGAAACAAAGATAAATGTCAACTGTTCAGGTTATTGCTGAACTAATCAACTGACAAGAAGCAAAGATAAATGTCAACTGTTCAGGTTATTGCCGAACTAGTCAATCTGACCAAAAACAAAGATAAATATCAACTGTTCAGGTTATTGCTGAACTAATCAACTGACAAGAAGCAAAGATAAATGTCAACTGTTCAGGTTATTGCTGAACTAATCAACTGATGACATGAAACAGAGGCAAATGATGCACAAGCTGTTCATTAAAGAAATTGCCACTTGGCGGAGAGAGGGTGACACCTTTGGATCAGACCCATTGGGGATGACACTTGGGGAAATAGAAGATTACAAATTATTCATGATTGATTGAAATGAAAAGATGATTGAAGCAAGACTCATGATGGTTAATGCAGCCATGTACGCATGATATTGTCTTTATTGTACATGCATGAATGTGTATACGCATGAACGTATGAATGCCTGAATAACGACCCGACTTGTATGACTGTATGGAGATTAACTTGTATGATTATGTGAATGATAAATTTGATGGAACAAGATTGGACAGGTAAGATGGAAAGTGACCCGACGTCGCATCACAAACACTCGGCAATCTTCAATGGGGATGATGCCACCAGGGTGTATCAAAATAGTGACGGAGTAAAGCCCGGCGTATGCAGCAACCGATGGGAATAAACATTTCTTGGGAGAACGTGCCAATCCAAAAAACATGGTAGAAGAGCTAGTGCTTCTGTGGTCATGCTTATTATTATTATTATTATTATTATTATTTTTTTTTTTTTTTTTAAAAAAAAAAAAAAAAAAAAAAAAGCAATTGACCACGTGCAACCTGCAAGGTTTATCCATTCTCAGGATAGCTGTTGACACGCCCTTCATCTATTCACGAGTTCAAAGAAAAAGTGTTTTGTTGTTTGTGCTTCTCAAAAAAAGATATGAAAGAAAATTTATGATTTTGAGAAATATTTTGTTTCAAATGCTACCATAAAAAAAAGGAAAGGTTTTATAAGCTGAATAAATGAGAATTCCAAATGAAAGGCAACAGGCTCAAATTTATTTGAAAGAGTGGTGACCTGCCAATGGCATGGCTCCACTGATCTTACAAAGTTTGGAAAATGGTAAATATAAATCGAAGGTTCATTGAACACAATAACCGTTGTTCCCTCTGACAACCTTGAATCCCACTGTTTGGATGCTTCAGATTCAGGGTCTCCTTGACATTCCATTGTGCCTCAAATGAACAAAGATCATCTCAATGCAGTTACTTTGTCTTTTGGTCCTTAAATTTTGCATAGATCGCCCTTTCGGGTTTTCGACCTATCAGGCTAATTATTTTTCTGTTTGATGTCTCTAACTTTTGCCTGGGTCGCCCTTTCGGGTTTTCGACCCACCGAGACGCTCATTTTTGCCTAAGCCGCCCTTTCGGGTTTTCGACTTACCGAGCTGTTCTTTTATTTTTAGACAAAGTATTTCTTGACTGCATCCACATTCACGGGACGAGGGAGCTCATCCCCATCCATAGTCGTAAGAGTCAGTGCACCACCAGAGAAAGTTCTCTTGACGACATATGGGCCTTCGTAATTAGGCGTCCACTTGCCCCTAGAGTCGGGTTGGAAAGATAAAACCTTCTTGAGAACAAGATCTCCTTCTTGAAACACACGAGGACGAACCTTCTTGTCGAAAGCCTGCTTCATCCTCTGTTGATAAAGTTGTCCGTGGCACAAGGCCTTCATGCGTTTTTCTTCAATTAGATTCAACTGATCATATCTGCTTTGGCACCATTCAGCTTCTGATAACTGGGCCTCCATTAGAACTCTCATTGATGGAATCTCAACCTCCACAGGGAGTACTGCTTCCATACCATACACCAAAGAGAAGGGGGTTGCCCCTGTTGAAGTACGCACTGAAGTGCGATACCCATGCAAAGCATACGGTAACATCTCATGCCAGTCTTTGTATGTGACCACCATCTTTTGCACTATCTTCTTGATATTCTTGTTTGCAGCCTCAACTGCGCCATTCATCTGAGGTCTGTAAGGAGAAGAATTGTGATGCTCAATCTTGAACTCTTCACACAAATCTTTCATCATCTTGTTATTCAAGTTCGTTCCATTATCTGTAATGATTCTGTTGGGCACACCATAACGGCAGATGATCTGATTCTTGATAAAGCGGACCACAACTTGCTTAGTCACATTTGCATAAGATGCTGCTTCAACCCACTTGGTGAAGTAATCAATAGCCACTAGAATGAAACGATGCCCGTTTGAAGCCTTCGGTTCGATTCTACCAATCATATCGATGCCCCACATAGAGAAGGCCACGGAGAAGAAAGAACATTAAGTGTAGTTGGTGGTACATGAATTCTGTCAGCATAAATCTGGCATTTGTGGCATTTCCTTGCGTGTTTGCAACAATCTGTCTCCATCGACATCCAGTAGTAACCTGCTCTCAACAACTTCCTTGCCATTGCATGTCCATTGGAGTGAGTACCAAAGGAGCCTTCATGTATCTCATGCATCAAAAATTCTGCTTCTTGCTTATCTACACACCTGAGTAGTACCATGTCAAAGTTTCTTTTGTACAAAACATCCCCATTTAGGAAGAAATTACCAGACAATCTTCTCAAAGTTCTCCTGTCTTTGTTGGATACTTCGGGTGGATATTCCTGGCTTTGAAGGAAACACTTGATATCATGGAACCAGGGCTTATCATCAACAACCTCTTCGACTGCAAACACGTGGCGGGCCTCTCGAGGCGCTGAATTCTGATTGTTGGCAAATTGTTCCGGTGACTCACTTCGTACATGGAGGATAAAGTTGCTAACGCATCTGCCATCTGGTTCTCATCACGAGGGATGTGGTGAAGCTCCACTTTGTTGAAGAAGGTTAGCAAATGCTTCGCATAATCTTTGTATGGAATCAAGCCGGGTGGCGAGTTTCCCATTCTCCTTTGATTTGGTTGATTACGAGAGCTGAATCCCCGTAAATGTCAAGGTTCTTGATTTTCAAGTCAATGGCTTTTTCAATGCCCAGGATACATGCTTCATACTCTGCCACATTGTTGGTGCAATCAAACTGTAACCTTGCAGCGAAAGGGAGATGATTACCTTCAGGAGTGATAATAACTGCCCCAATTCCATTGCCAAAGACATTCACGGCTCCATCAAAAATCAAACCCCATCTAGACTCGGGATCTGGACCTTCTCCAAGCAATGGTTCATCACAATCCTTCATCTTCAAGTGCATAATCTCTTCATCAGGAAAGTCAAACTTGATGGGTTGATAGTCCTCAATTGGTTGGTGAGCCAAATGATCAGCAAGAACACTTCCTTAATTGCTTTCCGGGTGCGGTATTCGATATCATACTCGGATAACAACATCTGCCAACGAGCAATTCTTCCTGTCAGAGCGGGTTTCTCAAAGATATACTTGATCGGGTCCATTTTGGATATTAGCCAGGTGGTGTGGTTAATCATGTAGTGACGAAGACGCTTGGCAGCCCAGGCTAGTGCACAACAAGTTTTCTCAAGTAGGGAGTACCTGGACTCACAATCGGTAAACTTCTTGCTCAAGTAGTAGATGGCATGTTCTTTCCTTCCGGTCTCATCCTGTTGTCCGAGCACACAGCCCATAGAATCTTCTAACACAGTCAAGTACATAATCAGAGGCCTTCCTTCAACTGGAGGTATAAGAATTGGAGGTTCTAGCAGATAATTCTTGATACTATCAAAAGCCTTTTGACAATCTTCGGTCCAAACAACCCCTTGATCTTTTCGAAGCAACTTGAATATAGGTCCGCACGTGGCTGTCATGTGCGAGATGAAACGAGAAATGTAATTTAGACGCCCAAGAAAACCTCTCACTTGTTTCTCTGTTTGTGGAACCGGCATTTCTCTAATGGCCCTGACCTTGTCAGGATCTACTTCAATACCTTTCTGACTGACAATGAAACCTAAGAGTTTTCCAGATCTAACACCAAAGGTACATTTGTTGGGATTCAGTCGAAGTTGGTACTTTCTCAGCCGTTGAAACATCTTCAGCAAGTACTCGACATGTTCTTCTTCAGTGCCTGACTTGACAATCATATCATCCACGTACACTTCTATCTCTTTGTGCATCATGTCATGAAAGAGAGTGGTCATGCCTCTTTGGTAAGTGGCACCTGCATTTATCAACCCAAAGGCATTACCCTGTAACAAAAGGTGCCCCAAGGCGTGATGAAAGATGTCTTTTCTCTATCTTCGACTGCCATCTTGATCTGATTGTACCCAGAGAAACCGTCCATGAAGGAGAAGACCTTGGACTTTGCAGCGCTGTCAACCAATACATCGATGTGAGGTAGAGGAAAGTCATCTTTCGGACTAGCCTTGTTCAAATCTCGGTAGTCGACGCACATCCTGACCTTGCCGTCCCTCTTTGGAACAGGCACTATGTTGGCTAACCATTGAGGATACTCTGATGTGACAAGAAAACCTGCATCGATCTGCTTCTGTACTTCCTCTTTGATCTTGAGAGCCATGTCAGGGCGAGTTCTTCTCATTTCTGCTTGACCGGTGGGCATTCGGGCTTCAAAGGCAAACGGTGCTCCACAATACGGGGATCCAAGCCGGGCATATCCTGGTACGACCATGCGAACACATCGGCATATTCTTTGAGTAATTCAATCACCCTTCGTTTGACAGTTGCCTCAAGCGATGCCCCAATCTTGACTTCCTTCTTATCTTCCTTGGTTCCCAAGTTAATCACCTCTACTATCTCCTCATGAGGCCGAATGGTTTTCTTTTCATATTCCAATAACCGAGCAAGTTCCTCTGGGATTTCATCATCCTTCTCCTCTTCAGCCTCGTAGACAGGAGATTCGAAGTTGGGAGAGAGTGCAGGGTTATTATGTTCAACGGGCTCATAAATGCCTAGTCTGCATATGATTGATGATTGACTTTAGAAAATGAGTGAACAATGCGGACTTTTTATAATTAATTGAAATCAGAAAACAAAAATAAAATATTTTGGGTTTTTTGTGTTACCATTTTCCAGAAAGAGCAATAAGCATAGATATCGGGATAAACCACATTTTCCATTAATAAGAGTAGTGCTTGAAACAAAACAGCCCTACATAATTGCGCTTTCGTCCTGGGCAAGACGAAAGGATCTTTTTTGAAAAACAAACAAACAGAAAAACAAAGACACATTACTTTGATGCATGAACTACTGAAGGGATGTCAACCGCGTCCCAGTTGCGAACAAATTTTCCAGGTGTGACAAATGCAAGTACTATCTCTTCAGGAACATCTTCCAAGACAGCATTGGCTTCTGGCGAGTTGTTGATGAACCCGGCGCTACAAAAGGTGCTAGTAATGGAGCTTGATCCAACACTGTTCGTTGCGGATCCTGCAGAAGAAGCAAATCCCAGTCCTTCACGGTTTTTACTCTCCAGCAACTGCACAACTTTTCCCCATCCTACACCTGTTCCTTCCTGCACCACTTTCTGTGCGCTCTTCAAGTAGCAAAAGATACTTCATTTTTCTCTGGCTTTTTACCCTCTAAGTCAGGCCTTGGAAAGAGGTTCCTTCTGTTTCATCAGCACCAATAAAGGAAAAAGCTGACAAATGACTAACCAACAAGGCTTCCTCTCCACTCACAGTGATCAATTTCCCATTTCTGACAAACTTCAGCTTTTGATGCAAGGTGGACGTCACGGCCCCAGCTCCATGGATCCATGGCCTACCCAAAAGGCAACTGTATGCGGCTTGGATATCCATCACCTGGAATGTAATTTGGAAAACAAACGGCCCAATTGTAATGGGCAAATCAACCTCCCCGATAACAGACTTTCTTGATCCATCAAACGCTTTGACAACCACCCCGCTTCTTCTCATGGGAGGCCCCCGGTAGGAAAGTTGATCTAATGTGGATTTGGCCATCACATTCAATGAGGAACCAGTGTCCACAAGTACATTCGACAGAGCATCTGACTTGCAGTTCACCGATATATGTAACGCCAGATTGTGGTTCCTCCCCTCCTCAGGAAGTTCTTCATCACTAAAACTCAAATTATTGCAGGCAGTAATGTTTCCTACTATACTGTCCAATTGATTAACAGTCACGTCCCTCTCCACAAAAGCTTGGTCCAACACCTTCATTAGAGCCTCACGGTGTGCTTCTGAGTTCAATAGCAGAGACAAAATGGATATCTTAGAGGGAGTTTGCAGCAGCTGGTCTACTACTTTATACTCACTCTTCTGGATCAGTTTCAGAATTTCGTCATGATCAGAATTCTTACTAGTCCCATTGGATTGGCCTACTTCCTTCCTTGTACCGGGGCCGTTCACTGTCACCTGTTTAACTGTCGGATCATTCACTTTCTTTGCAAACAATGTGGGGATAACACGTCCATTCCGCAAATCCCAGTCCTTCACGGTTTTTACTCTCCAGCAACTGCACAACTTTTCCCCATCCTACACCTGTTCCTTCCTGCACCACTTTCTGTGCGCTCTTCCAAGTAGCAAAAGATACTTCATTTTTCTCTGGCTTTTTACCCTCTAAAGTCAGGCCTTGGAAAGAGGTTCCTTCTGTTTCATCAGCACCAATAAAGGAAAAAGCTGACAAATGACTAACCAACAAGGCTTCCTCTCCACTCACAGTGATCAATTTCCCATTTCTGACAAACTTCAGCTTTTGATGCAAGGTGGATGTCACGGCCCCAGCTCATGGATCCATGGCCTACCCAAAAGGCAACTGTATGCGGCTTGGATATCCATCACCTGGAATGTAATTTGGAAAACAAACGGCCCAATTGTAATGGGCAAATCAACCTCCCCGATAACAGACTTTCTTGATCCATCAAACGCTTTGACAACCACCCCGCTTCTTCTCATGGGAGGCCCCCGGTAGGAAAGTTGATCTAATGTGGATTTGGCCATTACATTCAATGAGGAACCAGTGTCCACAAGTACATTCGACAGAGCATCTGACTTGCAGTTCACCGATATATGTAACGCCAGATTGTGGTTCCTCCCCTCCTCAGGAAGTTCTTCATCACTAAAACTTAAATTATTGCAGGCAGTAATGTTTCCTACTATACTGTCCAATTGATTAACAGTCACGTCCCTCTCCACAAAAGCTTGGTCCAACACCTTCATTAGAGCCTCACGGTGTGCTTCTGAGTTCAATAGCAGAGACAAAATGGATATCTTAGAGGGAGTTTGCAGCAGCTGGTCTACTACTTTATACTCACTCTTCTGGATCAGTTTCAGAATTTCGTCATGATCAGAATTCTTACTAGTCCCATTGGATTGGCCTACTTCCTTCCTTGTACCGGGGCCGTTCACTGTCACCTGTTTAACTGCCGGATCATTCACTTTCTTTGCAAACAATGTGGGGATAACACGTCCATTCCTCAGAACTTTACCGTCATTAGCAACGTTGTCCACAGAAATCGCAGGAGTTAGAGAGGGCAAAGGCACCTCCTGCCCACCTTCCAACATCGTGGCACTATACTTGTAAGGGACCGCTTTTAGAGAAGCATACGGCATAGGTCCTGGCAAGCTAATCACCAGTGGAGTAGTAGTTGATTCCCCACTGTTATAGCTTATTTCCAACCGCTGAAACTCGGGGTGATGACGCACACTTCTTTGTCCTTCCTCGTGATGATAAGTTCTCTGCTGTCTATCAGCCCTTGTACGTCCTCTTGTACCTTCGGGCATCCTTTTACATTCACCGGACATATTTCACACGCTGCATGATCATGGTCAAACAGAGCTGCCTCGCACATCTTGATATGTATTGGGACCAGGGGAGTTCGAACGTGCTGGACGTTCAGGATGACACCGTCTTCATCACAATCTTGTATCATGTTAACAGCAGGCCCATGGTTCGGTAGAGGGTTCGCCTGAACATTGGGATTCTGATCTTTAAAGGATAGCAAGTTGGCCCGGACTAGTTTTTGCACTTCATTCTTCAGGACATAGCAGTTTTCAACGTCATGACCTGGGGCCCCTTGGTGGAAAGCGCAGGTTAAATCATGACGAAACCAGGGAGGTAAAACATCTGGTGTACGAGGGGGTGTTCTGACCTGGACAAGGTTTTTGGCGAGCAGGGCGGGGAGTAAGTCAGCATATTTCATCGGGATTGGATCAAAGGTTGTTTTCTGGCGGTTTTGTGAGTGATATGGTTGTTGGGGGGTTGCGGGCGATTTTGTTGTTTTTGAGGGTATTGTGGCTGATGGTATTGCTGTGGAGGGTATTGTTGTGGAGGGTATTGTTGTGGAGGGTATTGTTGTGGAGGGTATGGTGGAGGGTATGGGTAGGGGTAATGTGGCCTTTGTTGGTGATATGATGGGTTTGGGATAGCGGATGCGACATTCGCAACCTGACGATATGGGGTGAAATTCTGCTGAGGCTTACCATGAGCTACCATCCCACCTCTTGATCTTTCTTCTTCGCAAAGTGGCCTCCAAACTTCTTGGCATTGCTTGCAGCAGGGACTTTCCCAGTCAAACGTCCCTCTCGGACACCTTCCTCTAATCGCACCCCATGTTGACCATTTCGGTGAAGTCTGTTGGTGCACTTGCAACCATTTTCTCGTAATAAAACTGGCTCAGGGTCTTCAGAAATATTTTGGTCATTTCCCTTTCTTCCAACGGCGGGACAATCTGGGCAGCCACTTCCCTCCAACGTTGGGCATACTCCTTGAACGTTTCCTTCTCTTTTTGTGTCATCGCACGGAGCTGATCACGATCTGGGGCCATGTCCAAATTGTACTTATACTGCCGGATGAACGCTTCACCCAGGTCATTGAAAGTACGAATGCTCGCACTGTCCAAATTCATATACCACTTCAGAGCGGCCCCAGTTAGGCTGTCCTGAAAGAAATGAATAAGCAGCTTATGATTGTCAGTATACATGGACATTTTCCGCGCGTACATCACCAAGTGACTGCGGGGACAAGAGTTCCCTTTATACTTCTCGAAGTCTGGCACCTTGAACTTGTGTGGGATAGTAACATTTGGGACCAAGCATAATTCACAGGCGTCCTTCCCGAACAGATCTCTTCCTCGGAGGGCTTCGACTTCCCTTTGCATACCATCAAATCTTTCTTGGAGTTCTTCCATCTTGTCGAAGGCTACAACATTTTCAGCTTGGAAAATTGGTTCAACCTCTTGTTGAATAGTGTGAATCAGTGGAGCTGAATAAGTCATTGCAGCTTGAGGGAAAGAGGTACTGGGTTGCGGAACTAGTGCTGACTGCTGAGCAAAAGGAGGTGGAACTTCAGATACAGCGGGCTGGGGGCTTCCACAGACTGGAGGTGGCATTCCCCATGTACAACCTGGAGGCAAAAAGAGGGGTGGAGAAGTCACTGTAGATAGCGGGGTTGTGCTCACCACAGGCTGCTCTACAGCAGCGGCGGCAGCTTGAGAGTTCTGGGCGGACAGGAGTGCACTCATCATAGTCGTCAACCTATCCATTCCCTCTCGTAAAGTGGCAACCTCCTCCCTGAGACTCTGATTTTCTTGTTCAACTATATCCATCCTCTTCCGATTGGCCCTGGTGTTGTAAACGCGAGTTGGTTTGTGGAGAATTCGCCGAGCCACTTTCCTTGGGCGGCGGCTGATTGACTCCCCCCTTTTGAAGTAGTGAACACAGTGTGAGACTCGATTTAGAAACTATGAATGCAACATGATGCATGCTTATGCTTATGCAAAAAGAAAGGGGACAAATTATTATCGAAGAACTTGTTAGAGAAATTGTAAACATCATAAACTGAAACACCTCACTTAAGCATTGGAATATTACAAAGATTTTTTTTTTTTTTTTTTTTTTTTTTTTTTTTTTTTTTACAAGTCAAGAGATTTCGGGAGCTAAAATCTAAACATAAGGTCCTAAGAACTTCAGACTCAAACTCCCGGAGTAGATGGGTCCTCGGAATCTGAATGTGCACGGGAGAACAAGTCCATAAAATTCCTCTTCCTTCTAGCATCTTGGTGGAGCAAAACGTCTTTCCGACGAAGCAAGTCGTCCTTCTCAATCATCCTCTGGTTCTGGATAAAAAGCTCACGGCTCTGTTGGGCTATCTTCCCTTTCAAAGTCTCATTCTCTTGCTCTAGCTCCTGGCATCTCCTCTTCCAAGTTTCTTTTTCTTGCCTTTCTTTGGTTAATTGTTCATGAAACTCCTCCTTAGTGTCAAAGGGGATAGGCAAGGATGATGGTGGGATGGTGGACGATAGGTATCTAGGTAAGCGGTAGGGTAGGCCAAAGCTCTTGGTCCTATCAATAATCCACTGGGTATAAGATTCGTGCACATAGTCTGATTTCTTTCCCAACTGACTTCTGTTGAGTCTGCGGATAGCGCTCCAAGCTTGTGCGAATCTTTCCCTTTTGTTCGAGTGATCACCATGGTTAAGATAGAATTCATTAGTCAAGGCAAGGTTGTTTGGTTTTGTCTTTATCGGGTACCCAAATTGTCGTCGAGCGAGGAGTGGGTTGTAGCTAATTCCGCCACGCATACCCAAAAGAGGTACGTTGGGATATTCACCACAACTCACAATAATCTCTCCAACATCACTAGCTGCTTGGTACCAAACAATGTCAGATGGGTCAAGAGTCATGATTCGGCGAGGCCAGGAAAGCTTGTCCATCATTGGTCTTGAAGGCACGGGATTGAGGTAAGTGGAAGGTAAACCATTGATAGAGTAAAGGTGCACAACAAGAAATGGTTCCCCGGCCAGCCTGGGTACGGTCATGGATAGAATGGTAGGTATCGGCGAGTAGAGTGGGTACGGGGTTCTTTGTAAGAAAGATTTTAATGGCATTGATATCGATGAAGTTGTCAACATTTGGGAAGAATAAAAGGCCATATATAAGGAGGGCTAGGATAGAATGGAAGGCAAGTATACTAGCTGCTTCAGCAAATATGGAGGCTTGTTGGTAGAGGAAGTGGGTGGGAAGACCTTGGAGGCCTCCTTTAGAGGTAAGGTTTGCTTGGATGATGGAGGTTTTAAGATGGAGGGCGGCTGCGATGTCGGAGGGTTTAGGGGTAGGCTCAAAACCATGGAAAGGTATCTTGTCTGGCACAGGTAAACCTACTAGGTAGGAGTACTCTTCAAGTGTGGGGACAAGCTGGTAATCGGGAAATGTGAAGCAATGGTAGAGCGGGTCATAGAACTGAACCAGGGTCTCTAGGCATCCTTCCTCAACATCTACTCTAAGAATTCTGAGCAACTTCCCATGATGAGCTTGAAAATCAACTGGATCACTTACTAAAGATGCTAGCTCCCTTAATCTCAACAGGTCTGTTTTTTTGAAAAGGTACTTCCTAGTGCTTCTCAGTGGGATGTCCATATCTACAAAGTTTACAAAAAGCTTGTCTAAGTCCTTCGATAATTTGGATGAAAAAAAAGAGTTTATGCATGGATGCATGTATGCATGATTATGCCACAGTATGGAGAAAACATGGTGAAGTTAAGTCCAAAATGTTGGAGTTAAGGGTAAACACGCCATTTGGTAAGGACTATGGTTTCATATGTACCTGTATCACGGGTTCTACCAAGTTCCCAAAGTCATTGACCACTTCCGGATATTGTCGGATTACGGGACTACTCCCGGTCCAACAACGTCCATAGGAAAGCCTCGTTTGAGTGTAGTATCGCGTATCAACCAATTCAAGACTACTCTTGATTAGCCACCGCACTACGTCCTAAAAGGCTAAGATGGGTTAAAGGTAACTAAAGGTCCTCAACTTCATAGGTCGCTTGGAAATATAATGCTGACACGACTACTCATGCCAACATAGTAATATTCCCAAGATCCCTCCATTGAGCGGGGTTATCACATGTGCCACATCCGAAACTCACTCTCGGAAAGACACTATGATTATACCACCATCCTATCTTATGTTTCCCTCAAGTCCGGGTGTAGGACTTATCTCACCACTCACGTAAAAGATAAACACTTAAGCACGTATTTACAGTTTCAAATAATAACAAAGCATAAAGATGAAAAAAACAAGATAGGTTTAACCCACTTAGGAGTGTGATCCCCAGTGGAGTCGCCATTTTCTGTCGCGGTGATTTTTGGATATCAAGCTATTGATTAGCATTGACTCGCATTTTTAAGATCACCACCGATCTTTTATTTTTCCGAAGAAAAGGGAGAAAGCTCGAAAAACCCTATTTTTGAGAGATCAAAGGTCCGGGGGTTGGTTACGCAAAGGGAAGGTACTAGCACCCTAAACGTCTATAGTACTCTATAGGAACCTCTTGCTTATTTTATCTTTATGCTAAATTAATTATTTGTTTGGAAATAAATGCTCAAGTGTGGAAAGATTAAAGAGGTGGGTTCAAAGAAAGGAGAAGAAAAAAGTTTTTGTTTATTTTTATTTGATTTGGGAAGACAAAGTCTTTTGCCTACATACCCGAATGGGATCAAAATCATGTAGTTCGGAGTAGAAAGTCAAGTGATTGGTTTTGATTGATTTTAAAGTTCGAAAAAAGAAGAGTTTAGGCAAGGTAAGAGGCCGAAAAGGCATAGAAGAAATAAAAGAAGTGAGTTCGATTGATTTTAAATTAGAAAAAATGTTTTGATTGATTAAAGATTGATTAAAGATTTGATTAAGAAAGAAAGAAAAGATTGACCCTTTTTTTGAAATTTTGATTATGGAAAGTTTTTGTTTTTTTTTTTTTTTTTTTTTTTTTTTTTTTTTAATTATGCGGAGATAAGTCTAAACGCGCCGGATCCCTTAAAATGACGTTGGATCAAGTGAGGGTCCTTTTCCTCGGATACGGTTCAAATCACATGATCGTCCTCGGCGGAAACATAAAAATAAATGTGAGTGTCGGTGCAGATTCTCATTTTTTTTTTTTTTTTTTTTTTTTTACATTGGACCTAGATACATTCTAATTGGCAATAATAAATAAAAATTGCAAATGCATTAAAATAAATATGCTGGAAGAAATAATAAAATGCATGAAATACAAAACAATAAATACATATGGTGCATAAAATAAATAAAGAAAATGAAATGCAAGACATAAAAATAAATATAATGCTGGAAATAAATAAAAAAAATGAAAATAAAAATGCAAGACATAAAATAAACATGATGCTAAAAAATAAAAAAAATGCAAGACATAAAGTAAATATGATGCATAGAATAAAAAATAAACAAAATAAAATAATAAAAAAAAAAGCAAACATAAAATAAGTATGATGCTGAAAATAAAATAAAACGAAAATAAAAATGCAATACAGAAAATAAATATGATGCTAAAAAGAATGCGAGACATAAAAATAAAATGCAAGGCAAAAATAAATAGGGTACATAAAATAAAGAAAATATAAGTGCAAGACAAAAATAAATATGTGGCTGGAAAATAAAATGCAAGACAAACAATTAAACATGATGCTGGAAAATAAATAAAGAAAATAAAAATGCAAGGCATAAAATTAAATATGATGCGTAAAAATAAAAATGCAAGACATAAAATAAATATGGTGCGTAAAAAAAGAAAAAGAAAAGGGTGCAGTAAGGAAAAAAGGGGGTGAGAGTAGGAATCGGAAAAGAAGAAAAGAGAAAAGAAAAAAAAATGGGCCAGAGGTGAGTCCAGCGGGCCAAAAAGGAGAACCGGACCGGTTTGGTCCAAGGAAAAAAAAAACCGAACCGGTCCGGCCTCTATATAAGGGCTCGGGGCCGGTTTTTTCCCATTTTTAAAAACTTTTCTCTCTCTTCTCTTTTCTCTCTTCCCTTTTTCTCTCTTCTCTCTCTAGCACACACCGCCGGAAGTTGTTTACCGGCGCAGTGGCTGGCCGGCCATGGGTGGCGGCGCCGCCGCGTCGGAAACAGAGTCTCCTCCTTTTTTAAAAAAAACTACATGTTCTGAATTCCTTTTTTCTCCTAGTCTCAAATCCACCGTTATTTTTTGAAAACCAACACTGATAAAGCCTAGATCTAGCCTTGAATCTTAGAAAAAAAGGTGAACTACCTTTGTCCTTATGTTATCGTTTAAGCTTCAGAGTGAAAACGGTTACAGCTTGGGTTGTGGGTGTGGGTGTTTGACGCAGTGCTTGTGGTTGTGTGGGTGTGGGTGTTTGACGCGGTGCTTGTGGTTGTGTGGGTGTGGGTGTTTGACGCGGTGCTTGTGGTTGGTGGTGTTTGGTGTGGGCTTGGCCGCTAGTGGTGGTTGGTGTAGGCTTTAGGCCGCATGAGTGAGTGGGTTACTGTGTTTGCAGGGATTTCTGTTCTAATGTTTTGATTTTATGAGCAAGATGATTTTGGTTTTTTTTTTGTTTTTGTTGGTGGTTCACGGAGGAGGAGGGTGTTGCTGAGTGGTGGCTGGTGGTGGCTAGTGGTTCACGGAGGGGGAGGGTGGTGTTGAGCGGTGGCTAGGCCGATGGTTAGTGGTGGCTTGGCTGTTGGTATTCCGACTGTTCGTATTCACCTCTGCCCTCTCTCTCCGACATGCACAGTAATTAATGCCGCATTTAAAGGTCATAATTAGGGTAAAAAAACGAAGAGCCCCTCTGGGCCTGGACCGAGAAAACCGAAAAGAAAAAAGAAAAAAAGGAAAGGAAAAGGAAAAAGAAAGAAAAAGAAAGAAAAAAAAACAAAATATAAAACAGCAAAATAAAAAAATAAAATAAAATAAAATAAAAAAAAAATAAAATAATAATAAAAAAAAAAATAAAAAAACGAAAAGAAGATACTAATAAAGATATTAATAATAAAAAACGGAAATAAAAAAAAACACTTAATAAAAGGAAAAGAAAAGAAGAAAATAATAACTAAAAATAAAAAAACAATAAAAAGAGGTAAATAAATAAATAATAATAATAAAAAAGGGGCGTCTTCAAAACAAAAATGAGGTATTTTAAAATACCTCCCTGCCGAAATTTCATCTGAAATGATAGAAATTTCCGGCTTAAAAGACGAGAAAAAAGAAATAAAAACGGGTCAAAAATGGGGTATGACAAATTGTTTAGCAAATTATGAGCTTGAAAACTTTGAATTTTTGTTAGGCGTGACTATTTGGTATGACATTTTATTTGCAGTTAACTTAGTAAGAACTTACAATCAAAAGATATGTGCATTGATGAAGCTATTGAACAATTAAAAGGTCTTCTTTCATTTTTTGAAAAGCATAGTGAAAGTGAATTTGAAAATGCATTGATTTCTACCAAGGAAATTGCTTTTGAAATGGATATAGAGCGTATTAGTCGTTGAAAGAAACAATTTGATGAAAATGTTGAGGATGAAATTATAAAATCTCTTTAAGAATCATTTAGAATTGATTACTTTTTGTACATTGTAGATAAAATAATTACCGCACTTCAAAGTAGATTTGAATAATTTAAAATACGTGAAGATATTTTTGGTTTTTTTATTTATTGTTAAAAGATTTAAGTTACTAGATTGTACACTTTTGAAAGAGAAATGCCTTAACCTTGAAAAATCTTTGAAACATGATAATTTGTTGGATGTTGATGGATTAGATTTATTTTTAGAATTAAATATCTTAAAGGAAATTATAGGATTGGAAAATGATAAACCAATTGACATTCTTAATCATATAAAAAGAATAAATTCTTTTCCAAATGCGTATATATATAACTTATAGAATAATATTAATGATACCTGTATCAGTTGCTTTAGCTGAAAGGAGTTTTTCGAAGCTAAAAATAATAAAAACTTACTTAAGATCAACAATATCTCAATAAAGATTGAACGGATTGGCGTTATTATCTATTGAAAAAGAAATATTAAATGAAATTGATTACGATAATTTAATCAATAATTTTACATTACAAAAAGCCCAAAAAGTTAATTTTAAATAAAACATGCTAATTTTAATAAATTATTTTATGAGTAAATAAAAGATCTCATTCTTAAATTTGTTTTAAGCCTCTTAAGTTCTTGAGCCGTCCGTGCCACAAGGCCAAAGTGATCCAAGCAAGAAAGGATGAGATGAAGCTCAAAGCCAGAATTGAAACAACACTTCCCAACATAAGCATAGCACATGTTATGATATAAAGAAGAAGGTTGTTGTTACTGTTATTATGTGTATGCAGTTTTGTCCCAAGCGTAGCCAGAAGGAATAAAGAACAACGGCCAAAACCATACGTCCATACTCAGTGGCGGATCTAAGACCCTAAGTCAGTGGGTGCAAATTATAAAAAATAAAATCAGTGGATTCAATTATATAAATATAAATAAAATAAAATATAAAAATATAAGATTTTATTTACAAATTTAATAAATTTTAAAAAATGAGGAGATGCAAGTGCATACCCTTAAGAGGCTGTAGGTCCGCCACTGTCCATACTCATCCTCAGCTTGTGTTGTTTGTGAACAAAAAATTTCCTGTATCAGTGTTTGTTGCTGCAATTAAGGCAATCAACAGTGTTAAGAATCTGTCATGAATTTTTTCAATTCCTTGAATACATTGTGTACTTGGTCGCTAAACACACTCATTGAGACAACAAGAAAAGCTAGATACACTAGAATTACGATACAGTTTTGTTATAAAAAAATGTAGCTAAAAGCGAAATCTGGCAGAAAACCTAAACACAACAAAAATGTCCAAATTGGTCAATAATAGTAAGAAGAAATGGGATAACCTCGTTGAAGTGAATTGAGATGACGAGTGTGTTTTCCGTTTGAGAATTGTTGGTTGGTGTTAGAATTGTGATCATAATATATTGGATGGAATGTTAAATAGGGGCAGAGGATATGGAATATTGAAAATAAATACTATGATTCTGAAAATTCATCTGGGACCCCCACCAGGTACTAAACGTTTTATACGTATTTTATTAATTTTACCTTCACGCACAACACTCTTTTGAGTTTTGGCCTACGTAACTTCTGAATGTTAACTTTTTTGTTTTTCAACTTGGAAAACTCTTGTGTTTCAGAGGAGCTGCTTTTTCTTCCTTCGAGAGGATTTCCACCGGGTATTAGTAATAGATTACTTATAAATACCGTAAAGATGTAATAAAATTTTAACTTAGTGTTAAATGGAATTACCACTTAAACCAGGGCTGTGCAAAAAATCGTTAAACTAAACCAGTTTCTTTCCTAAATTTAATGCTATTGAGCGATTTAAGAAATTCTCACTTTCTACATTGTTTGATTGTTGATTTAGTCTTATAACCGATCTGAAAAATAATAAAGAACCAATTTAAAAAGCCATCTCTACCTTGGTGCATGAGGATTTTATCTGTTATTTGTAATATGATATTAGTTGTTACTAATTTTGCATTAATTGTTTTGGCAATATCTCTTGCCAATCAAGACCAATCACTTCCTGAATTGCAATTTAGATTCCTCGTAAAGTACATCTCTAAGATAAGATGTTAAGCATAAAGGTATAAGATTGATCCATAGGAGAAAAAGTTAGTGGGTTGAAATGACATGATATTAAAATTTTGTTTTTTATACATCACCGGTATGACAATGCACACAGGTAGCAATAATTTTCTTATTTATAATATGAATTATTAGACTTCAACTTTAATTAATTAAGTTATTTTATGTATAATAATAGATATTCATTATCCACTTATTAATGGTGAAATTTGTGTTTATTTTAGTTGACTAACATAATCTTATAGGTATCTTTAACAATGAAAACAATTCATCTCGTAGAGATCTTTTATCCTCTTAATAGGTCTTTTACTATGGATTTATGTGTTAAACTTTTATTAACATCAAATATCAATCATTTAAATAAATTACAAACAAAAGAGTGATGAGTTTCGATAATAATGACTCCAATAATAATTCTAATAAAGATTTTGAAAATAATTTTGATAGTAATTTTGGATAGTAATAAGAAGTAGGGAATGAAATAGTAAAAAAATTGAGAAGAAATGGAGATTGGAAAAGTAAAGTTTCAAGAAGAAATAAAGATTGAAAAAAGTAAAAAAGTTTAGAAAAAAATAAAAATTGAAATTGAAATGTTAATTAAAAACATTGTTCTAATTTGTCAATCCATAATCGTTGAGTGAATTTGAAAGGATATAAGGATATTACATGTTCTAACCCTTATTACAACAGTACAAACTAGTATTTATAAACAATAATTTTTAAGTAATCACAATTTTTTAGATAACTTCCTATCGTCATTTTTATTGTCAATGACTATTGTTTTCGATTTTTATCTTTGATGATTTCTATTTTCAATCTTCACTGTTGATATCTTCTAATATATTGATGTTATTCATGTCTTAATACTTTTTTAATTTTTATTTTTTTATCATCATATAATTAACCAAAAGACCATATTTTAATATTTAATCTATTAAAAAACTATTTTTCAATACTTCATCAAATATTATTTTTTATAATTGAAAAATATGAATATTAACAATAGTCCCCGAGTATTTATCTTTTAATTGAAGCGAAAAAGATAAATACTAATCAGACTAAATCCAACATCAGTATTATATTTTTTTTATTAGACAAGAATTCATCCAACTTCATTATTAGATTTTTAATTCATAACAGTCAACTTTTTTTCAACCAATTGCTTGTGCATGTCGAATGCCCCATCTCGAGAATGATAATTGAATTCTAACATTTATCATCAAATCTTTGCTTTTGGAAATCTTTTATTCGATGTCAAAGTGTTTTTTATTAAGAAAACAATACCCAAACCACATGTTATTATTGACTTTGACCTTTTTTCTTCTTTCGATTTCAACTCCGAAATATTGTTTCCAATTGAAATGAATAATGCTATCCTTCGAGAATCATCATTAATTCTCTCTGTTTGAGAAATATTCTCAACAATGATTCTCTAATCGATAAACTTGGGATTTGGACTTAACACAATATGCGACTTTGTCATTTCATTTGTTTTACTTCGAAATCAACCTTTTTTTTCGTGCCGTTATAAATTTTGAATTGACAATTAAAACTTCCTCAATTGAAAAACAGCCAATTTTTTTTACATGTCCCTTATGGAAAAGTACAAGAAAATGCTAACTAATTTTAAAGTATAACAAAAATAACTGTTAATAAACCATTGCACTATCATTTTTTTAATATTTTGAAACATTTTTCCAAACTTTTTTATAAGTCTTGATTTTAAAATAATCTTTTTTATTAAACCATTCAAATTCATTTCAATTATATTTCAATGACTTGTAATTCACTTATCACTCACGTTTTCAACCAATTTTTTTTTCATGAATGATTATTAATAAATAATCATCTGCCATTAAAAGAAAAGAAAGATATTATATAAAACCTCCGATAATATCAAAAGAATATATATATATATATATATATAATATCCTTCGAAGGCTTTCAATTTAATCATATTGGCCATTGAATAAAGATAGATGGAATTTTGAATGTAATAATGTTGGCCAATAACTAATGGACATAATAAAAAATTTAACACATGCTATCCATTTTTTAGGGCCCCTATCTGGCACACCATTTTATTAATCGCGAAATTTACGTTTGTTTTTGTTAATAAACATAATCTCATAGGTATATTCGAGGTAGAGGACAATTTTTTCTTTAGAGACCTTTTATCCTCCTGTAGGCCCTTCGTCATGGGTTCATGTGTTAAACTTCTATTAATATTAAAGATCAATCATTGAAACAAATTATAAACAAAAGAGTAATGAGTTTTGATGATATTAACTCCAACGATAATTCTAATAGTATTTTGATAATAATTCTAATAGAGATTTAAAAAATAATTTTGATTGTAATTTTAATAATAATAATAATAAATAGATATTGAAATAGTAAAAGTTATGAGAAAAAAATAAAAATTCAAAAAAAGCAAGGTTTCGAGAAGAAATAAAATTTGAAAAAAGAAAAAAAGTTTAGAGGAAAATAAAAACTAGAATTGAGATATTGGTTGAAAATATGTCTTAACCCATCAATCCATAAACCGCGCGAGAACTTATGAACGTGGTATGGACTTGAGAAGATATGATGATGTTACATGTTTTATTAAAATGTTAGAAATTAGTATTTATAGCTTATAATTCCTAATTATTCATAACTTTCCTAACTATCAATAACTTTTCAAATAACTTTCAATCATCATTTTCACCGTCCATGGTTTTTATCTTCGATCTTTATCCTTAATGACTTGTTTTTTTCAATCTCCACTATTGATATCTTTTAGTGTGTTGATGCTTAAATTTTCACATCTTGATGCTTTATAATTCTTTATTTTTTCTATTATCATACAATTAGCTAAAATACTATATATTTTAACACTTAATCAAAATAAATCTATTAAAAAATCATTTCTCGATACTTCGTCGAAGATGATTTTTTGTTAACAAAAAAATATCCATGTTAACTCCATTTTAAGTAAAAGATCTTTCGCTTGATTCAAATCTAGTCAAAAGCAGCCAAGCAGGGCCTGTTAACAACTCATTAATTATTAATTGAATAATTATATATTATAGTTGCAACTTTATAGTTTATTTATTACTTTATAATTTTAATTAATTTGTTCTATATTAATTTCCTTTGGAGTCACTTCATAAATTTACAATTTATCAAATTGATACAATATTGCAATACAGTGAAGATCATATATATAAAATATTGTAAATTTAGAAATAATTTTTTTTTATTAATGACTTCTATATATGAATTTTTTTAAGCAACTATATATGCACTTCTTTGATGTTTAAATGCATGCTGTAATTTTTCTTTATGCATTTTATTTCGAATATTTGTGAATAAATTCATTAAAATCAAACGTGTAGTGACAAGAGACTAAATTGAGAAAGAATATTAAGAGAAACGGTTAAAATTTGTACAAGACAAATAGAGTCAAATTAAGATTGACCTATATTTAGGACTATTATATTAATGTACTAACCTTTTTTTTTTTCTTTTTATATTCAAGTTTGAAGGGGTCCCTCTTTTTCAAAATTAATCTTTGCACCAAATAGAATTGATTTTAAAACAGGAGTGAATGCTGTCCAGACAAATAGTGTTAATTTTCGGTGCAAAACCTACCAAATTTTTAAACATATACCTATATTAATACTTCAAAAATAATTCTATTAAACAATTTAAATAAAATCAATTCTTTTAATCTTAATTTTAAAATATCATTTCTAAACATAAATTAATTTTTTAACATACTTTTTTTAAAAAATAATTATTTTTAATATTATTTTTTAAAATCAATTTTATCACACGTTAAACTAAATAATCCATTTGCTTACCTCAAAATCATTCTTTTTTGGCATTCTTAATTAATTCCATTAGTCATAAAAACGGAGAGATAAAGGAAAACATAACTTGCCTAATCATTGAAAAGAAGATATATTTTCACAAATCCAACAAATTCTTTCTAAGTCAAGAATCTAGAAAAGTATAATACAAAATATAACAAAGAAAAAACACAAGTAATAACAACTAACAACCACAAAGGACAACATAACTGAGAAACTCTATGTGAACAGGATATAGTGTCATAGTTTGATGCTTTCTCTAGAGAGACAACAACCTTAATTAGCTCAGTGTGATGGACCCTTAATCCAATTCATGATCCTGTGAAGAACACCATAGTCGTAGGCAACCACTGCGAATATTCCAACCCACATGGCCAAAGTGATCCAAGCTACGGTGGCTGAAATGAGGCTCAAAGCCAGAACTGAAACAACAGCTCCCACAATAAGCATGACCCAAATTACGAGTTGAAGAAGGCTTCCCTTATATATCTGAAGTATTGTCCCAATGGAAGCAAAGAATAAGTGTAAGACAATGCTTAGAATAATCACAGACATCATTAGCTTGTGCTGTTCTGTAAACAAAAGCTTCCCTGACTCAGTGTTTGTTACTGAAATCAAAGCAATGAGGAGTGTTAAGAATTTGATAAGGATCTCCTGCAATTCCATGAATACATTCACCACTTTGTCCCTAAGTAATTAATTAAGCACAATCATTATGGGAAAACAGAAGTTAGTATTCTGCTAGAAACACATGAAGGCAGAATTTGACGGAAAACCGAAACACAAGGATTGTCTAGTAATAGAAAGAAGAAATGCATGGGAAAGAGCATATATAGTGTATATAATAGCCTCAAAGAAGTGAAATTAATGAGTGGAATTCAGGGCAGACATGCTTGTTTGTTGTATCCTGAGATAAGAGAAGGCTTCTTCACGCTTAATTTGTTAGTTAAGGGAAGGAACTAATGTGCTAGGATATATAAGTTGAGCATGAGAGAACTTAAGTTGTTGCCACTTTGGAGAAAGTATCAACAGTTGTTGATTGTCGAGAGTTGTTTATAATGAAAGTACCGTTGGATATAATAACTTCTTGTCGGGTTCATGTCGGGTTTATTTAACTTTTTGCTGCTGTAGCTTGGATTACGGGTTGCATCACATGGGAATTTGACTATTGACTTTGACCTTTTTTTCTTCTTTCCATTTCAACATCGAGAATCATCATTCTCTCCTCTTCATGGACTACAATCATCCTTCGAGAATCAAAACTCTTCAGAGAAAGTACCTTTTTGCCTCTCTAGAGAAAGTACATTTGAACATTTGAGCAAATGAACATGTTCATCTTTCTATTTCCATTTCTTTCCCTGCTGAAATCATCGATGTCTTTCAAATTATGTTTTTGGGGTCATTTCTGTTGCGGAGAAAGGGAGCTGGTGGTTCTACATCATAGAAACCACTTGATGCAAAGGATATTGAATAATTTTCCAAAAATTTGTGGCTAAATAATTCGTGTTTGAATAATAAAAACAATAGGCCAATGTCATAATTAGATAATGCTAACATATTTATTTTAATGAAGTTTTATGGTTCTAAAATCTCTAAATTATTATTTTAGATTGTTGGCCTAATTGGTAGTCATTTATCCATATGGAGGCGGAATGGGAAAAGAAGCATATTTTCTTTTATAGAAGTCAAATTTGTAAAACGAATTGATTAGAATTTTTTTCATTAAAATATATTTTTTTTAAATTCTAACACGATTCTTAAAAAACCTTTTTAGAATCTTTAAATTTTTTAACTTGTTTTTTTAGAAGATATTCATAGACGATTTTTTGAAAAATCATCCTAAAAAATTTATTCTTTAAAATAGTTTTTATAAAAATCGTCTTAAAAAATATACTTTTTCAACAAATATAATTGCAGTTGATTAATTAAATATATAAATATAATTAATTTTATCTCACAAGTATTTTACTTTTAGGATTAAGTAACACTTTTTAAATTTAAGAGACTAATATACAGAAAAAAGAAGATAAAATAATATATGAGGATGAAAGTTTTTGTATCTTAATTTTTATCTAATTCTTTTTCTTATAATTGATTCAACCTCTCATAAAAAAGATATATCTTAAATCTATTTTATCTCTTCAACAAGTTTAGTAGCAAATATAACCATAAAATTTATATTTTAACCTATAATTAATATGTATATTTTTTAACTTTCTTTATTAGTGTCCTCAAAATCATATTTTCTCTTTCTTATTTTTGCCATCGTTCGTAAGAAGGCGTAATTGATATTTGAGACGAAGATAGTCAATTTTAACCGCAGCATTATTAATATGGCTTGACAATAATAATGTAACAAATCATGGTACGTGTATGTTACGTGACCCAACTTTTCCAAATTTTCATTTCTCTGCGTGACGTTAAAAAAATATTTTCCCAACTTTTTGTGACAACTTTTGTTATCATTTTAAAATTTAAAAATATTTAATATATTTAATATCTATATATATATATACATATATAAAAAATAAAAATTAAATGAAATATAAATATTATTATATACCGTATCACTTGTAAAATCAATTGTTTAATATAAAAATAATGAAACTAACGTGGAATATGGAATGAGAGGGAAAAGAGTCCAAGCAAGATGAAGGAAATAACAACGAACTTTCCATATGGAAACAATGAATGTCAAGACGACTTCTAAACTTAATCTTATTAAAGGTGTTTGACATGCGTCTCGTTCTATTAATCAGCTGTTCAGTTTGAAATTAATTTTGATGGATTTAAGTTTCGAAATTTAAAGGTTTTTTTTAAACTTAATTGATAATATTTTACATAAAATAAAAATATATTTATGAGTATTATTTGTTTTAAAATATACTTTAATATTAATGTTACACTTCTTTATTGTTATAATTTAGTTATATATAACATTAAAAATTTTATATTATATCCAAAAATATATTAATTAGTTATATTAGACTCAAAATCCAAATTAATTAACAAGTAATCTTATCGAAGTTTTAAATTTTGGCGAAAAGAAAGTTAATCTCCCTCAACTCTTCTTCTAAACTCCTCTAAATCTAATAAACAATTGCATGCTATATATATTTCTTGTTTCTGCGTCCAAATCTTTCTTATTCCTTATTAATATATATTTTTATATATTTTTAAGGAATTAAATATAATTATTTTTATTGAACATTTTATTTGTATATAAAATATTAAGAAGATTAGTTATAAAATCTTGTAAAAGAATATAAATGCTAATTTAAAGGTTTGTTTGACCTATAAAATTAGAATTAGATCAAAATCATAATTTCTTACGTTTGGTTTGCATAAAGTCACTTTAGAGAGAGAAAAAATCTTGATTCCTAAATAAAAAATTATATATATATATATATATATATATATATATAAAATTAATTTTTTTCATTAATAATGATACGCTTCATTCTTTTCCATCTAAAGTGAATTACTAAGCATTAAAAAGAAAAGAAAAATAAAATTATACTACTCAAACTAAAAGAAAGAAATTAAAGAAATTAAAGAAAAGCATTAAAAAGAATACTTTCATCAATCCAACGAGAGATTATTCTGAGTGAAGAATATATAACCTTATTCAAACTAAAACAAAGAAAAAACATAACAGTCACAAGGCACAGCATGCAGAACTAGGAAACTCTATTACCATATGTGAAAACAAGCATATTTTGGCAGAGGCAACAACCTTAATTAGCTAAGTGTGATGGACCCTTAATTAATCCAATTGATGATCCTTTGAGGAACACCATAGTCATAGGCAACCACTGCAAATATTCCAACCCACATGGCCAAAGTGATCCAAGCTACGGTGGATGAAATGAAGCTCAAAGAAAGAACTGAAACAACAGCTCCAACAATAAGCATGGTC
Organism: Glycine max; assembly: GCF_000004515.6. Lineage (NCBI taxonomy): Eukaryota > Viridiplantae > Streptophyta > Magnoliopsida > Fabales > Fabaceae > Glycine > Glycine max. Next base: position 48,816,388 of record NC_038254.2, on the reverse strand, counting down.
CAAATTATGAGTTGAAGAAGGCTTCCCTTATATATTTGAAGTATTGTCCCAATGGTAGCACAGAAGAAGTATAAGACGATGGTTAGAATCAGAGACATCAAGAGCTTGTGCTGTTCTGTAAACAAAAGCTTTCCTGACTCAGTGTTTGTTACTGAAATCAAAGCAATGAGCAGTGTTAAGAATTTGATGAGGATCTCCTGCAATTCCTTGAATACATTCACCACTTTGTCCCTAAGTAATTAAGCACAACCATTAAAGGAAAAACAAAAGGTTAGACTTGTACTTATATATACTAGAATTATGAAGCAATAAATAGCTGCAGGGTGCATTTAAAAGATGTTGAAAATTCCAATGGATCAAAGTGGAGTAGAATGACCTTGAAACAAGGTTTAATTAATTAAGGGAAATAGCATATAACAACATATATAGTATTTGTGGTTAGAGAGTAGTTATAGCTAGTTACACTAAGCACTAACCTCATTGAAATGGAATGAGAGGAATTCAGGACACACATGTTTAGTTATGGCTTAATTCGTTTCTTGCTCGCTTTTAACAGGAGAGCATAGGTTGCTTGTTTCGTTTCTTAATTCCCTGAATGACAGACATGTTTTTAATTCGTTTCTCTAGTTTTTGTTTCCAACATACATAAACTTGGTCATAGCGGCCACAAAATTTACTAACACGTCAACGTCTACAGTACATAAAGGCGGGTTTCTTGTTTTTTATTTATTTGTTTGTTTTTTCTTCTTTCCTTTTTTTTGTAACCAGTGTGACCAAACTCAATTTTTTTTAGTCCAATTGATAGAAAAAAAGGGATACAAATCACAAAATGAAAAAAAAAATGTATTCAGATTCTTCCATTCTTCCCACCGGGGCGGTGTGAACCAGTCAGTGAACTCATCATCCACGACGACATTTAATTTGCATTTCGCGCGCGTGTGCCTACATCCGGTTTCTTCATATTTCATATAAAGATATTATTTTCTTTTGGCCTCAAACCTTGGCACAAGCTACGATCCAATGAAAAGAAAAAGGATCTAATAAAAAATAAAAATAAAAGAACTTTTGTCGACCTAATGGAGAGAAAAAGGATCTAATAAAAAATAAAAATAAAAGAACTTTTGTTTTCTAGCATGACGATCTAATTGAGAAAAAAAAGGATCTGATAAAAAAACTTTTGTTTTCTAACAATTTGCGGGGATGGATGAAGTGGACTTATCCTTTTTCTCTCCAAAAAAATAGATTTTCATAATTTTTTACCCTATTTTTATAATCTAACGAATGCTTGAAAGTAACCAATCCTTTAGGTTTCAACGTCGGCACATAGTTAAATTTTATTATGTTAATCTTTAAATAAGTTTAATTGACATAAAAATAACACTGATCGATAACGAATATAACCAATACTAATAAAATAGAAAATAATAGAAACTAAAAGGATAATTAATCTTAATAATAAAAATAAAAAGCATTACCACAATAATAATATAATAGTCTAAAATCTAAAATAGTAGAAAATAATATAACAAAAAAGAACACCACAGAAGTATATATTATAAAAATTTGATATTATAATAATTAAAATAATATTACAAAAATAAAAAATTAAAAGATAAAAATATTTTCATGGGTTAAGCAACTTTGGATGAGTCCAAAGCTGGGTAAAGGCGCATCAGTAGTTAGTAATCATCATGAATATTTTATAGCCCGCATTGCATCCATCTAGAGAGGAATTAAGGTCATAACTGACAAACTTTCTAGGACGAAATCCATTTGTTAAATTATTAATTGGAAATATTAAATTAAAAAACAAAATAAAATATTAGACACCATTCAACGAGCGATGAGTTCCCTAATAACTCAATCGTATGGATTTGGGAAGTCCTTTGACTAGAGCATGCTTCTTTCCTTCTCCATCCGGTTAAAACTTAATTAATTGTATACAAAATTTTCTTTGTGGGTTTAAATAAAAAATTTAACTTCCTCTGAATTTTTTAAAGCTAAAATCGGAATGATGACAGTATAGAATTATATTATAATAAAAGTGAACGAACAGATAATAAATTTATGAAATTAAAACTATTAAGCTGTAATGCTATTGGGATTTTTTTTTTGATTTCACAACTTATTATTTAACTAATAATTTCTTGACTTCAAATTATTTCTCGATTTCATTGTGAAATCTGTCCCCTTTGTGTAAGGATATTTTCATCTTTCCCCTCCCATCTACACCTTGAAAAAGAACGGCTTGATTATTTGGTTCCTAAAATTGACCCTTCTACTGTCTACTCCTCGTGCCTCTCTCTCTTCGCATCGCACCTCACTTTTGGAAAGGCCATGCATGTTGGACTGGAGTGGTTCGACATGCCACATACTACTTTTTGTTTTGTAAAAACTAGTTTCTCGTTCGTGCATTGCCCGGGACTTAAAAGTAATTTTCTTTTTGTAAAAACTAGTTTCTCGTTCGTACATACCAAACACCCAACATTTTTTACAAAATCTGTACGAAATCTTCTCTTGCATCCAAAGGGTTAGTGTTTTTGTCCCTTTGAATTTGTACTATTTTTTTATGTCTTTGCTTAATCTTAAGTTTTAAATTTCTCTGTTTATATCTTAAAAATCATTCAACTCCTTTTTATTCAATTGCTTAGAATTTGTGTTACACAAACTACTTAGCACAAGCAAAGTCTATGTGGATACGGTTCTCAATCTTACCGTTTTGTTACTACTAGCGTGATTTTGTTCACTTGCCAATTGATTAACAAGTTTTTGGCGTTGTTGTCGAACACTTTTTTCCTCATGATTTGTAGCTTGAGTGTCCAATTTCTAAGCTTTGATTCTTTATTCTTTGACTCATTCTATATTAACATTCATCTTGTGAACTTTGCTAACTTGATTCATCTAGTTGCTTTAACTATGTATACAAGGTACAATCTCGGAGGAAGATCTTTTTCCACTTGATAATGAGATTGAAAGAACTTGTCAGAGGAACAACACCATAAAGAAAAAGCGACAACAACAAGAGAAGAGGGCTGGACAAAGGGCTCAAGAAGCCTCTCCTTCTCAACCAACATCACCACCTTCACCTCCTCCCAGCCTAGAGGAGCCTCCGATCATGGCGGAAGAAGAGCAACCCTGAGTGATGCTTGAGGATTACTTAACTCATGCAATTCCATAATACTTCACAAGTATTGCTAGACCTAATGTGCAAGTGGCTGACATTTGCTATCCTTATTCGTTCATCCAATTGATCCAAAGCAACCTCGTCCATGGATTGCCTAATGTGGATCCATTTGCTCGCCTAGCTATATACATGGAAATTCGCAACGCGATCAAGATAGCAAGACTGCCTAATGATATGATTCGTCTCGACTTGTTTTCATTTTCTTTGGTCAATGATGCAAAGAAATGGCTAGATTCTTTCAAAGGTCATAGCTTAAGGGATTGGAATGAAGTGTTGGACAAGTTTTTTAGTAAATACTTTCCAAAAATCAAAAGCAAGATTAAAATTTCATCATTCCATCAATTCCCGAATGAGTCCCTTAGTGAAGTTTAGGACTAATTTTGAGGGTTACTTTGGAAGACTCCTAACTCATAGATTTAGTGAGCCGATGCAAATTAATATGTTCATCGATGGATTAAGACCTCATACTAGACAATTATTTGATGCTTTCATGGGTGGTAAGATTAAGTTGGAGACCCCAGAGGTTGTAATGGAACTTGGAAATATGGTTGCTAGTGATGAGGCTATTCATAGGGATAGAACTTTTATTCCAGCCAAGAAGAACCTATTAGCCAAACAAATTGAAGCCTTAACGGATAAACTCAACAACCTCCCACAACAACTTCATGTTGTTCAACCTACTCAACCTTCCAATATTCAAGTTGGAGGATGTACCTTATGTGGTGGGGCTCATGAAGTTGGGTTGTGCATGATCCAAGATGAGGCTAACAAGGAGCTCAATTATATGGCAAGTGTACCAATTTGTCAAAGTAATATTAAAATGATAAGACCGATCGTTGAGTCCACAAGGACTTTGATTATGCTCCGAGTTTGTATATACCAAATTTTAAGCAACAAAATGACTAAAGGCGGATATATTTCAGAATCAAAGTGCAGAAATGTAAACTTCAACAATGATAAAGGACATAAAAATAGAGCAAGGTGTAAGAGACAAGAAAAACAAACACTTGGGTGTGGAAGATGATATTTAGTGTAGAGTTTTGTACAAAAGTTAGGTGTTTGACCTACCAAAATTACTCTTGATGCAATGTTAAAGATTTTTCACCATTTAAAAGTTCCAACAATTATCTTCATCAACTAAACTACTATAACCATGATTCCTCATGTGGAAGAACCTAAATTACCTAATTTCACTCTTAATCCCTTACGAGCTAAACCAAATAACTTGCTTTAAGAATAAAGATGCATAAATAAGGCTAAGTAATACCATTCTATCCCTAGACATGGATTACCTAAAAGCTACTTCAATTTTTTTAGGGTAAAAACATTTCCCAATGATTAAAACCCTATAACATTCATGTGAATGAATGATCAAACCATAACAAAGCAATAAACTTAGATAAGAAGCAATAATATTGAAATAACATTAAATAGATAGTAAATGTCATTAAATCAAAGAGTGTTTGGTATTCAAGCCCCCAACAATGGGTAATTTAGCCTCTCACAATCACGAGAGGCTAAAAAATACAAGATGAAATAAAGAAAATGGAAGAAGAAAAGCTCCAAAGTGAGTGAGCTTTGCTCTCCTTTATGCCCTTGCTGACTAACTTCTTCCAAATGCATAGCGTCACCCTTTTATAATCTTCATAACACTGCACAATCATGTTTTTTGAAAAAAACTGTGTGTTAAGCTTGCATATGTGCACCGAGTGCACATGCAAAGTACAACTGGCTTAAGTGACCATGCGTTAAGCCTCCAAATGTGTGCTTAGCGCACATGCATGATGCAGCAGGCTTCCAACTTGGCTTCTCGCATTGAGTGTGCACTGGCACACTGCTCCAATTTTTTAACATCTTACACACCTATGCTATTGTGTCAACTCTATAAAAATAAAACCAAAATACTGTAAATTCACTAACCTTAGCATTCTCGAGATAAAAACTTAGAAGAAGATAAATCCTTATCATTTTAAATCAAAAGAAGCATCAAAAAAGAAGAAATTAGATAATTGTTATGTAATTTAAATGTACAAATTAAATATGCATAACAATTATCAACAAACAAATTTTCCTGTCTATAATCATGGAGGAAATCAAGGGGAAAATCAAGGTTATCATCAAGGTGAAAATTTCTCTTAAAATCAAGGTCAGGAATGGAAATTCCATACAGGAAATAACTTCAACAACAACCAAGGGGGTCCATTCAATCGACCCCTCAATCAAGGCCCAAATCTATATGAAAGAACCACCAAGCTTGAGAACACCTTGACGTAATTCACGCAAGTCTCCATTTCAAACCACAAAAGCATCGAGTCGACAATCAAATATCTAGAAGTGCAAGTATGCCAGCTTGCAAAACAACTCACAAAGAAGTCCAATAAAAATTTTGTGCCTAACATGGAGCCTAATCCTAAGCGGTGCTTACAAGGAGTTTGAGAAAGGATAGCCCTGTTCATGATGGGATTGTAGAGGATGTAGTGGAGGTTGCAAGTGATAGGGATGATGTTGTAGGTGAGAATGAGGGGGGAAAGAATAAAGAGAAAATTAGGAGTATTGAAAATGTTGAAAAAAATGAGAGAAATGATGAAAAAGATAAAAAATAGTCTCAAGGAAGGTGTTGATGAGGTCTTAAGTCACAAGACCAAAAGTCAAGTAGTGAGAAAAATAGAGAAATGTGTAAGTAGTGACCCCACCAAGGATGTGCCCTATCCTTTGGTACCATCAAAGAAGGAGAAGGAGAGCCACTTTGCCAAATTTCAAGATATGTTCAAGCAGTTGGAGACCATTGTAACATCCTAAAATTTTAATATAACAACTGATATTAGTTTCAATTTAAAAATTATTAGTATAAAAATTTGTTTGAATTATATATATATATATACATACTTGGAATCATATTTGTGAAATCCGGTTCGCCCTAACCGATTGGACTGGTCCAATTGGGACTCGGTGACCTAACCGGGCCAGTTCCACTATTGAATTAGTCATGCAATTGGCCGAAATGACCCGGCCAAACCTGGATGGTTAGGTCACTGGATCCTAGTTGGATCGATCCGATTCAGACAGTTTTACAAAAAAAAAAAATTAGACCACCTTTATGATGTCATTTTGATGTCTCATCATTATCAATTGTTATTTTGGATTTTTTAGTATGGATGAATTTTTCTTACTCAAATAATATTAGTTATATACTCATATATAATAGATACATATATAATTTTAAATTTTTAATATATATCAGGCCAAAGCGGACCAATTATTGACCCACCGGTTGGACTATTAACCTACTGACCCACTACCTTGACCGAGTTTCATAACTATGCTTGGAATACTTGTATTATGATATATTGAATGTGGTTGAAATAATTGAATAAAAAATATGTTTGTTTTAATTACTTTATTTAAAATTGATCTAGTTAAATAATTATTTTATCAATAAAAAGACTTGGTGCTTGATATAAGACTATTGAAATTATTTTATAATTATGTGATAATTCCATATCCTAATTAAAAATATTAAAATATTATTAATATTGCAAATATAATTATAAAGTAATTATATAACATTGAATATCTAATTTGGACAAGAATATTTATATATTTGAATTTATGATCATTGATAATGATTTAAATCTTATCATTTTTTATCTTAATATATCTTGAAAGAAAATAAAATATTAGATAAGGTTAATAATTAGACAAATCTAGATAATAGAGTAGATAAAGATAAAGAAATATTTGATTAGCCAAATCTATTGAGAATATATTTCGTGTGATACAATCTTAAATCATATTCTCTTGTATTATATAAGGATAAACAATTTTCTTTTCCTAGAACTTTATAGACAATCTCTCTTAGAAATATAGAAAATTAGTAGATCATTTAAGTTTGAGAAAAAGAAGAAACAAAGAGAATCATATTGACCCACTAAGTGGAGAAGATGAATAATAAGCGAAGAATGCGTGAATTACTATTTTTTTCAAAAGGTGAGTAAAACAACCTTCTTCTAAACTTCCATGGTATAGATTTTAAGCAATGCGTCTTTTTTAGTTTACTGGTCATAAATCGATAAATTGATACATTAATCCTTGCATGAATTAATCCTTGTGATTATTGCAAAATTTAGATTCCATAATATTCTTGCGTGAAGTTATTCAAGTGCTTGATGTAATCATACAAACATGTAATTTTTACTATTCATGGGATTTAATTTAATTTTACAAATAAAGGGTATTGCAAAGTACAAATCTTCATTGGTTGCATATTAAATCTAGGAATTTATTTGAAAATTCACGAATAAACTTTCTTGAGTTTTGTGTTTAGCTATCATATATATCAACTAAACTATATTTTGTTACATGTGTGTTTTAGTTCATAGTTCATTATTAATTGACTTATAAGATGTTATAATTTGGGGTATGACTTTGTGAGTTATTAGTGTGTATGGAACTAGAGTATTTATTTGGTAGTTATCTGGTACGATGTTTTGTAACTACGTATGAATTGGTCATCATCTTCTCGGAAGTGATGACAATCTATATTTTATTTTGAGAATTGAATATACATGAGATACTTCCATCTAGGATGGGAAAAAATATGAGATAAATCCATCTATGATGGGGATGAGATAATGAATACATGTATCTGGGATGGGAAAAGATTATGGATACCTTCATCTAAGATAAGGAAGGCAGTGAGACGTCATTGCATGGATATGAATTCATAAATCTTTTGAAGAATATGAAATTCATACCATTTTTGGGAACCAAAGAGTTGAGTCTAGTGATTCTAGGAATCACTAAGTTATGTTTGTGATAATTATTTGTTCAAGAATTGAATGCAATGAAGTGTTGGTGTTTATTTACTGGAATGCTCTTTTGTTGTGTGAATAAATTTGTGGTTATTTTATGTGTGTGTGCATGCGTGTGTGTATATTTAAGTTAATTTTGGGATACCTTTGTTGGATTTTTTTATTACCGTGCCAACTGAGAACAATACTATTTAGGAACACTTTTGAAACTTGTTTTATTCACTGAGATTATAATCTCATTAAAATTGTTATTTTCAGAGTTTGAGGAAGAAACTTTTGAGATGAGGGAGAATTGAAGACTTAGTTTATTGTTAGTTCAACTTTGTAGATGCCTATATATGAGAATATAACTGTTTATTTATGTAAGGACTCATTTATTTATAATATTTGAAGTATTTCAAACCATTGAAATTTCTAAATTCTTATTTTATGGATGTTTTAAAGTGTATTTATTATGGCTTGTTGTAATGAAAGGCGTTACAATCATCATTCCCTTTGGTGAAGCTCTCTAACATATGTCAATGTACACAAAATTTACGAAGCACCACCTCACAAAGAAGGGGAAATACATCAACAATGAGAGCGTAGTTGTGGAAGACAATTATAGTATATTAATCCAAAGAACCTTACCCCTAAAATTTAAGAACTCTCAAAGTGTGACAATTCCTTTCTCAATAGGTGCAATATCCGTGGGGAGGACTCTGATTGATTCAGGGGGCAAGTATCAACTTAATGTTTCTTTCGATGCTCTCTGAAGAATTGGCAATTTGGAACTCATGTAAACCCGAATGACTCTTCAACTAGCAAATTGCTCCATCAAAAGACCATGTGATGTTGTTGAAGATGTCCTCGTAAAAGTCCAATATTTTACATTTTTAATTGATTTTGTCGTAATGGATATGGAAGGGGATCCTGAGGTGCCTTTGATCATGGGGCAACCATTTATGCTCACTGTTAGATGTGTAGTTGACATGGGGAATGAAAACCTTGAGCTAAGTGTGGAGGACCACAAGATGACCTTCAATCTTTTTGAGGCAATGAAGCATCCAAGTGATCACAAAACTTGTTTTAGGGTGCAGACTATTGAACAAGAAGCTAAAAATGTTGTGCAACAATTCACTATGCACTCCCTTCATGAGAAAGCTCAAGTCAATGTTGTTGATTGTCTCACTAATGAAGAGGAAAAGGAGCTTAAAGGTTGCTTGGAAGACCTTGATGCGTCGAAAGAAGTATTCTAGAGGGGAATACTTTCAAAGAACTGAAAAAAAGATGTTGTCGAGAAAAATAAGGTGGAATTAAAGGTTTTATCTCCTTACCTTAAGTATGTATTCCTACAAGGGAATAATGCAAAATCAGTGGTCATTTAGCAACTCTTCGTCTCCAAAGGAAGAAATTAAATTGGCGAATTTGCTCAAAAAGCATAAAAAAGGCAATTGGGTGACACATATCCAACCTTAAGAAATGGTATTATGGTAGGTGATGAAGTTAAGCTAAATCTCGAGCAAAGAAAATCAAGAAACTAGTGCCCGCCTATCCTTTTTAAATATATATTTTTATATTTGATTCTAAAATTCACACAAAAAATAGTGCTAATCTCATGTTTTACAATTAATTTTTTTTTCCAGGAGAAAAACTATCACAAGTGAGAAAGTTCCAATCATTGCACATGAGTAATGATGTGTGAAATAACATATTTAAATTATCTATTTTTTAAGCTTAGGAAAGAAGAAAGATGCTAAAAATTATTTGGGTCTTACTTTATTATTGAATTTTTTTACCTGCACAAGGATACCGCAAGAATATTCTCCTCCATGGTATGTCAAAAACTCCTTATCCTTCTTAGGTGAACCTCTCCTCTAACCTCCATGTTCAAATTCAAAATCTCACTTAAAAAAAACATTGAGTTGAGTTTTCCCTGGACTAAACTTATTAGTATTGTATATCTATATATATTGATAAAGGATTTTGCTAAAATAAATTAAATTGTTGCATTTCATACGTGGATACTAATATTTTTCTTATTTATAATATTAGTTATTAAACTTTAGCTTTAATTAGGTTATTTATTTTTGGGATTAATTAGGTTATTTTATTTCTAATAATAAATTTTCATTGTCCTTTTTATAAGACCTTTCACTAGCGAAGATAAGTACTTACATAATATGCAAATTGACAAAATTAAACTATGTAGGAACATGTACTTGACTTTGTATTATCTCCATCTATGCACTTCTTTGATATTTAAGTGCATGCTGTAATTTTATTTTATGTATTTTATTTTGAATATTTGTAAATAAATACATTAAAATGAAACGTGTAGTGACAAGAGATTAAATTACTGACAATTTTAATAGTCACTAAGCATAGATTTAAATTGGTAAATTAATTCCTGTCAATTTTAAATGCCACTATCGCATGAGTTATTTCTCATATTTAGTTTTATTCAATCACGGTTTAATTCCCCACAAAATACAATTTTGCATAAAACTTAATTACTCTAAATATTTAGAGTGTGGAATTAAGAATCCTCAACAATTATTTGAACGGAAGTTAAAACCGTCATAAATCTACTTCTGAAACCACACCTAAAACAGTAAAACCTTCTATTTTTGGCAATTCAATGTTAAATAAAGTTTTTTTTAGGACGTAAATGTTTAAAGTTGGAGAGAGCATAGTTTATTCAAAATGTTTTTTTTTTTTTTTTGTCAAAGTGACATTGACATACTCTGTTGTCCAAGTAAAAGAAGTACTTTTTTTTTTGTTAATAAAAAGAGAAGCCACTTCCCGACCGAGTTTAAAACCAAACGTATTATACGCGAGTTTTAGAACCTATATATTATATTGACGCAAACAGACTACATGCTAGTTAGTTTCTTCCTTGTAGCATTTGTTGAATGATATAAGATTCTGATTTACATTAGCCTGTCTGTGTTTTTCTAACATAAAAGTTATCATGTTTAAAAGATTTTTAAACAACTAAATAATTTTAAGAAAATTAAACCACCAGAAGAGGTTAACTTATAATAATAGTTTTCCGGAAAAAAATATTATCAAATTAAATACTTTTTTTTAAAAAAAAGTTATATATCAAAACACGTAAGTATACATACTACGTTTTTTGTTAGTAAATACTAGTATTGTATGAGGTAGTATTTTTTAGCTTCTAACTTTTTATGTATTTTTTTATTTTTAATTCATTTATTCAATTTTTTTATTGTTCTTTTTAAATAAATCATAATTTTATTATTTTTCTCATTTTATATTTAACTATTTCAACAAATTTTATCTAATATTTATAATTTAATAAGTTAATTTTTTTGTTTAACTAACTTTTAAGCTAGTTTTATCAAACATAATCATATAACATTCTAAAGGGTTAACTAAATTTGTAATTTCTAAATTTTTTCTAAATTCAATTTTTAGTGCTTAAATAATAATTTGATTGATCAAGGTTCCTGTAATTTTTTTTATTAAGATTATTAGTCTTCATGTTTTTACTTTTGAAAAATTCAATTTTTAGTCCTTCAAATCTCGTTAAATAAATAAAAATAATGAGTTCAAAATTTTATTTAGAGACTAAAATCTTAAATTTTTAAAAAATTTAAAAACTTTGACCAATCAAACAAAAATTTAAAGGACTAAAAATTTTAATAAAAAAATTGAGAGACTTTTACCGGTTAAACTTTTATTTAGGACTAAAAATTGAATTTAAAAAAAGTTAGGAAATAAAATGTTAGTTAATCTATTCTAAAATATGCAAAGCAATTAAATGTGTCTAAATGAGATAAATTAAAAATCTAGATTTATTTACTGAAAGAGATTATCGTAAACTGAATGTAGTTAAAGCAAAACTAAAATTGAAAAGTGCTAATATGATATATGCAGCTGATTAATGATTAATGTTGAATTGTATTAATTTTGATAACATAAATTTTAAATTATTAATTATTTGTAATTAAAGTGCATATCTAAATTAATTTCAACCATAAATTAAACTATAATGATCATTTGCGCAAATTTACTTGCACTAAATTTGTGTACCACTTAGGTGACTATATATATATATATATATAAAATGAATTCATATTTATAATTTCTTCTTAAATATATTTTTATCCTTACAATTTAATATTTTTTTCATTCCTACAAAATTATTTTTCATTTTTACTTCTTTCAAATTATTTTATTTTATTTTTCGTACTTATCATATTTTAAATAATATTTTTTTCATTATTCAAAAAGTATTATTTAAAGCTCAATAAAAACAAAAAATAAAATAAACATAATTTTTAAGAACTAAAAAATAGGACCAAGGATAAAATAAATAAAACTTAAGTTTTAGGTACAACAAAAAAAAATCTTTTAATTTTTAGGGGGCAAGAAAGACCATATATTGAAAAAAATCATGACAAAAAAATAATATATAACTCTTATTCAAAGTAAAAAATAATAATTTTAAAATTTACTCTATGTCTCATTCTCTCTGTTGGATTGAACCTGCTTAAAAAAATAAAAAAATTGTAAAGATAAAAATAAAAAAAGTACTAAATTACAATATCTAAAAATATATTAATTTTTTTTTTATTTGTGTCTGTCTGAGATTTATCTCAAATCCATCATTTCTACATTTTGACTTAGATCTATTTTGCATTCATATCTCCATTAAGACATTTGAGTGGAAATATAACAGACTGAATAAGCACCCTCCATTAAGCAGCAGTAAAAAATACAACACAGTTATTCAATCAATCCAACTATAGATTCTTCCTGACTCAAGAGTAGAAACTCAACTTTAAAAAAGGAAACCATAAAAATACCAAACAAAGCATAATTGAGAAAAATGACACTAGATGTGAACAGCGTTTGACAGGGGTGCTCTGCTTTTGTCTAGAGAGGAAGTAACCCTGAGCTTCTTGGAGCAGAAACATACATATACACTACTAATATGGAAATTCCAACCCACAAGGCCAAAGTGATAATAGCAACAGTGAATGAGATGATGGCCAAAGCCATAAATGAAGCAGCACCTCCCACAATAAGCATGCCACAAATTATGATTGGAAGAAGGCTTCTGTTATGTTTCTCAAGTATTGTCCCAATGATCACCAAGAAGGAGTAGACAACAATGCTCAAAACCAGAAGCACCATCAGCTTGTGCTGTTTCATGAACAAAGAGTTCGTTGATGTAATAAGGGCAAACAGCAGTGTTGAGAACTTGTTAATGTTCTCTGACAACTCTTTGAATAGGTTCCTAACCACATTCATTAAGACAAAAATAAATAAATAAAATTATATACATTACATTTAAGTGCAACTCAAAGCTGATATACTACTAATAATGAAATGTAAACTAGAACTAGAAGCACCTTCAAAGTTATGGTGTGAAAACTAAAAGGCATGAACAAGTATTTCTTGGGATATATGGAGTGGTAATAATTATATATACTGATTACTGACCTGATTGAAGTGAAGTGAACGGAATTCATAGCAGACATGTCTTGTTTTTTCTTTCTTTGTTTCTTCTTCTCTCAGTTTCTGAGCAGAGAACAAAAGATTTGGTTTTGTTTGAGTACGATGAGAGTATTATTTATATGTGTTGGTAACTTAGAATGAAAAGAAGCCAACGTACTAAACGTTTTCGTTTTAAACCTATTTTATACCACTCGTGTAGGGAGGGAACATACCAATAGGCTATCGTTAATTGATTTCTCTCTTTCACTGTCACACAATCTTTCTTCAAGAAAGTGTCCAGCTCTTGTTGAATGTCAACTTGTACTTTGTGACTTCCAAAATTAATTTTCACTCTGTTTCGGTAGAAATGTTTATTCTTCTTTGAAAATGATAACCATCAGGTTTCTATACCGACGTAATTAAATTCATAGATTAATTGTGTGTTTGGATTTAATATCGACGGAACTTAACTTTGCAAACTTAAGTTTAGTTAAAAGTAAGTTTGATTTTATGTTTACATATTTTTATTGAAATGAAACTTGTTTGAATGATATTAATCACAAACACTTTTAAATGTGTAATTACTTAAATGGGTATGGATTTTATAATGTGATATTAATAGTATTATTTATTTTATTATTTTTAAGTATATTTGAATTGGTAACATATAAAAAAAAGATTGTTGCTATTATTATAAATTAAAAATAATACGTTGCAAAAAATGTTAAAATATATATAAAAACAAATTAATTTTTGAGCTCGAATTAACAGTCCAAAATACCTAGAACAACACCAATTCACTTATTTTTATAAAAAAAAATGGAATAGCAGCAATTAACAAGGAAAAAAAACTAAAATGTCATTTTCTTTAATTAACATTAAGTATAAATTTATATTTACAAATAATGGTCAGAATTAATATTCTATCGATTAAATTAATTTTTAATATTTTAATATATATTTTATTATCTGATCCTAAGTTATATGGTAAAAATTTTACATTTTTTTATAAGAAATTGAAGAGTTTTGTTCAGAAGAATATGTTTCTAAGTCCAAGTAAAGTCAACACAACCGCTTGTTGAAGCAAAAGAAGCCTTTATAAAGATTGATCAAGTTCCAGTTCCACCTCTGGATAGTTTAAAACGAAACGTATTAATTATTATACAAAACAGAATTCCGACTGTGATGCCGACAAGGTACACGTTAACAGTACACAACTACACATATGCCTGCTCCTTCACACTTATCACTTAATCTTAGCAATTTTTTGTATAAATAAGATACTTTTACTTTTATTTTTTTTTCCCTTTCTCAATTTACAAATCAAATAAATAGATTTTTTTTTATCTCCCTTCGTTAACTAAACCAATCGACCAAATAAAGAGATTTTATTTTCCTATTCCCCTCCCTTTACCTCTGTTCCACTAAATTCTTTCCTTCTCCCGCTTTCCTCAAATCAGTTGTCAACCTAGATTTATTTACCGGCAGTTGCTTGGGGCACCCAGCGTTTTTTGCTGGGACACCCAGCAACTTTCCAAAATACCGAAAATACCCTTATGGTATTTTGGGTTACAAATAGCAGTTTCATTTTTTCATTTTGTAAATTTTCGTAACTTAGTGTCAGTTGCTTTTGTTAAGCGTGATTTGAAAACGTATTTGGTCTCCGGTGGTATACATGTGTTTGTGAGGAGTATACGATGAATTTTGATCGATTTCTGTCATTGGAAAAAGAGAGGAGTGCAAAAAAAAAATCATCGTACATACGGATTGACAATTCGTATGACCAGTGTATGTACTTTAATTTATTTTTTTTGCTTAATCCGGCCATTTTTTTATATGAATTAAATTTTTTTCTTTTAAATTTTACAATGATAAAACAAATCAATTAAATTTTGCAATGATAAAAGAAAACAATTTAAAATATATTTTAATGATTAATTTTAATTTAGTTGTTGCTTAAATTTAGTTATTACTTTTACTATACTAATTGGATAAACTTAACAATGATAAAAAAATTTCATTTAGTCATTAATTAAAAATACTTATTTTCAAAAACATGACCAGATTTTTTCAAAAACAATGAGATAATATTATACATGACAAAACAACTATTATGTATAAGAAAATTGTTGCAATAAATTTAAAATCAACACATTATAAAACAATTATTATAAAACAACTAATATATAAATAAATTGTTCACAGTTAATTAAAATGTGCATAATAATAAAATTGTTCGAAGTAATAAAAATGTTCACAATCCTAAGGCAATTCATACACACGACCAATAAAGCACACAGTTAACATCGGGATCAATGAATTCGAAAACTATTTTCATGTCAGTGGTGAACGACAAGGTCTTGTAGAAATGTTTCCATCCGGCTTCAATTTTTAGTGTCTTCCTCCAATGATTGAACACGAGTCGACATTCTGCAACATCTTCCAAGTGCAAATGAGTCCAACCTTTGTCTTTCAAAAAATAATGCATGACACTTGGAACGTCCTGACAAATAAAGAAATGTTATGTCAACAATTTATGTTATGAAATTTAAAACTTGAAAAATAAAGAAATAAAATTAGGAAGTTGTTTACCAGACTACTACAGGAAACTTTCTGCTCAGTGAGATAAACCTTGAAGGTCACAGAACCTAGCACTTGATGATATAAAGAATGTCATCTTGAGAATGATTTGGGCAGGCAAGGGGTCTTGAATATAGTAAGAAAAAAATGCATTCTTACCATAATGATGCAAGGATACTAGATGATTACCGGTGAGCTGGTAAAAATTGCGCAGTGTTATCCACCCTGCTACAATGACTGGTTGGTTCAAATCTTGGTTGTACACAATGTTATGATAATTTTCGTCTTTGTCAACCAAATGCCATATACTGTCGAGTACGTCCTTCCACTTGACAGCATATACCTTACCAACTTCACCGAAAATCTACATGTCATATCACAAAATAAGGTTGGTTAGTTACACAAAATAACAGAAAAATCAAATGTTAATTAAATCAAAATGAACATGACATGGTCCCTGGCACTAACGGTCTAGAATAAAGCCTCTGGTGGAGCTACGACATCCTGCATCATGTTTTCCAATTCCTTCCATTCCCCATGCTCTTCAATTGTTAATTCTTACATGATTAACATTTAAGCAATTAACATGCATTCAAGCACAAAACAAAATTAACATTCAAGTAACTATATGTTAATTCTTATTGGGCATATTCGCAAGAAGGTGTTCGAGTTCCTCATTCACGTTGGTCCAACGTGATGACAACGCACGAGAGCGTGACATTCTGAATATATTTGATAAAAGGATATTTTATTATTTTTGTTCTACTTTTCCTGTTTCTAATCTAATGTTTGTGTTAAAAAACTAATATAATCTAATGTAAATTGTAATCTAATCCTACTAACATTTTCCTATTTCTAATCTAATGTTGTTTGTGTTAAAAAACTAATCTAATCTAATCTAAATTGTAATGTAATCCTACAAACATTTCTTAGATAACCTGAATAATAAATAAATCATTCATAAAATCAATAATAAACAAACTAAAATCAATATAAATATCCTTCGTTTTTTCCTATTTTTTTTTCTAATAAAAAACATTTTAAAAATTTAAAAACTTTTTTTAAAAAAAAGGCCATACGACAATCCATATGGCATACAAATATTTTTTAAAAAAAGCTATACGAATTGCCAATCCGTATGACGTAAAAATAGTTTTATAAAAAAAGGTCATACGGATTGGCAATCTGTATGTTTTTTTTTAAAAAAAAAATATTTTAAGGAAAACAACCATACAGATGGCTTTTTTAAAAAATGTTTTTTTACGTCATACGGATTGCCAATCTGTATGACGTAAAAATATGTTTTTTAAAAAAGGCCATACGGATTGACAATCCGTATGACATAAAAAAACTTTTTTTTAAAAGCCATACAGAATGCCAATCCGTATGGCTATTTTCCTTAAAATATTTTTTTTTTAAAATCATACGGATTACCAATCTGTATGACTTAAAACAGATTTTAAAAAAACTATACGGATTGTCAATCCGAATGACTATTTCAGTAAAAGAAAAATATTTTTTTTAAAAAAACTCATACGGGTTGTCAATCCTTTTGGCTTAAAACAATTTAAAAAAGAAAACCATACGGATTGACAATCCGTATGACTTAAAACATTTTAAAAAAAGCCATACAGATTGCCAATCCATATGACTTAAAACAGTTTAAAAAAAACCATACGAATTGTCAATTCGTATGGGTATTTCAATAAAAGTAAAAACCAAGTAGACAGAGAGGAAGCATGGCTGGCACGAAGAATGACAGAACAATACACAGAACACAAATCAAGCAACAATAATGCAAACCAAAGAAGGAAGAAGATTCACTAACCTCGACGGGAAAAGAAGAAGGTCGTCGGAGAGGAAAAGAGGAGGCAGATTTCGAAAGAAGAAGCAGAGGAGGAGGAAGAAGAAGAAGAAGAAGGCTTCTCAAGGAAGGAAGATTTCGAAAATGGACAGTGACTCATACGGATGAGTCACTGTGTTGCTTATATATTAAAGGGTGAATAACATTTTTACCCTTTCACCCATGTTGCTGGGTGCCCCAGGAAAAGTGTTGGGTGCCCCAAACAACACCCTTATTTACCATAAGAAGTTCCTACGAGAGTTACTACGAGAGTGGTAATAGACAATAGTTATACAAAATTAAAACTAAAATATGATGATATGTGCTGCTAAACGGTAACTTTATGGTAAATAATGAATAGGAATTGTCATTTTTTTTATAGGCTAGGAATTCTCATTTTTAACTACTAACGAATGGTCATAAAAGTAATTTGCTTTAGGATTTTCAGGCCTCAAATACATGCCCAATTGAATTGAACCAAAGGTGATTGTGTGTTTTTAAATTTACTTTTAAATTATGATCTCTTTTCATTTATTTTTTTTGGATTTTGAGCTTTCAGGTATATTAACTTTTTAGAAGCAATTTTATTCCCAACACATTAAATATGAATTTCTCTTTCAATGGAAATTTAAACTTTAATTTATTATATTTTGAAAAAATATTTTTTTTCGCTAGACGCAATCTTGTGGCTTTAAATTATGATTTCTTAACACATTATTTTTTTAACATCCATTATTTAAAAATCAATCCTTCTAAGCTAAATATTTTCTACACAATACATTTTCTTATGTAAACAAACCTTTAATAAAACTCAGTTAATTTTTTATGCATTCTCTTTACTTAACTAAAACAATGTTTAGAGTTTTGTTTTAGCATTAGTTTATCAACAGAAGATCAAGGTCGACTTCTATCTACAAACTCTAATCATAAGAGTACACTAAAAGCGGCAAAAACAAAATAATGTTGTTTGGTATTCTAAACTCCTCCATCAATCATTAAGAAAATAAAAAAGAACATAAAAATATAGAAGAAGAGGAAATTCTCTACAAACCATTAAAAAAAATTATTTCCATCAACACAAGAATGATTCGTTCTGAATAAGAATCCAAACTGAAGTTAGAACAAAGAAAAACAGAACAACCACAAAGCACGGTAGAACTGAGAAATTTTCAAGACTCAACATGAGCAAACGCAGTAGTATGAGTAGCATCTTCGGGCAAGAATCCTGAGGTTCCTTCAGGAGCACTTTAGTTGTAGTCAAGCAATGTGAACATTCCAACGCATAAATTCAAACTTATCTAAGCAATGGTTGATGAGATGATACTCAAAGCCAGAACTGCAATTTTCACCATAAGCAGGACAAATGTTATGATTGTTAGAAGATTTTTGTTATATATCTAAAGTATTGTCCCAATGATCATCAAAGGGTAAAGACAATGTTCAAGATCAGAAACACCAATGATCATCAAAGGGTAAAGACAATGTTCAAGATCAGAAACATCACAAGCTTGTTTCTTTGGTGAACATAATCTTTTCTCTGTCAAAGTTTAGTGTTAAATAACTTGTTAAGGTTATCTAACAACTCCTTGTAACATTAAATTCTTACACAAGAAAGACTTTGTTAACCAAAGAGCACAATTTGACCATTATACTTTAATGATCATTGGGACAATACTTCAGATATATAACATAAACCTTCCAATCATAACATGTGCTATGCTTATGGTGTAAACGGCAGATTATCTTCTGGCTTTGACTATCATCTCATCCACCATTGCTTAGACCAAATATCACACTGAAATTCCAAGAGAGTGAATCATCTCATGCATATCCAGCAACTTTGTATCCCCTTTTTATTTCAGTTGAGCGAATATATAGGAAACTTCTTGGAAGTTTCGTTCACTAGCTCCATTTTTCCTAATATGTCTTTTATAAAAAAAAAAAAAAGCTGATGTAAAAGTTTTTTTTGCCTAAAAGCATATCTGTTGGAGAAAGTGACCAACATAGATAAATGTGAGTCATGTGACCTTGGTGGTCCAATGCTGTGACCAGCTGTTTCACCCGTTTGTCTTCTCATATTTGTTTAGAAGGTTAGATATGTCAGTCACTCTATCTATGACAATTGCAGCATCTACTTTACCTATATAGGACTACTTTCTAGTTTATGTTTCATTTTCATCACGGGTTATTCTGTACAACAAGGCAAGGCACAAATAATGCCAATAAATTCTTCCTCTTTATGTTTTATGGTTTGTACATTTGTGTGTGCCATTATGCCTTTCTTTACACCTCATTCCATCCTATGTTCAAATCCAACTGAAAAGATTATTAAATAGTTCTGGACAACGAAGGTCTATATAACATGTATTCAAGTTTTTTAATATACAAGAAATAATTCATAACACTAAATTATACATCATGTAAAAAAAAAATAATTGAGACTATAATAATTTTATAACACTTAATAATTTCTCATCCAATTGGGGTATGAACAAACTTCAGTATATGGATTTTGAAGAGTTTTACTCAGAATATTTCTCTGTCAAAAACTTGTTGGCACATGACTTGTTGTAAATAAAACAAACTTTTTTATGAACAAAAAGCAAATGTTCACTTTAGAAGCTTAAACCAAATGTATTAATTATTATACATTAGAAATAAAATTGTGAGTTTTACAGTGACAGATGACATATATATAGCACATAGTTAGTTATTACATATCAAAATAATAAATTTTAAAGGTGACCAATTAAATAAATTATGAGGCCAAATTTATTTACTGTTAAAGTTATATAATTGTTTCTCTCAAAAAAAAAATCCACAAGAAAAAAATAAATGATAGTTTATAAACATTTACCTCACGTGAAAACATTTTTAAAGACAAAACTCTAGAAACACACGACGGCTATCAAAGTCATTTGTTCCATAAAAAATAATAATGAAGAGTGTGTTTGATTAGATACTCTAGCAATTTATATGTTTAAATATTCATATTACTTGCCTCATATTAATAAGGATCTATCTGTAATTATCACTTTTCGGAAAGTGGCACTTGATTATATGTACAAAACTCTAGAAACACACGACGGCTATCAAAGTTATGCAACATATTAATAAGGATCTATCTGTAATTATCACTTTTCGGAAAGTGGCACTTGATTATATGTTTAAATATTCATATTACTTGCCTCATGACTTGTATTTGTTAATTTGTTCCTCTTCTTTGTTCTTAATTAAAAACAATTTAGTTGGTAACTGAAACCTCCAAATTTAATTTCCTTTTATAACATGGTTTCAGTTATTTGTTAATTCATCTCTCTAAATTTATATATAACTAAAAAAATACTTAAATTTTCAATTCAAATATAAATAAATTTAACTGAGTTTACCTCTATTAAGTTATATTATTTTTAAAATATTTTTCATTTAATTACAACCTGTTTCCAAGGACTCTATTTTATTTATGATATCAAATTTCAATGAAAATATTTTAGAAATAATTTTATTTTTTACTTAAAATTAAATGATTTTAATTAATTTCTTTAATAAATGCAAATATATATATATATATATATATATATATATATATATATATATATATATATATATATATATATATATATTTCATCAATCCAACGACAGATTCATCCTGAGTCAACGTTCTGGAATCCTATTTCATATTAAAAGCATAATAGCCACAAATTAAAGCAAAGCAGAACTGAGAAACTCTTTAAGTTAACAAAGAAAAGACAATTAATGGTACTTAATTTCTCTATGTGAAATCCTTTGAGACGTAGGCAACCAATGTAAAAAATCCAATGAGCATGGCCAAATTGATCCAAGCAAGGGGTGTTTGAAACGATGCTCAAAGCCAGAACTATAACAGCAGTAGCTACCACAATAATCAAATATGATCGGAAAAGAAGGCCTTTTTGTTATATATGTCAAGAAATTTCCAAATTGTGAACAAGGGGGAGTAAAGAATGAATACTGGCTAAAGCCAGAAACTTGGTCTTTGGTTGTTCTATTGAGAAACGAGTTTCGAGGTTAGTGGTTGTTACTTTAAAAATCACGGCAACCCAAGTAGTCAGTGATAGAAGATAATTCCTTGCCATTCTCCTTTCACAAGATCAGGATCAGTTTATATACACAATATACAAGCGTATGACTACGCTAGAATGTCATACGCTAGAAGTGGGGAATTGACTAGCTATAATTAGGAAACTAACTAGCTATAATCAAGGGACAAAATATACACCTAACTAATATAGCAGGCAAATTACCAAAAGGGGTCCCTTTGGAAAACTTATTTCCAAAATGGGGTCCTTTTGGAACTAATTCCGGCATGATGTTCCTTTTTATGTGAACTGCATGCATTTTTCATGCAAATCGCCATTGGCAATAGCGATTTCGCTGCCATGCGACACATGGAAGGCTAAACCGCCAGTGGTGCTGGCGACTTCACGTGGAAGGGCATCTCGCCACTTGCATTGGCGACTTCGCCACTGCTGCTGAAACCGCAGCTCTGACTGGGGAGTTTCGGAAATGGCAGGCCTAGGGGTGCAGGACGCAGAAGTCGTTTTCGAGGGAGGGTGCAGACTGAGCAGCTGCAGCGCACAGAGGAGCAGGGAATCGCCAGTTTGATTGGCGATTTGCTTGAGGTGGGTAAATCGCCAACCCCAGCAGCGATTTCGGTTGCTTAAATCCCTCCCTTTCCCTCGTAGACCATTCACGCAAAAAAAAACGCAGAAAGAAAGAAGGAAGTTGTTGTTGCTGTTCGTGTGCCGTAGACCATCCACGCAGGAAAGAAGAAGGAAGTTGTTGTTGGTGTTCATGGGACACACTTAAAAAAAATGAACAATTTCAAAATAGTAATTTTAAAGACAAAATAAAATACATCACACTTTATATTGAAATTTTTTTCTACACTAATATACTTACTATAAATAAATATAATGCCAAAAAAAATTATTTTAAGCACCATTCAACTTCAACGCTTATAAATTTTTAACACACACCAACAAGCCATAAACATAAACCTAATCTAATTAAAAAATTACTACAACTTCATATTAAAAAAAAATTTCACACTCAAAATACTTACTTCAAATAAATATGATGCTACAATTTTATTTTTATTTTAAACACAGTTAAAAGTATAATATTGACTAATTTTTAACATACTAACAAAGCATCAACACTAACCTAATTAAAAAGTACAATATTCAGTTAAAAGTTAAAATATTTTTTCCGCACTCCAAATATTTTCTTGAAATAAAGATGATGACAAAAAAAATTTTATTTTACATACAACTAAACCCATACACAATATCACATATAAAACTAATTTATTTTAACCCATACACAAATTTTTAACATACAGAATATTGATAAAAAATAATTTTATTTTACATACACAATGTTGATGAATTTACTTGAACTCATACACAAATTTTTAACACAAACGAATAGGCATATGAGATATAAAACTAATTTATAAAAAAATTAATTCAACAAAATATTTGATGCCAACAGTTGCTTGATTGAGACTTTCAAATCTTCAATAAAACTTTCAAGACTGATAAATTTAAACAAGGAGGCAAATTTGGACGATTTTGGTAACTTCTCAAGAACACTAGAACACTGAAACTGCAAGGAAAACACTGAAATGGCAAGTTTTAAAAACACTGAACTCAGGAGAAGTATTTAAAGGCCTTGCCCAAACCGCCAAACCAAGGGGCGAGTCCCCTTTATTTTGCCCAAATCGCCAAACGTATGGGCGATTCCCCTTTAAACTCCCCTAAGCCCAAGAAGTCAAAAAACAACCTGCACCCCCTAGGCCTGCCATTTCCGAAACTTGCCAGTCAGAGCTGCGGTTTCAGCAGCAGTGGCGAAGTCGCCAGTGCAAGTGGCGAGATGCCCTTCCACCTGAAGTCGCCAGCACCGCTGGCGGTTTGGCCTTCCACGTGTCGTATGACAGCAAAA
This sequence comes from Glycine max, assembly GCF_000004515.6. Lineage (NCBI taxonomy): Eukaryota > Viridiplantae > Streptophyta > Magnoliopsida > Fabales > Fabaceae > Glycine > Glycine max. Next base: position 48,792,534 of record NC_038254.2, on the reverse strand, counting down.
TCGCTATTGCCAATGGCGGTTTGCATGAAAAATGCATGCAGCTCACGTAAAAAAGAACACCATGCCGGAATTAGTTTCAAAAGGACCCCATTTGGGGAATAAGTTTATAAAAGGGACCCCTTTTGGGCAATTTGCCTAATATAGCATATACACTAAATTAGAATATATTAACATATATTCTAACACTCCCCCAGAGTTTAAGCGGGAGGTCGTCGAATGCTAAGATTGTCCCGAAAATCCTCAAATAACACCAACGGAAGACCTTTGGTGAAAATATCTACAATATGATAACGCGAGGGGACATGTAACACTCGAACTTGGCCACGAGCAACCTTTTCCCGAACAAAATGTATATTTATTTCAATATGCTTAGTGCGTTGATGTTGAACAGGATTGTCAGCTAGGTAGATCGCACTAACATTATCACAGTAGACCAATGTAGCTTTTTGAATCGGGCAATGAAGCTCCAAAAGCAAGTTTCTTAACCAACAAGATTTAGACACCACATTGGCAAACCCTCGGTATTCGGCTTCTGCACTGGATCGCGATAGCCACTATTAAAAAATATGAGTTTTACATCGATTATTTATGACTTTCTACATCGGTTTTTAACCGATGTTGAAAGTACCGATATTGAAAGTATTATCGTTAACATCGGTTTTTTAAAATCGATGTTAACGTAAAATTGACAACATCGATTATTTAAATAACCGATGTTATATATTAAGAATTACACCAAAAAAAATATATATGAATGTTGACAGTTCACATCGATTTTTATACAAAATTGATGTTAACTTATACATTAACATCAATTTTCTATAAAAATCGATGTTATACGTTAGCATCGGTTCTGTATAAAAATCGATGTTAACTTCCAAACGTTAACATCAGTTTAAGTAAAAAACCGATGTTAACTTATATGTTAACATCGGTTTCTGTTAAAAACCGATGTTAATATAAAAAATGTTAACATCGGTTTTTATACAAAACCGATGTTAACATTGGTTTTTTTACAAAAATCGATGTTAATGTTTTTCGATATTAACATCGATTTTTTTAAAAAAGAACCAATGTTAATATACACCAAAAACACCGATGTTGTTGGTGTATATTAACATCGTTTTTTTTTTATAAAAAAAATCGATGTTATTATTAGGAATTTTTTTAAAATACTCTCTCTGTTTTTACAAAAAACCCAAAATTTAATTTGTAAATTTAAAATCAGACCACACAGCACAACATATATCATTTGCATTCTGCTTTCAAATAGGTTTTAGCAGAAAGCTAGCTAGTAAACCATCAATTGTAAAAAATCAATTGATAACTATGAATAAATAATTTATTAATAACTATCAACAAAGATTGTTCAATGTTAAAATGAAACAACAATTGTAAAAAATGTAATGCAAGCTAGTAAACTAATTAAGTAACCTAAAGTTACATAGTTCCCTAACATCCTAAGTTTGATTTCTAACTTTGAGATAATATTGTGCCCATTGCATGCGAAGAGCCTTCAATCGCTCTGCTTCCAATGGTCTAACATCATTAAAATATTGCATGATCAAATAAAACATAAGTTAATAATGTAATACCAATGATAAGAAAATCAATTTTGTTTGAAATAAACAATTACCGTTTTCCAACTATTCCTGAAACTTCCTAAGATTATGGTGGACATCCAGTGCATCACGTAATAGTCACACTCAGTGCTTCCTTTTTGTATATTACACTAAATACATAATGAAATTTGGATATTAAACGTTAACTACAATTAGTGTACACACACATAAAATATATATAAGTAGAAGTTTTATTTAAATCACGTACCTTAACAACAATCCACCTAGCACCAGCCTTGGATTTAGGTTGTGGAGTATCATCAAGTCCTTTCAAAGCATTGTTGAATACAAGGAACATTAAAATATTGATGTTGTTGAGTTATGCTAATGCAAATGTATTGAAAAACAACATTGACCTGTTAATTATTCCTTTAAGGTAGTTGTCTGGCCTGTTATGCAAGGAACAAAACCAAACAACAAGATTTTCCTTAGGCAAAATGACGACCATTTTCCAGTGTGGGTTGTAGTGGAGACCAATATGGGTTATTGTAGTATTAGACATTATTTAAATTCAATTGTTCAGTTTGACTTACCCATTTAGGTAGGCTCCAAGGTAGACACGTTTTGAACTCTGCATCCAACTCTTCATGTAACTTTCTTATTCAAATTGCAAATGCCCAGATCTCTGAATGGACTGTGACTTGAGGAATCCATACACATTGGAATTCCCCGCTCGCATACTTGTCTCAGTCAGATGCCTATTATTGTTAAGACAAAGTTAATTATGTATGAGTTTAAAACAATAACTAAGGTAATTAAAAATAATGTAAATTGACTTACAAAATCCACAACTGTATAACAAATATGCCGAGACATTGACCACCGTGTGCAATTTCAGAGAGATCTTCGTGCTTTATGTACAATAGGAAGTCTTTATTAAACACCCCGAACACGATAGCATCCACATAACTTGGAGAGGCTTTAAAACAAGTTGTGGGATGTTCAATGGCATCAAATATAAGCGAGGCATCAATGCGCTTAGCGAGTCAAGGGAATCCGAAAGAGAATCTGCCATGCATGCATGCATCTAGCACGCCATCAACTCGCCCAACGAGTTGTTTGTCTCTTCCTGCGCTCAGCGCGCCTGTCCTGCTAAGCGTGTTCATCAATTTTGCTTGAATATATGAATGTTTGCATGAACTCACTCAGGCATTGCACTTTGGCTTAGCAAGATGTTAAATTTCCAATTTTTGTTTAAGTTTCGTATGAACTCCCTTAGCCAGCATGCCGTGCTAAGCGAGTTGTGTTGCTTGGGTAACAGTCTAAGAGACTGTTTGTCTTCTGTTGGTGGCTAAGCAAGTCAGTCTCGCTAAGCCACCCAGCCTCTGTAGGTTAAATAAGCCTGGGCTAAGTGAGTCAGTCTCGCTAAGCCCAAAGCATTTTAATTTTTTGAGTTTTTGTTCATGCGCTAAGCCAGCAATGCTCGCTAAGCGCAATTTCTTATCTTTTTTGTTTTATTTTGGAATTGGGCTTAGCGAACCTGCTCGCTAAGCCAATTAAGTTTCAGTAGTGTCTTTGGGCTAAGCGTCTGATGGTGCTAAGCCTGTATAGTGTGTCGCGCTAAGCACGCCTTGCGCGCTAAGCGCAATTAGCTCTCTATTAGAGAATAAGGCTTAGCGAGTCATGCTCACTTAGCCATTGTGTTGTGTTCAGCTAAGTGAGTGTGTCTCGCTTAGCCAGAGTCTTTGATTTTGTGTTGTCGCGCTAAGCGCGCTCTGCGTGCTAAGCATAAGCTGTTATTTTCATAAGGCGCACTAAGCGAGAAGTCTCGCTAAGCGCCCAATCTTATTTTTTGTTTTATTTTTCTGCTTTTAGTTGAAATAAAAACTGGTCTAACTTGTATCCTGTGACTCTTTTTTATGCAGATGGCCTCTAGAAAGAGGAAAGCTACTGCTTCTAGGCCCTAGGAGCCTTATGACACCACCAGGATTACATTAGAGGGGGCCTGGGAGAGGTTTGAGCAGAACATTTACTCCCAGAACATCCTTCCGGAGAGGACCGGAATGTTGTTCTGTACATATCAGAGTATGACGAGTTCCATAGAGAACTCAAGAGGCACTACTGGCACAAGGCCTTGACCAGGCAAATAGATGGGCATATTGATATGGTCCTGGTCAAGGAATTCTACGCTAATTTATATGATCTGGAGGATAAATCTCCGAGGCAGGTCAGGGTGAGGGGCAAACTTATAAAGTTCGATGATGAGTCCCTCAACACCTTCCTGGAGGCCCTCGTGATTCTGGAGCCAGGGGAGCACGTTACTACATATTCCAGGTTCTACCGTACATGCACAGACCCTCAGGAGCTTGCTGCTAAGCTTTACATTCCAGGGCGTGAATTTGTTTTAAATGTTGAAGGAGCGCCCTGGAAGCTCCTAAAGAAGGACCTCACCACCTTGGCGCAGACCTGTAGTGTCCTATCTTATTCTAACCTCGCCCCCACATTTCACACATCTGATCTGAATATGGATCGGGCGAGGTTAGTTTATGGACTCGTCATGAAGATGGATATGGACGTGGGCTCGCTTATTTCTGGACAGATCTCCGAAATGGCCTAGTCCAAATCCTCTAGGCTTGGCTTTCCTACACTCATTACTGCACTGTGCATAGCCAGAGGAGTGGTATTAGATTCTCTGACTTTCGAGTCTCTCAGCCCTACCATTAATTTGACATATATAAAGAAGAATTGTTGGAACCTGGATGACCCTTCGGTCACATTTCCAGGGACCTGCAAGGCCAGGGCTCAAGGATCTGAAGGCTTATCTTCTTCTGCTCCCCTTGCTCCTACTCCCTCTACATCAACTCTTCCATCACCACCAGTTCACACCGGCACCTCCACTTCGAGCTCCGATGTCACAGTGCCGATTCTGCAGAGCCTCCACCATGGCTTATGCCTGGTGATGCAAAGTATCCATGATCTGGCTCAGCATCGACCTATTATTGGCATGGAGGATTTCATGGCACGGGTGGCCTGGCCAGGAGTCCAGCCTTCTCCTTTGGGGGTAGGTGAGGCTTCCGCAGGCCATGAGCCTCTATCGAAAGTCACACCTGAGGTTACTCTAGAGGCCACTCCATGGACTTCACCGGTCACCATATCAGTTGTGGAGGTCTCAGAGGAGGAGGATGGCGCTGCAGACATAGATTATGCAGCAAACATGACAACAACGCAGAGTACCTGGGATCCCTGGCCTACAGCTACACAGGAGACACCTCAGCCAGCCCAGGACACTTCCTTTTCACCTCAGGATGAGCCAACTGCACCACAAGAGGAGTTGTGACAGGATCTTTTTGCATTTTTCCTGTTTCTAATACATTTTTATGATTTTAATTTTAGCTTTATGTTTCATTTATTTAGTATCAAATTCTCTAGCCTTGTGAATAGTTTGCAGTTTTGATTGTTATTGCAGTGGTTTGATTTGATTTGAAAACCGTGTGTTTGTGAATGATTTGAATTGATCGATTGCATGGATTGAGTGAATTGTGATGCATAGATCATATGCTTTTGAATAAGTATGTAGTGATTAGAAGAGAAAGAACATGAATTAGGAACATGGCTGAAAATGTTAGTTGGTTTGACAGGTAGAATTTGAAGGTAATCATTAGCCATTACCGTGTGTGATGTTTAACTATGAGAGAGCAACTAATATTGGGTATCGATTTTTGCATGAATCTCTGATTACTGAATGAATGCATGAGTTTGAAGATGATTGAAATAGCCACTTAGCCAAAGAGCTTACCTTGTGCATGAATGATTTATCCCTTGCACCTATGTTGAGCTGATAATTTGATTGATTGACTTGAACCTTGAGCTTGTAAATTGTAACCTCCATCTACCTTTTCTTAGGTTGTAGGAGAGCATCATAGTTCAAGCCAAATTTGTCCCAAATTTGGGGGAGGTTATTGGGTGACAATAATTGTGGTAAGAAAGATAACAACACACACAAAAATATCAAGAAGTAGCAAGTAAAAGCTGCTAAAATAAAATATAAAGAAATTTCAAGAATAAAAGCCAAGTGGGTGCTGTTATTGAAGCTAAGTGCTGTAAATATTGAAAGGAAAGTAATAGAAGCTGGAATAAAAGAGAAAGGGGTTGATCTAAGGATGAAGGCTCTCCTAGAACTTAAGATTTTTGCATCCTAGAAAAACCATGATTTGTTTGTAGCCCAGCCTCATTACAAGTCAAGAAAAGTCCTTCGGATTCAATTTGTGTGTTTGTGACCGTATGACATGAGATGAAATGGAAAGATTGAGACTTGTGTTGGTTGTTGATTGAGAAATAACCTTAAACACTTGTGCTTAAGAGAAACAGTGACCGTGAGGCATTGGCTTGATGAACCTTCCTTGATATTTGTCTTGCCTGCTAGCTTATTTCATTTGTGTGCCTAATTATCATGTTCATATCTTTGAAAATCCACATATCTTGTGAAAACCTGTTGGTTGAAGCATGGTAAAGATGAAGAAATAGAAGGTTGTAGTGGCTGGTGTCTCACTAAGTGAGGCATATGCGCTTAGCGAGACACATCCGCTAAGCGAGACATTAGCGCGCTTAGTGAGTCAAGGGAATCTGGAAGAGAATCTGCCATGCATGCACGCGCCCAGCGCGCCATCAACTCGCCCAACGAGTTGTTTGTCTCTTCTTGTGCTCAGCACACCTGGCTCGCTAAGCCAAAAATCACTAACTCGCGCTTAGCATGAAAGTGGCGCTATGCGAGCCTTCGAGGATAGAAAGCCCTTTTTAAGGCTGAAGTTGGAAAAATCGGAGATTCGGCGATATTGAGAGCATAGAGAGCGAAACAAAAAGGCACAAAACAGAGCAAGGAAGCCAAAAACCTCATCTTTCAAGAGGATTTTAGGTTAGTGAGTGATTTGTAGGTTTCTAGAGGTGGAGGAGACATCCCCATCACTGTGTAATCTGTAATTTTCTTCCGAAGCCCCCATCTTGTAGCTGAAAGGTGTTGCCTTGTGATGGAAGGCTAACTTTCTGTGTTGGGAAATTCTGTTGAGACTTGATGTAAATTCTTAACTATCTATTTAAAGTTGTTTTATGTGTTCATTACTTCTATCTACACTTAATTATTGCATGTTTTTGTTCCGATCACCCATTTGTGTGTAAAGTTAGGATTTTTAGCATTGGAAAATGTTTTTAATCCTTAGAACTGGATAGAGCAAGGCTAGATAACTGCATTGCTAGGCATAGAGTGCAGGGTTTTAGTTTTTAATATGTTGTGATTTTAATGTTGTTCAGTTAGGCTAACTTTGACGAGGGTTCCGAGAATGATGTTTAATTAGAATTAGTCCATTCACGCGAGGGATCGGTGTTTGGTTTTTAGTCCTCAACATAGAACACTGAAATAACCTTAAATAGAGAAAAATCTTTTAATTACATCAAGCGTTCAGTAGAAGGACCCGACATTTTTAATCATTTGTTTTCTCTTCTGTTTTGATAGTGAAATTTGTAGTTAATTTAGATTTACAATATACATCTTTTGTTTATTTCTATTTCATTGCTTTTTACAAATGTCCACTTGCTGAATAAAACTTCACTAAATGAAACAAGTTCCCTGAGTTCGATACTCGGTTTCTTACCATTTTATATTACTTGTGACTCGGTACACTTGCCAATAAAATTCGTAGTTGTAAAGTGAGCGAACAAGTACATCCACCACAAATAAACATGACCAGAACATTTGATTTCTCTAACCAAATGAACAATTAAGTGAACCATGATGTCAAAGAAAGCAGGAGGAAAATACATCTCCAACTGGCACAGTATAATTGCGGCCTCATTTTCCAAGTCATCAAACTTGACAGGATTAAGGACTTTGCTACATATGGCATTGAAGAAAAAGCACAAGCGAGTTATGGCTAACCTGACTTTGTTAGGCAAAATGTCTCGTATGGCCACGGCTAATAATTGTTGCATCAACACGTGATAATCGTGAGACTTTAACCCTACCAGCTTAAGCTCTTTCAACTGCACAAGGCTCTTAATATTTGAAGAGTATCCTTGTGGGACTTTGACTCAGCACAGACACTGACAAAAACTGATCTTCTTCTTTCTGGACAAAGTATGATAAGCTGGAGGCAAGTATATTTTTTTACCATCAGACCTTAGATGCAACTGCAATCGTATACCTATTTCAGCTAGATCTTGACGGGTATTCAGACCATCTTTCGTCTTGCCTTGAATGTTAAGGAGCGTCCCAATTACACTATCACATACATTTTTCTCCATATTCATAACATCAATACAATGTCTAATATCTAGATCAAACCAGTATGGAAGATCAAAGAAAATAGACCTCTTCTTCCATATGCAAGTCTTACTTTTATCCTTCTTTTGGGTCTTTCCAAATATAGTATTCAGGTGTTGAACTCATTGGAAGACCTGCTCACCAGTCAACGGTATCAGCGCAGTTTCGTGCTCTTGACTTTCATTAAATGTTTTTTTCAATTGCCTGTAAGGGTGATGAGGTTTTAGAAAACGGTGATTCCTATTGTACACTATTTTTCTACCATGTCTCAGCTGTATGTAGTTTGTGTCTTCTTCACAGATGGGGCATGCATGAAGACCCTTAACACTGTAACCACTCAGATTCCCATATGCTGGAAAGTCATTAATGGTACAAAAAAGCATTGCACACATTTGAAAAGTCTCCTTGCGAAACCCATCAAACACTAAAACTCCCTCGTCCCTCAACTTTGTCAGGTCTTCAATCAACGGACTTAGATAAACATCAATGTCATTTCGTTGCTGTCTTGGGCCCGATATCATCATAGACAACATCATGTATTTTCGCTTCATGCATAACCAAGAAGGAAAATTGTAAATTACTAGTAGAACTGGCCATGAACTGTGTTGAGTGCTTAAATTGCCATATGGATTCATTTCATCATCCATATCTGGCCTTGACATTAACCAGACTTAACATCGCCGACAACAACATTAAGGAATTCTTGCACCCCGTATACAAAGGCTTCTTTGAATCACTTTGAAATCCTTCATACATAAGGGCATGTGCTTGCTGAAAAGACTCTTGTCCAAGGTCACGAATCATATCCTCCAAGCGATCTCCCATTTCTACATCAAACGGTTAAGATTGGGATCCACTTTGCATGTTTGTCAATTCACCATGCCATATCCACGTCGTGTAATTCTTCTTAATCCCATCACATAATAGATGCTCTCGTACGTCGTCCAGTATTTGTCGTCTTCCGTTCAAACAATTGATACAAGGACAATAATATTTTCCATCTTCATTCGGTCGACTTCTTTGTGAAGCAAATTGCAAGAACTGCTCGACGCCTTCCTCATATTCTGGGCTGATGCAACTTTCCTTCATCCAACTTTGATCCATCTAAGTAACTCCGTGATACTCACAAAGTTATTCGATGCATGAAAATCTTACTTTTTTATTATAGTCGTGGCCCTATCCCATTCAGGAAGACCGTCTTTTATGGTAGCTTCGTATGTCAGGGTTAATTCTATTTTGTTAAATTTGACAAAAATTTCAGAAGCATTTCGCATTGGTCTCCAAGTACACGACATGAAATCAGTGAAATTAATTTTCCGATAATCAAGCATGCGCTCAGAGAACAACTAGAAATGCATTGTATCAAAATTTCATCAAATTAAACAAAATAATGTTAACCTTAATGCATGAATCTACCATAAAAATACCAGTCTCCCCAAACTGTCCAAACGGACAATTCAAGATTGAATACAATGATTAATGCAAACTGTCCGAAAGAATCATTGCATTCAGTCTCAAACGGGAATCTAAGATTTTCTCATCATGAACACAATTTGTATATCATATATCAGTTGTTTTTAACGGCAGTGAACAAGTAATAAAAACATTAATTGGTAACAAACATTTGTACCCGTGATGATGAGCAGCACGGTCCAAAATGAAATGAACAATCTAACAAATAACTCAATGACCATCTACATCAATCATCAAAAAAATATCAATATGTGACAATGAGTAGACTTAAAGTATGATAGATATCAATTGACGTCATCAATGTCTGAAAATCATAAGTCTAACTAGCATACGCAGTAGTGAGGCTTCATCATTTTGAAGCAACTTAATGTCTAATCATTTTCAAGCAAGTTAAAATTTCTAGTGCTTCATCAAATGATTATAGCTATTTACTTTTTCTAAAATTTGTTGCAAGGATTATATTTGCTTTCTAAAATTTGGTTATTTTGAAATTGATTTTACAGAAACAATAGTGGATGTTATATATGATTTTTTTACACTAATGGAGACAAGTCACAATATTGTTGCATGCTTGGGACATGCATGCAAGCTGTGTCTTGTCACTAGATACCTAGGTTTACAATCTACCTATCTATCTAGCTAGTGAACTTCACAATCTAGCTGGCAACATTGTAATTAGTGCTAAGGTCACAGTTCCAATGTTACGTGGTTGTCCAACAAAGCTGTTGTTGTTGAGCACAAGATCTGTGAGGTTCTACAGTTTGTCCAAGATGGAAGGAAGTTTTCCTTCAAAGCTGTTATTAGAAAGTTCCAACTATTGGATTGAGGAGCAGTTGAGTAGCTCCAAGGGAAACTTGTCAGAGAGCATGTTTCTGGCCAAGAAAAGTTGTTGAAGCTTTGAACCTTTGAGCCAGAAGTTACTTGGAATGCTACCTATCAGAGCATTATCAGACTATTAAGCTCAGAAGGAATTTCTCCATGTAGTTTGTTTCCAACCAAATTCAGGTATGTCAAGTTAGAAAGATGACTCAAAGCTGTAGGGATTGATCCAGATAAACTGTTATTAGCCAAATTCAGAATTTTCAAAGATATAAGAGATCCCATAGGGGAAGGTAAGTCTCCTTCAAGAATGTTGTTTGATGCTGCAAAGTTTTGGAGCTCTTCACAGCCTTCAATCTCTTCAGGTATGTGGCCATTAATGTTGTTCATTTGTACATCAAAAGATATTACATGCTTCAATTTACCAGTTCCAAAGGGTATGCTTCACTCATATTGGCAACACTAGGTGGAATTTCACGTGTCAGCATGTTGTCTCCTATTCTAAGAACTTGCAACTTCCTCAAGTTACCTATCTCTGACAGAATGTTCCCAAAGAGATCATTTGAGTATAGTTGCAATATTCTTAGATTTTAAAGCTGACCCAGCTCTGAAGGGATGGAGCCAGAAAGAGAATTTGAAGACAAATCAAGTGTTTGAAGAGAAGTGAAGTTACCCAACTCAGTTGAAATAGAACCTAATATTCCTGAACCAGAAAATTTGAACATAGCTCTGTGTTTTACCAGGTAGGAGTTCTTTGTCATAGACTAAACTCCCAAATAATCTTAGTAAAGGTCTTTTACTTCACAAAATAAAAAAAAAAGATTCTTACTTGGTTCATTGGGTATATTGTTAATATTTTTACTAGTTCCTCTTGATTGTTTTGTATATTTCCCCTTGATTATTATATCTTCTTGCCCTTAAAGACCATTGCTACTCTCTACCTTAGACAGATTCATTGCAAATACCCAAAGTACTCAAACCTTAAGATACTAACTTTTAATAATATCCCATAAGACAAGGAAATGCACTGTGATTGAGTATGGGGTGAAGAACTGAACATTTCTATTACTGTTAACTTATTTATGGCATTGACATCTCAGTTTGATAGAGTTAAAAGTAGGGAATAAAGGACCACCTAAAGCACCAAAAAAGCACAGCACAGTCAGAACAGTAGCTAGAGCAAGATTCAACAATCAGGATGTTGTTGCTGGAGTGATTGTTGGTACTGAAACAAATCCAGCTTATATACATAGTGCACATGCAACTTATGTACAAAGTGCACATGCAATCTCCATTGGCCTTATTTTATAAATTTATTGTATTTCTACCTTGACAGCAAGGCAATAATGATTCAGAAATTTTGTCTCCATATTAATTGGTTGAATTAATAATTTAAGCAAGCTAAAGTGCATGCTTTGTTCAGACTTCTTCTCATGTGCCATCTTAGTGTCATCTATTTAATTTAAAAGACTGATGAATCCACCTTTTTCTAGTTTTATCTCATTTCTTACCATTGACTTGAGCTCATAGTTTCTTTTCTTTCATTTTGAAACCTGTAATCAGCACAAGAATGTTGCAGTACCAAATTGGGATATTATTGCCTTTTTTGGGACATACTTGTTAGCTAGTTGGTAGGAAAAGTGGAAACTAGAGAAAGAGTGACAATGATGATTGGTGGATTTTATGGTTTATAAATGCAGAGTAAAAAATGTGCAAAATGATAGGATTGAGTGGTTTCCACTCCTCTCATTTATTAGGTGAAGGATAAAGGAATACCATGCTATATACTGATCCTTTTTTAGTTTTGTTGTGTCATTTTTTTATGGGATGTAACAGGACATATCACATGGTTGCAATGCATCATGATACATCTTCGGATCTGAAGGTGGTTGGAAACAAATTGAAGGATATATTAGAGGTATGCAAGCTTTTCTGACCATATTGAATAAAAATTGAAGGTGCATTTATAATATTGGATATATTAGAGGTATGCACCATATTCACCAAGCAGGCTATATGCCATTCCTCCTAGAATTGCTAGTGGCTCAGTTCCTGGAGTTTCCTCTAAGACATACTAGGATGATAACAAAAAGTGAAAAAAAAAACATAAATGCTTACAACAAAACTAATAGACTATTGGACTCAGGAAAGTATCACAACATTGTGGATATGAATGTTGGATTGGTTAGTTTTGCTGCATTCATTCTTCAAATCTATGGGTCATGAGTGTTGTGCCTACTATATGTGTTAATAATATTTTACTATTATGATGTTCTTTTTCAGATGCAAACTATTTGACAAATGGGCATTTAGACTCTGCCATTGGTTAGCTAATGGGAGAGTGCAACAGCAAAGGACGAGTTTCAAAAGGAGGGATATCTTCTTAGAAAAGCATTACTAACTAAAAGTAGCAAAACTAATTAATTAAACCATAGATAATATTACTCTACAACACCACAACACAATCTAACAGCTCTAATTAATTAAACCAGAGATAATGAACAGTTACTATTACTTAGTAGATGAGTATTTAGGGTAATTTGAAAATGGGGTGATTGTTATTTAGAGTTGAGATTTGTTTTGGCAAATTGTCAGAGTAACCAGTTGTTGTTTTATGCCTATCACTAAGTGGTTATTTTGCTTCAAAATATGATTATCATCTCTGCAATTGGAATTATCTATTTCCCCTTGGAATTATCTCTACAGTTGGAACTTATAACACTGCCACAGACAAGAGTGATGTGTATAGCTTTTGGGTTGTGCTTATTGAGCTGATATCATCCATGCCAGCAATTTTAGCAGCCAGGGAAAGAGATGAAGTTAACTTGGCAAATATTGCGATGAAAAAGATTCAAACAAGAAAGCTTAGTGAGCTTGTAGACCCATCCTTTGAATTTGAGTCAGACCAACCAGCATCATCCAGCAAAGTGCATCCACCCTAAGCAGTTGCACACGACTCAGGTGAACTTGGAATTTGAATGAATAATAAGCTACGAACTTCACTAAATTCCTTGACTGAGTAACTGAAAAGGGAATCTAACACGCCCAATGCCACCAAAGATGAAACCAAACATACTACTACTTGTCTAAATGTCACACACTGAAATTAATGGCAGCAAACATTTCCACCAAACAAAACTTTGTACAAAGTCATGTGTAGCTAAGCTATACGTACCAGATTTTTCTTCTAGAAAATATGAGAAATAGTAAATTGCATGTTATTAATTACTAATCAAAACTAAATTGTTGTTCCACCTACTTTTAAGTTCCCAATAAACAATAGGGGGAGATTTGAAGGCTGAAACAAAAGTTTGAGAGTCAACAAGGTTTGTATGAGTTGTAATCAACTTAATTTGTGACCTGCTGAGTAGCAAAAGAATGGTCAAGGATTTTTCATTTCAAATCCGAGTAGCAAAGGGACATTGTATAACTAGAGAAGTCTGAAATTCTGATCTCATTCCTAGCTAGGATAAGAATAAAAGGAAAAGGGGAAGATGAGGTGCTCAGATTAATGGTTGATGAAGATAACTTGATTATGTAGACTTGCAACAACCTACACTACACCTAAATGTCACAATTTTAGGACCAGAAGTGGTTACTGATTAGAAGCAAGCTATAACTCAATACAATCAATACTTAATTAAAGCTTACAGAGTTGGAGTGCAAGAGGGTGTGGCTGGAGGGTTGGTTTAGTTTGTCTATTCATTTATTGTACCTATGGTTTGGCAGTGTGGTTTGGAGGGAAGATGGTACTAGACAAAGGTTATACAGGAGGACAAGTCATTAGTATATTTTTTGCAATTTTTACTGGTTCCATGTAAGTTAGCTTCTACTTTCCCATATACATTGTGGATGGATGAAATAATCCATATCTTACAACCTCTACCAAGCTTGGCAGGAAAATTTGATCAAATTTTCTGGGCTAATTTCTTTTTGTTGGTCTCTTGGGCAGGCATCTCCAATCTTAACTGCATTTGCTGCTGGACAAGCTACTACCTTTAAAATGTTTGAAACGATTAAGAGGCAGCCAAATATTGATGCTTATTACACTGGTGTTCGATGACTATATGATATTTCTGGAGATATAGAGCTTAAGAAGGTATGCTTTAGTTATACTTCTAGACCTTATGAGCAAATATTCAATGGATTTTCAATTTCAATACCAAGTGGCACTACTGCAGCTTTGGTAGGGCAAAGTGGAAGTGAGAAATAAAAAATTATTAGTTTAATTGAGAGATTTTATGATCCACAAGCTGGTGAAGTTCTAATTGACGGTATCAATCTCAGAGAATTTCAACTGAAATGGATCAGACAGAAAATAGGACTTGTCAGCCAGGAACCAATTCTATTTGCTTGCAGCATTAAACAAAATATTGCCTATGGTAAAGATGGGGCAACAGATGAAGAAATCAAAGCTGCTGTTGAACTTGCTAATGCTGCTAAGTTCATAGATAAATTTCTCCATGGGAGCTCACAATTCATCTTTCATATTTGAAAATCTTATGTGTCTATGTGTGTGTATTCAATAAGAGGCCTTTTTATGTCATTACTTTTGTAAAATTGTGAGTTTAGGGACTTGACACGATGGTTGGCGAGAATATTAGAACAAGCACTAATTTAAGAGGGTCAATGGGATACATTGCACCTGAATGGCTAAGGAATGCACCAATAACTACCAAAGTTGACAAATACAGTTTTATGGCTAAGGAATGCACCCTGCTTCCAATGTATGTTTGTGATAACACTACGCTACCCTTAGGGGAGTTGCTATCATAGTAATTACATAAAAACATTCAAACAATGCAGTAGCACCAGCAATCAATGCATTGCAATTCACACACCTAAACTAGTGAGAAAGATTGAAAAATTGAAGAAATGGGATACCTGAAAAATGGCCAAGAAACCAGAAAAAGCAAGGCAGACAATATATGGACCAACTTTCTGCTCAGACCCTGCCCAATCAATTTTCACTAACCCAATCAGTCACATCATAGCTAAGCACCAACACACAAATCAAAAGTGTACTAGTTAATTTTAGTTCACCAACAAAACATGATAAGTAACTTGCAGAATATATATTTTTGGTACTTCCTTTGAGTGTTGAATTAAGTGGTCCTACTTAAAAGGATTTTACCTTTTGTACAACTAATTAAAAGCTATAACACATAAGCTTGCGAAAGATGATTGTACAGAGCTGCACATGGCTGGTTAAATTTATGTTGAACTTATTGGCCAAAGTTTGTTTGCTGAATCACTAAAATCCTGCATTTTTCTCCCTAAAATCCTTAAGATTTAGATAGCACATACATTACTCTTGCTGAGTGGATAGATATTTAAGTTACCAAATACTGAAACACTGAATGGAAACCTAGCCAAGACTGAATATTTAAACACTTGACGGACAGGGGTTCTTACCTTTAACACAAAGTTGACAGATGAAGTGCTTCGTTGTTGCTTCACAGACCTTCAAGTGAAAGACGACCCAGCCAAAGCTTCAGTGACACAGAAAGGGTGACTTCGAGGGTCACAACTGTGAACATAAGCACAAATTCCATGAGGGTCACACTAAGTGGAAGACAAACAGAAAACTAAAGGGGGGGGGGAGAATTTGGCTTTTTAATTTATCAATAACACAACATCGGTTTTCTTGGAAAAATCGATGTTAACGTTATAAACTTAACATAAGTTTTGATGAAACTGATGTTAACAAATTAATGTTAACATCGGGTTTTAAAAAAACCGATGTTACCATCAACTAGTTCACATCGGTTTTTTCAAAACTAATGTCAATTAACCGAATTTATTAGCACCATGCTCTTATTAACATTAGTTTTTAGAAAAGTCGATGTTAACATCAGCTTTTAAAAAAACTGATGTTAATAAAGTCTCGTTATTTACCATTTTGCCACTGCATTTTTGTTAACATCGGTTTTTATCAAAAATCGATGTTAAATCTAGATTTTGTAGTAGTGAGCGTAGCCTGCCTTTTGGCTGACCAAGAGATTAAGTTGTCACCTAGAAAAACACAATAACCAGAGGTAGAACGACGAGTATCTGGGCATCCATCCCAATCAGCATCAGTATAAAAGAGAAGAGTGGATGTGGAAGAGGGATAGAGATGAAGACCAAAATCCAGAGTACTCTGAATGTAGCGCAAAATGCGCTTGAGAGCGTACATGTGTTCTTCCCTGGGGTCATGCACGAATAAACATACATGTTGCACTGCATATGCAATGTCGGGTCTTGTGAAAGTAAGGTATTGGAGAGCCCTTGCAAGACTCCTATAAAGAGAGGGATCCTCAAATGGTGTGTTGGTAGTAGCACTAAGCTTGGGTTTCGTATCAACAGGTGTAAAAGATGGCTTACAAGAAGACATACCAGCTCGATCAATAATCTCGGCAGCATATTTCTTTTGTGATAAAAATAAACCACCTACATGACGAGTCACTGCTATGCCCTGAAAATAGCTCAACTGTCCCAAGTCCTTCATAGCAAATTCGGAGCTAAGAAAGGATATGATAGATCTCCGGAGCTCATCCGAGGAAGCAATCAAAATGATATCATCCACATACAATAATAGGTAAGCCATAGAGATACCTTGATGATAAATGAATAGAGAATGATCCGAAGTACTGTGAAAGAAGCCAAGAGTACGTACATAGTCAACAAATCTCTTATACCAAGCCCGAGGGGCCTATTTAAGACCATAAAGAGATTTCTTCATCAAACACACATGATTAGGCCGATCTGGATCCCGAAAACCCAAAGGTTGATGCATGTAAACAGTCTCTTTGAGTTCTCCATGTAAGAACGCATTTTTGACGTCAAGTTGATGAATAGGCCAATCTTTAGACAGAGCTAAATTGAGAACTGTGCGAATAGTTTTCGATTTGATCACCGGACTAAATGTCTCACCATAATCCATGCCAACCTGTTGATTTTTACCATTAGCTTGACAAAATTACCGAAATGACTTATTATCAAATTTCGTACCATTATCACATTGTATACTTTTGATGTCCCGTTCAAATTGAGTTCGGATGTATGATTTGAAATTCAAAAATGCAGCATAGGTTTGAGATTTTTGTGATAAAGGAAAAGTCCACAAAAATTTCGAATAATCATCCACAAACAAGACATAATATCTATGACCCGAGAAACTCAATACGGGTGATGTCTAAAGATCACTATGAATAATATCAAATGGCATAGTAGTGTGAGATTTTGAAGCATAAAATGGCAACTTAACATGTTTCCCAAGAGAACATGAATGACAAATACAAGAGTCCTTAATTTGATTACACTCAATCAATTTATTCTTCCCAAGAGAGTTAAGAACAGGTGCTCCCGGGTGACCTAAACGGTCATGCCAAAGAGATGGTGCTAAGGCTGCAAAAGTATATGGTGATGTGGCTGGATTTGTAGGCTTAGTGATGGGATAAAGCTCGCCCCAACTCTCACACCTCATCAGTGGCATCCCCGTCGGAATGTCCTTCATAGAAAATCCAAATGGATCAAATTCAACAGTAACAGAGTTATCAATTGTAAACTTCCTAACTGACACTAAGTTTTTAACAAGTTGATGAGCATGTAGGACATTATTTAAGGATAAGGGAGGACATGGGGAAGACAATGTTGTGTGACCATAACCATGAATTGGAATTGAATGACCATTACCAACAATTATACCACGTTTATTGCTCATATTAAAATAAGACGTGAGGTTACCTTGTGCATAAGTCATGTGAGACGTAGCACCAGTGTCCATGTACCAATTTACATCTGGTGGAGTGAGCCCGAGAGTATGCATTGCTGCTTCTATGTCGGTTGGAGTCGGTGTTGTTATGTATGCTTGTGGAGGTCTGGGCCCAAGAATACCAGGTTGTACTCGCTGCCGCTGTTGTCCGAAATTGGGCCTGGCCCATGAGTCAGAAGGCCATGGACATGGAGGTAAAGCCCACGGAGCCATCCATTGCCAAGGCCATGCTTGTCCGCCAGACCAAGGAGCATTAGTCTAGGCCTGATGGTCGGCGTGTTGTTGTCCACCACCACGGTAGCTGCCACCTGTCCTACCCTCACCGCTGGCACCACCCTTTCCCCCACCACGACCATCGTTGTTGCTGCAATTTTTTCCACTGTTATTGCTGCGGTTTTGTTGCTTCTTTCGGCCATTATGATGGTGAGTTGAAGAGATATGATAAGAAACCTCATGAGATTCATCTATGTCACGAGAAACCATAGCAACGGATGAGTTCTTGACCATTTTCTTGGCAAGGCCTGCCTCTTCAAGAGTGAGCATCAAACGAACTTGGTAAAACGGGGGCAATGGATCTTGTTGGCGAATGAGTGGTGACATTATTGTAGGGGTCAATGAGACCAGATACAAGTTGTTGAACCAGTCGGTTGTTGTCGACGGGAGAGCCAACATTCTTGAGTTGATCCGACAAAGACTTGAGATGTTGACAGTAGGCAGAAACATTAGGGAAATCAGTCATGTCAGTGTGGGTGAAGTCATACTCAAGAGTGGCGGCATGAGAATGTTTTTTATCCTGGAATATATCACGCAATCTATTCCAAGCCGCTTGTGCCGTGGAGTCGGGTTCAAGAATGGTAGTAAAAGGTCATTCGAAATAGTGGCATAAATCATATCCCCTGAAGAACCGTAGCATCAAGGGTTGCCATAGTTCGTCTTCCTCCTCTGTTTTAGGCGTTTGGTTCGTGCCTTCTGTCGAAGGAAGAATGTGATCAATTACTCTAGGGATCTTGCGTGAATTTTGAAGAGTTTCGCCCACGTCGCATATTGGACGTTTTCCATCTCAAGGGTGATGAGAATATGGTTCTTGATGTTGGAGACGGTAAGAGCAGGGTGAAAGGAGGATTTTGAGGTTGACATGGAGGCTAACAGGAAGAAGAAGATGATGATGAAAGATGGGCGGAGTAGCGCTAGGGTTGGGAGCAGAAGTCAGAGAAAGGGTGAAGGATCTTTCCCTAGGAAATCTGATACCATGATAGAAGATAATTCCTTGCCTTTCTCCTTTCACAAGATCAATTTATATACACAACATATAAGCGTATGACTAGGCTAGAATTAGGGAACTGACTAGCTATAATTAGGGAACTAACTAGCCATAATCAAGGGACAAAATATACACTTAACTAATATAGCAAATACACTAAATCATAATATATTAACATATATTCAAACAGTCAGCAATATCATTGTTGTGTAGATCTTTATCCATATCCCAAATACATTGTCCACTTGCTCCGTAATTATGATGCAGCGTAATTTGCTAGAAGACACATCACACAACAAAAAAAATGTCCAATTGGTGAATGGTG
Source organism: Glycine max (assembly GCF_000004515.6). Classification (NCBI taxonomy): domain Eukaryota; kingdom Viridiplantae; phylum Streptophyta; class Magnoliopsida; order Fabales; family Fabaceae; genus Glycine; species Glycine max. The sequence continues at coordinate 48,773,025 of NC_038254.2, read as the reverse complement.
AATAATAGAAAAGAAGGGTGTGCAAGTGAAGCATGTAAAAGATGTTGGAATGGTAAGTAGAAAATCACCTTGAACAAGGTTATGCTATGGGAGAGACCATATATATATATATATATATTTGTGGTTAATTGGTTATAGATAAGTTATAGTAACACCAACCTTGTTGGAGTGGAATTCTGGGCAGACATGTTTGGTTCTAGCTATGTTTCTTGCTTCTCCTTAGATGAGATAGAGTGCTTTTCCGTTTGAGATAGAATTGTCAATTGGTGTGAAACGGTTTATTGTTTAATATAGAATACAATTGACTCAAAATTCCAAAATATGGAGCCCCCAAGTTCTAAAAGTGCTTCATTTTTATACGTATTGTATTTTATTTTACGTATCAGAGACACACATGCATACGGTCATTACTCAGCTCATTAAGAACCAAACTCTTCTCTGAATTTGGCACACATTATTGGTAAATGTTAAATTTTAATTTGTTTTTCATTTTTCAACTTCACGAAATTCTTCTTGTGTTTCCGGAGGAATTGCTTTAAACTCGCTTGGTTTTATAGTTATTGATAACCTTAAAGTCAAAATTTCTTTTAATAATAAATTTTCAACTTAGTGTTTAATGAAATTGCACTGTATATTTGTATTTAATGATGAATGATTTTGATGAAAAAAATGCTAAATTTTAATTTTAATCTCCCTTCATTTTTTATTCACAAGTTTGACCCTTATTTTTTTTCCCGCAATATAATTTTCAAATTTTAAAAAATATGTCATTTTGATCCAATTCTCAATTTTACATATATTTTTTATTTATAAATTTTATTTTATTAAATTATTTTTAGTTATTAAATGTTAGTTATCACAATATTGACATATAATTAGTCAACCTTAAATGGTCAACGTAAGCAAAAATCGAAGATTATATCAAAATTACACATGTCTAAAATATAGACACTAAAATTGTAAAAAAAAATGGAACCAAAAATAGCAGATCATAAATTAAAAGAATGCAATAAAGCAAAAAAAAATGAAAAAGTCAAACGGTGTAAAATATCACATTTGGCAAAACTTTTTTTTAATATTGTGTATGTTTGGATAGAAACACAGTAGGAAATCCAACAAACTTTTACAGTAACACACACAAAATCCGTTATCATATTTTCTTTTATACATATTCGGTTATCATCATAATATTGAAATTAAACTTAGAAGACTAAAAAACATATTATTTTTCCAAACAAAAATTTAGAAAAGTTGGATTTGATAGGAATGTCAAACTATGAATGACATTTGCATCAGTAAACTGGGAACGTATAAGTATGTGATTAGGATTTCTCATATCTATACTTCAAAAATGATTCTGTTATATTATTTAAATAAAATCAATTCTTTTAAACCCAGTATTAAAATATCATTTCCAAACATAAATCATATTTTAACGTCTTTCTTTAAATAATTTCTTAATATTAATCCTTTCAAAATCATTTTTATCAAAAGTTTAACTAAATATTCCTTTATTTGGCTTAAAATTCAAAAACTTTTTTTCCTGTCTCTATTTTTCAATCCTCTTCAACTTTTAGGACGATTAAGCGTATACATGATATGACCATTAATCAATGATATATCAAAATCAACCTTTTGGCATTCTTAACTCCATTAATCATACAAAGAGCTAGATAAAAGAAAAATCGACTAAGCTTTAAAAAGAAGAGTTTTTTTCATCAAATCAATGACAGATTCTTCCTGAATCAAGAATCTAGAATCCTAAGACCTAACTCAAGCTAAATCAAAGAAAAAACATAACATAACCACAAAACATAACAGAACTGAAAAACTCTAACTATAGTATAGAATCAGAGTTTGGCAATGGTACTTTCTCAAGAGAAGCAACAACCTTAGCACCGTGTGATGTGACCTTTAATCCAATTCTTAATCTTTTTAAGAGCACCATACTCATAAGCAATCAATGTGAATATTCCAACCCAGATGGCCAAAGTTATCCAAGCAACGGTGGTTGAGATGGAGCTCAAAGCCAGAATTGAAACAACACTTCCCAACATAAGCATAGCACATGTTATGATAGGAAGAAGAAGGTTTGTGTTACTGTTATTATGTGTGTGAAGTATTATCCCAAGCGTGGCCAAGAAGAAGTATAGAACAATGGCTAAAACCAAAGACATCATTAGCTTCTGGTGTTTTTCAAATAAAGAATTTCCTGTGTCAGTGTTTTTTGCTGCAACCAGGGCAATCAGCAGTGCTAAGAATTTTTCATGGATCTCTTTCAATTCCTTGAATAAATTGTCCACTTGGTCCCTAAGAACACTCAATAAAGGAAGAAAGATTTAACAAAAAGTTAGACATACCAGAATTATGATGCAGTTTTGCTAGAAATAAATGAAGCTAAATGCAGAATGTAACACAACCAAAAATGTCCAATTGGACAACAATAGAAAGAAGAAATGGGATAAAATAGTTAGCAGGGTGTGCAAGTGAAGCTTGTATAAGATGGTGGAATGGTAAGTTAGTAGAATCACCTTTAAATAAGGTTATAGGAAAGAGCATATAACAACATATTTGTGGTAATAGAGTAGTCATAGACAATGTTATGAGAACCGGACCATGTTCTACACCGGGTTAATATCATAAATGATCCAATAACTGAATCGACTCGGCCTTGTTCAATTTCTGGTCTAACCAGTTGAACCGGCCGAATCGATCCGAGTTTAATAACACTAATTATAGACATAGCTGCACTAAGTACTAACCTCATTGAAGTGAAATGAGTGGAATTCAGGAAAGGCATGTTTGTTTCTGGCTTCCCTGAGACGAGAATAAGTGCTTTTCCGTTTGAGAATTGTTCGTTAGTTTGTGCTCATAAGTCATAATGCATCCAATGTTTAAATAGGGCAAAGAGATGAGACCCCCATAGGATACAATACATTGACTCAGAAAATTCCCAAACATGAGACCACCAAGTATTAACCGCGCTTCGTTTTATACGTTTTTTTATTATTATTATTTTAAGTCCCAAACCAAAGACACACACATACACGTCACCTGTTTTGTGAAATTGGCATGCGTCGTTGCTTAATGTTATTGTTAACTTTGTTTTTCAACTTGGGAAAATTGTTGTCGTGTTTCGGAGGACTCGCTTTTTCTTCTTTTAAGACTAGATTCTATAGATATTCATAACTATTATAAGTGTCAAAATTTATTTTAGTAGTAAAACTTCAACTTAGTGTTTAATGTTGTCACTATATAACTATATTTAGTGATGAATCATTTTGTTAAAAATAAATAAATGAAAAGTTACAAATATACAGTGCAAAATATAATTTTTTTTCGAAACTTTTTTAACAGTGTTGGCTAAGTTTGGATAAAGGACCGCACTGTAGGAAACCTAACAATATCGCAACGATACAACCAGTGGCAAATTTACTTCAGAGGGCTTGTTTTAGAAACATTTTACCAAAGAGGGTTTCTTTTCAAACTTATTACAGACGGGGTCTGTTATGACGTGGATGCCGCCATTGTTGCCGGCGGGAAAGCTTGTACCGCCATTGACAACTGCGGGAACAAGGATCCCGCCATTGGCAACTGCGGGACTCAGCCTAAACCGCCAGTACGAACGGCGGGACAGGCTGAGTAGGAGAGAGAGAGGCTGTACCGCTGATAGTTGTGGCGGGACGAGGAGAGATGGAGCCATGCCGCCATTCCTCCTGGCGGGACATGCCAACGTGGCAGTCCCGCCACTGCCTCCTGCAGAACACCTTGACGGGACGTGACTTTCAGGCTTGCAGTGATGAGAAGATAGGTAGGTGCAGGTTCCGAAAAGCCTATTGCATGAACGTTAAAAAATTTTGAACGTTGAGTAAGTTTTCAGCTATAAAAAAAATTGGTTGAAGTTCATTGTTTACGCTTACATTTCTCTTTAGCTGTGTTCTATTTCTCTTTGTTTCTTCTTCTGTGTGTGAGAGCTTACTGTGCTTGCGTGTGCTCGTGGTTGAAATTTCTTTGGTGCTTGTTGCTGTGCTTCCATTTCAAGTGTGCCCTTACTCTTATTTTCACATAAATTCCTGGTAAGTATTTTTTAAGTAAATATGTTAATATATATTATAAGTTTAAGTTAGTTCTTATTAAGAAATATTCTAAGTTAGTTAGTATGTAAATAGTAGGTTAGTTATTATTATCAAAAGTTCTAAGTTTAAATTAAGAAATATTCTAAGTTAGTTAGTATGTAAATAGTAGGTTAGTTATTATTATGAAAAGTTCTAAGTTTAAATTAGTTAGTATTCGTAGGTATTTTTTTTACGTATTAATAGATATTTGAATGTTAGGTTAGTTAGTATGAAAATATTATTTGGTTAGTTAGAATGAAAATTTTATTTAGTTATTGTATATATTGTTAGATATTATTTGGTTATTGTATATATTTGGTTGAAAATAATATTTGGCTGAAAATTTTATTTGGTTATTGTATATATTTGGCTGAAAATTTTATTTGGTTATTGTATATATTTGGCTGAAAATAAAATTTTGCAGAAATAATATTTGGTTGAAAATTTTATTTAGTTATTGTATATATTTGGTTGAAAATAATATTTGGCTGAAAATTTTATTTGGTTATTGTATATATTTGGCTGAAAATAAAATTTTGCTGAAATAATATTTGGTTGAAAATTTTATTTAGTTATTGTATATATTTGGTTGAAAATAATATTTGGCTGAAATTGAAAATAATATTTGGCTGAAATTATTATTTGGTTACTGAAAATATTATATATTTGTTTAGTTAGTATAAAAATATTACGTGTATATATATATATTTAGTTGTTGTGTATATTATTAAATTTTATATATGTGATATTAGCTTTTGTAGTATTAGGTATATATTTAGACGGATGATACTTTAGCCTAATAAATATATATACATGCATGATATTTAGGATGACACAGGTAATATTAGATTTTTTATTATTAGGCACAAGTTAATATTAACTTTAGGTATATATTTGTAAATTATAGACACACGGAAATTTTTAGTTTTTGTAATATTAAATATTTGACACTTAAATAAATAATTGTAATATCAGACACTTGACACACGTAAATTTATCTTTTTAGTATTATAATTTTGTATTTTAAATAAATGAGCTGATAATTTAATATTATTTGAGTTAATTATTTTTAGTTAGAATGCTATATATATTATTTGTTAGTTTTAATTTGTAGGTTAATATCATTTGTTATAGAAAATTTACGTGATTAAATATATGATACATTGTACATTATTATTATTTTTGTATAATAAATAATTAGTTAGTCTATATTTTATTCAATTATTTATTAATTAATTGTAGAAAAAAAAATAGTAATAAATTAAAGATTGCTTCACATGTATTTTAATTTATGTATAGAATATATTAAAAATTGGCCAGTTTGATTTTTTACAAATTTATTGTTATATATTTAAAGTTTACTAATAAATTAAAGTTTTCTTCACATGTATAATATTTTATTTTGTAGTAGCAATGACATCTTCATCATCATCTTCATCACATATCAACATTAAGTCTGGCCCCATCGATACTGATGTATTATGGATGCAACCTAAGCATGTTTCAGAACATGTTTGGAATGGGGAATAAGAAAGGAAATTACATATCAGACGCGCTGTCCCCACGTATCAAGGGGAAGAACAAATTCCAGAGCAAATTTTTCCTTTTCTTCAACAATCTGGTTTCGGGTGGATTATCAAAATGGGATACTTAAAAATAAATGCCTCACTAATTAGTGCTCTAATAGAAAGATGGAGGCCGGAAACACATACGTTTCACATGAGATGCGGAGAGTGTACTATCACTCTACAAGACGTCTCTGTGTTGTTAGGTATAAGTGTGGATGGTTTACCATTAATCGGTCCAACAAATCTTGATTGGGCTGATTTATGTGAGGAATTATTGGGAGTCAGACCAGAAGAAGGTGAAATTAAAGGTAGTGTGGTTAAATTAAGTTGGCTGGCTCACCATTTTGATCAAATAAATAATGATGATGACGAAGAACAAGTACGAAGGTTTGCCCGTGCATGGATACTGAGATTTATTGGAGGTGTCTTGTTCGTTGACAAAACCAATAACAGAGTTTCGGTAAGGTACCTTCAATTTTTACGTGACTTTGAAGAATGTGGCAGATATGCATGGGGAGCTGCCGTACTTGGTTTTCTATATAGAGAGATGTGCAGTGCCACCGATTATAAAACTAAATCATTCGGAGGTATGTGCATCTTACTACAATTGTGGGCATGGGAACGATGTCCAACCTTGGCTCCAAAGAGGACTCCTTCCCAAATAGAAAATACACCACTAGGGCACAGGTGAGTCATTTTTAACAGCGTCTTTCATTTCAATAGAATAAATGGTTTTAGGGTATATTAAATTTTATTCTTTGTAGGTGGCTGCGACGTGGAAACCCAACATATCGACAATGATGATGTGAAAGTTTTTCGTCGCAAGTTGGATATTATGAAACGTCATGAGGTAAGAAGCATGCTATTGTATTTGTAAAATAAAAAATTATATGTTTATTTTACTACAATGTTCACAACTATGTTGTTATATGCAGTTTGTGTGGGAGCCTTACCCATCAACCGTTATATCATTGTTGCCTCCCGTTTGTTTAGTCGGAAGTCTCGCGTGGTACCGGTGGTGCCACTAATTTGTTTCCAAGTTATTGAGTGGCACCAACCGGACAGAGTTTGAGACAATTGGGATGCAGCAACCAGTTCAGAGTCTCCTTCACAACCCTTAAACATTCATGGCATAACATTAAAGGGAAACATGACGAAAATTGGGGGCAATTATTCGCCCCAATGATTCACAGTGGAATAATCGACATGCATTTAGGGTCGACGCTTATCCCCGACAAGAAGGCCTATTGAGTTTTAACTCGGACTACATGGTCTGGTATAGGCGAAAGACAAAGATGTTTGTTGACCCAGAAAATGCAAAGACGGCTACATTGGTATTTTTTTATTTTTTTTCAATTTTAAGTTGAACTTTATTTAATGATGGCCATTAATTTTCTTACCCTTATAATGCAGGGTGAAGTTGCGGAGCATTACAATACATGGTGTCTCCTCAAGGGAGGAAAACATGCACATTGATGATCTCGTGCCTTATGTGGAAAAAATTACAATTTTATCCGAAGAGCAAGAGAGAGTCACTGAGCCAGTGTCACATGGTCCAGCATCAGAGCGTCAATTTCCCCCACAACAGTTTCACATGCTTCAGTCAAGTATTGAAACTCAGGGGATAGACAGAAGAAGGGACATTGTTGAAGCGGAAGAATATTCCCAACAAATGGCGGAGCGTGGCCATGGAATGTATTACATGCCACAAACATTGCTGAGTATCCGACACAGATGTATCAGTATCCTTTTCAGGGTCATCAACTGATACTTCTGCAACCCAGCAATCGTTCGGTGGTTTTGCGGAAACACAAGCTCATTTTTCATGGCCCACAATGACCCCTTCACAGCAATATCATGGGCCAATTCCAACACCTAATGCCCCGTTAGGAACACAATGAATGTACCGGGACAAATACCTAATACGGGTGACTTATTCGGTGTTGATTTGCGTCACGCATTTTCTGCGGAGGCTGACGAAGAAGAAGCGGGGAGGCATCGGGCAGAAGAAATCCTGATCACCAAGCACGAAGATGGGATCGACCATGTAGCACATCCTCACGGCATCACGGACACCAAAATGAATGATTTGCATGTCTCAGTTGATTAAGGTTTTGTTGTATATTTGTAATTTGACATTTCATGCCGTAATGTATGATATTCAGTTATTAAGGCTTACTTTGGATAGAATTTATGTCGCGTATCAAACTATAATAATCAATGAACCCTAAACCAAATAACAAAGGTAGCCAAAAGGAAAAAACTAATGTTTCTAAGTAACGATGAACTTCAATGTGAACTAAACCCTAACCCATAAAACATAAAAAGTATCCCATAACCCTTGAATATGAAACACTAACCCTAACCTATAAATATAAGCACTTAGCACTAAATTGTTCCGAAATAAACCCTAATCCTAAAATAAAAACCTAACCCTAACCCCTAAAAGTTAGCCCTAAACCCAAAAATGTTCAGCACTAAACCCTAACCCAAAATACAAATAACCTAAACCTCACCATAAAAATAGTCCTAAACCTGAAATTTTCATACCTAAACCTAACCCTAAAATAAAAAACTAAGCCTAACCTATAAAATAAGAACTAAACCCTAACCCCAAAATAAAAACCAAAGCCTAACCCTAAAAAATAAGAACTAAACCCTTACCCTTAAATAAAGTAATTTTATTTCAACTTCTAAATGTAATTTTATTTCATTAGAAGTACACATTCAGAAAAAAGTAATTTTATATCAACTTCTAAATGTAATTTAATTTTTCTAAAAAATAAGAACTAAACCCTAACCCTTAAAATAAAAAACTTAGCCCTAAGCCCTAAATTAAATAAATTAACCCTAACCCTAAAATAAATAACCTTACCCAAACCCCTAAGAATTAGCCCTAACCCTTCAATGTTCAGAAATAAACCCTAACCCCAAAATAAAAAACCTAAACCCTAACCCCTAAGAATTAGCCCTAACCCTTCAATGTTCAGAAATAAACCCTAACCCCAAATAAAAAACCTAACCCTAACCCCTAAGAATTAGCCCTAACCCTTCAATGTTCAGAAATAAACCCTAACCCAAAATAAAAAAACATAACCCTAACCCAAACCCCTAAGAGTTAGCCCTAAGCCTAACCCTAAAAAATAAGAACTAAACCCTTACCCTTAAAATAAAGTAATTTTATTTCAACTTCTAAATGTAATTTTATTTCATTAGAAGTACACATTCAGAAAAAAGTAATTTTATATCAACTTCTAATGTAATTTTATTTTTCTAAAAAATAAGAACTAAACCCTAACCCTTAAATAAAAAAACTTAGCCATAACCCTAAAAAATAAGAACTAAACCCCTTACCCTTAAAATAAAGTAATTTTATTTCAACTTCTAAATGTAATTTTATTTCATTAGAAGTACACATTCAGAAAAAAGTAATTTTATTTCAACTTCTAAATGTAATTTTATTTTTCTAAAAAATAAGAACTAAACCCTAACCCTTAAATAAAAAACTTAGCCCTAAGCCCTAAATTAAATAATTAACCCTAACCCCTAAAATAATAACCTTACCCAAACCCTAAGAATTCGCCCTAACTCTTCAATGGTTCAGAAAAAACCCTAACCCCAAAATAAAAAACCTAACCCTAACCCCTAAGAATTAGCCCTAACCCTTCAATGTTCAGAAATAAACCCTAACCCCAAAATAAAAAACCTAACCCTACCCCTAAGAATTAGCCCTAGCCCTTCAATGTTCAGAAATAAACCCTAACCCTAAAATAAAAAAACATAACCCTAACCCAAACCCCTAAGAGTTAGCCCTAACCCTAACCCTAAAATAAAAAAACTTAGCCCTAACCCCTAAAAAAATAAGAAGTAACACTAACCATTCACATTTAAAAAAATAACCCTAACCCTAACCCTAAAATAAAAAACTTAGCCCTAACCCCTAAAAAACAAGAAGTAACCCTAACCATTACCATTTAAAAAATAACCTTAACCCTAACCCTAAAATAAAAAAAACATACCCCTAGCCCCTAAAAAACAAGAAGTAACCCTAACCATTCACATTTAAAAAATACCCTAACCCTAACCCTAAAATAAAAAACTTAGCCCTAGCCCCTAAGACGTAACCCCTAACCCCTAAAAAATAAGAAGTAACCCTAACCCTAACCCATAGTTCTAAACACTAAAACCTAAGGCTTAGACACTAAACCATAATGACTAAGTCCATAGTTTGTCATTGTAGATAGTTTAAAAAACTAAGGTAGACAAATTACTTAGACACTAACATTTCTAACTAACGATCAACACCAATGTCACTCAACCTCAATTGATCCACTCCATTTATTTCAACTTCTAAATGTAATTTTATTTCATTAGAAGCACACATTCAACAAAAAGTAACTGACGATTCATTGAAGACCAACAAGTAAATACATTGAACAAAACCTAAAGCAATACAAGTCAGTCATGTAACATACATAAATCAATTAAATGAATTACTCCCACGGTCAGATTGCATTGGACATCGGCGCCTATTGTGCCCTTCAGCTCCACATCTACTACATTTTTGTCGGTGGTCAGATGGTTCGACCCAATCCATCTCATTCCTTATCCTTGTTGATTTTGGCCGACCTTTCGCACGAATTGTAGTTGGGTCAGGGATTAGTGTCCATGCCTCATTAGAAGGAGGAATTGCCGCTTCATTCCCAAGAGGCCACCACTGTGCGGAGTATGCTTTTAAGATGTGTTCATTGGTGTAAACAACATCTATATATTGGTAGTAGTTCATGCTCACGTAACCACAAGCTGCAATAATGTGTGAACATGGATAGTGAAGCGCAGAATACCTTCCGCATTGACAATAATGGCCATTCAAGTTAACTGCCCATTTTTGTCCGCCACGTTGCGTTATAGGATGAAGGTCTCCTCTACTTCAAACCTTGTCGAGTGGATATCGTACACGCGAACGATGTGCGAACAAGCTTTTCTTGATTTTTCCTAAGTTCTGTAACAAGCTTAGAACAATAACTTGGCCTTCTCTTAATTGTCTTTGGGCTTGGCGACCACGATCAACAAAGTACTTTCGCACCTACTATATGTTGACTTGACCAACGCTGTTATTGGAATGCTGCGACAATCTTTCAACACCTTATTCACACATTCTGATAGGTTGGTTGTCATGTGACCATATCGTCGTCCAGATGTATCGTAAGCCATGTTCCATTTTTCCTTTGAAATGCGATCAATCCATCTTGCTATGGCTGGACTCAGTTGACGAAATTTTTCTAAGTTTTGATCAAACACATGCTTGCAAGGAGTGTACGCTACATCAAATTTGTTATCATGAAAAGTTGTACGTAGACATCAAAGTCAAATTAAATTAATGTATAAAATAAACCTTACCCAATTTCTTGAACATCTCTTTTTGTTTGCGTTGTTGAATTTGCGATTGAAATTGCTGGCTATGTGTCGGACGCAGTACACATGATAACCGTGGGGAGGTTGCCAACCAAGATTCGTTAGCGACAGCAGACTTTATACTCGCGTGACGATCAGATATTAGACAAATTCCATTCTTATCTGTGACGTGTTCACGCAAGTGGGCCAAAAACCATACCATGCTGTTAGCGTCTCGCCTTCGACCACGGCGAATGCTAGAGGAAAACACCACCATTTCCATCTTGCGATGTGGCCATTAACAAGGTCCACGGTATTTGCCGTATAAATGTGTGCCGTCAACTTGTATGATTGGCTTACAGTACTTAAAAGCCTCTTTGCATTGACCAAATGTCCAAAATACTCGATGAAACTGACGATGTTCGCGACTTACCCTATTACCAACAATAAAATCGTCATGTAGTATTTGAAAGTAAGAGCCAGGAGAATGATTTTGCATGTGTGTTAGCCATGACGAGAGTTTCGCATACGACTCTTCCCCAATCGCCATATTCAATTACAATCGCCTTTTGTTTGGCATCCATGCTTTTCTGTATGAAACTTATAGGAAAATTCACTATTTATCCTTTCTTGAATCAAAGAAATTTTTATTGATGGATCCTCTCTGATCATGCCTGTAATTCAAATAATAAAATAAAATTACAAATTAAAATAACAAATAACACAAAAGTAGGATAATATGAACATAAAAAACGTACCTACTACGCAAGTCGCAATTAAATTTGAATCAACAATATCATGGGCCAATTCCAACACCTAATGCCCCGTTAGGAACACAATGGAATGTACCGGGACAAATACCTAATACGGGTGACTTATTCGGTGTTGATTTGCGTCACGCATTTTCTGCGGAGGCTGACGAAGAAGAAGCGGGGAGGCATCGGGGCAGAAGAAATCCTGATCGCCAAGCACGAAGATGGGATCGACCATGTGCACATCCTCACAGCATCACGGACACCAAAATGAATGATTTGCATGTCTCAGTTGATTAAGGTTTTGTTGTATATTTGTAATTTGACATTCATGCCGTAATGTATGATATTCAGTTTATTAAGGCTTACTTTTGGATAGAATTTATGTCGCGTATCAAACTATAATAATCAATGAACCCTAAACCAAATAACAAACGTAGCCAAAAGGAAAAAACTAATGTTTCTAAGTAACGATGAACTTCAATGTGAACTAAACCCTAACCATAAAACATAAAAAGTATCCCATAACCCTTAATATGAAACACTAACCCTAACCTATAAAATATAAGCACTTAGCACTAAATGTTCCGAAATAAACCCTAATCCTAAAATAAAAACCTAACCCTAACCCCTAAAAAGTTAGCCCTAACCCAAACACCAATGCACTAAACCCTAACCCGAAAAATACAAATAACCTAAACCTCACCCATAAAAAATTAGTCCTAAACCCTGAAATTTTCATATAACTAAACCCTAACCCTTAAAATAAAAAACTTAGCCCTAACCCTAAAAATTAAGAACTAAAGCCTTACCCTTAAAATAAAGTAATTTTATTTCAACTTCTAAATGTAATTTTATTTCATTAGAAGTACACATTCAGAAAAAAGTAATTTTATATCAACTTCTAAATGTAATTTTATTTTTCTAAAAAATAAGAACTAAACCCTAACCCTTAAAATAAAAAACTTAGCCCTAAGCCCTAAATTAAATAAATTAACCCTAACCCCTAAATAAATAACCTTGCCCAAACCCCTAAGAATTAGCCCTAACCTTCAATGTTCAGAAATAAACCCTAACCCCAAAATAAAAAACTAACCCTAACCCCTAAGAATTAGCCCTAACCTTCAATGTTCAGAAATAAACCCTAACCCCAAAATAAAAAACCTAACCCTAACCCTAAGAATTAGCCCTACCCTTCAATGTTCAGAAATAAACCTAACCCTAACCCCTAAAAAAAAAGAAGTAACCCTAACCCTTCAAATTTTAAAAAATAACCCTAACCCTAAAATAAAAATACACTTAGCCCTAACACCTAACAAATAAGAAGTAACCCCTAGCCCCTAAAAAAAAGAAGTAACCCTAACCATTCACATTTAAAAAAATAACCCTACCCTAACCCCTAAAAAACAAAAGTAACCCTAACCTAAAAAAAAAAACTAACCCCTAACCCTAAAAAAAAAAATAACCCTAAAAAACAATACCCTAACACATAAAAAATACCCTAACCCTAACCCTAAAATAAAAAACTTAGCCCTACCCCTAAACATAACCCCTAACCCTAAAAAATAAAAACTAACCCTAACCCTAATAACCCATAGTTCTAAACACTAAACCTAAGGCTTAGACCTAAACACTAAACCAAATACTTAGACACTAAACCATAATGACTAAGTCCATAGTTTGTCATTGTAGATAGTTAAAAAAACTAAGGTAGACAAATACTTAGACACTAACGTTTCTAACTAACGATCAACACCAATGTCACTCAACCTCAATTGATCCACTCCATTTATTTCAACTTCTAAATGTAATTTTATTTCATTAGAAGCACACATTCAACAAAAAGTAACTGACGATTTCATTGAAGACCAACAAGTAAATACATTGAACAAAACCTAAAGCAATACAAGTCAGTCATGTAACATACATAAATCAATTAAATGAATTACTCCCACGGTCAGATTGCATTGGACATCGGCGCCTATTGTGCCCTTCAGCTCCACATCTACTACATTTTTGTCGGTGGTCAGATGGTTCGACCCAATCCATCTCATTCCTTATCCTTGTTGATTTTGGCCGACCTTTCGCACGAATTGTAGTTGGGTCAGGGATTAGTGTCCATGCCTCATCAGAAGGAGGAATTGCCGCTTCATTCCCAAGAGGCCACCACTGTGCGGAGTATGCTTTTAAGATGTGTTCATTGGTGTAAACAACATCTATATATTGGTAGTAGTTCATGCTCACGTAACCACAAGCTGCAATAATGTGTGAACATGGATAGTGAAGCGCAGAATACCTTCCGCATTGACAATAATGGCCATTCAAGTTAACTGCCCATTTTTGTCCGCCACGTTGCGTTATAGGATTGAAGGTCTCCTCTACTTCAAACCTTGTCGAGTGGATATCATACACGCGAACGATGTGCGAACAAGCTTGTTCTTGATTTTTCCTAAGTTCTGTAACAAGCTTAGAACAATAAACTTGGCCTTCTCTTAATTGTCTTTGGGCTTGGCGACCACGATCAACAAAGTACTTTCGGCACCTACTATATGTTGACTTGACCAACGCTGTTATTGGAATGCTGCGACAATCTTTCAACACCTTATTCACACATTCTGATAGGTTGGTTGTCATGTGACCATATCGTCGTCCAGATGTATCGTAAGCCATGCTCCATTTTTCCTTTGAAATGCGATCAATCCATCTTGCTATGGCTGGACTCAGTTGACGAAATTTTTCTAAGTTTTGATCAAACACATGCTTGCAAGGAGTGTACGCTGCATCAAATTTGTTATCATCAAAAGTTGTACGTAGACATCAAACTCAAATTAAATTAATGTATAAAATAAACCTTACCCAATTTCTTGAACATCTCTTTTTGTTTCGCGTTGTTGAATTTGCGATTGAAATTGCTGGCTATGTGTCGGACGCAGTACACATGATAACCGTGGGGAGGTTGCCAACCAAGTGTTCGTTAGCGACAGCAGACTTTATACTCGCGTGACGATCAGATATTAGACAAATTCCATTCTTATCTGTGACGTGTTCACGCAAGTGGGCCAAAAACCATGACCATGTGTTAGCGTCTCGCCTTCGACCACGGCGAATGCTAGAGGAAGAACACCACCATTTCCATCTTGCGATGTGGCCATTAACAGGGTCCCACGGTATTTGCCGTATAAATGTGTGCCGTCAACTTGTATGATTGGCTTACAGTACTTAAAAGCCTCTTTGCATTGACCAAATGTCCAAAATACTCGATGAAACTGACGATGTTCGCGACTTACCCTATTACCAACAATAAAATCGTCATGTAGTATTTGAAAGTAAGAGCCAGGAGAATGATTTTGCATGTGTGTTAGCCATGACGAGAGTTTCGCATACGACTCTTCCCAATCGCCATATTCAATTGCAATCGCCTTTTGTTTGGCCATCCATGCTTTTCTGTATGAAACCTTATAGGAAAATTCACTATTTATCCTTTCTTGAATCAAAGAAATTTTTATTGATGGATCTTCTCTGATCATGCCTGTAATTCAAATAATAAAATAAAATTACAAATTAAAATAACAAATAACACAAAAGTAGGATAATATGAACATAAAAAACGTACCTACTACGCAAGTCGCAATTAAATTTGAATCAAGCTTCTCATGGTCTTGTGTCATAGTCATATTTAGACATGTGTGCGGTCCACCCCATTGTGTCACTTTCCATGCATCAGTTTTTTTGGATAAAATTGCCCTCATATAAAAAGGGCAAGGAGACTCTTCGGTGTTGTTGGGGCAACAAACGATATATTTGTGTGATTTCGTTTCAACAACCTTAAAAGTTTGATGCACCTTCATCACATATTGTTTCAGTGCATTTTTTACCGCATCTTTACTGTCAAAATCCATGCCAACATATAATTCTTGTCTAACATTAAAAGTCGTTGGCATGTCCAGACCACAAATGTCCTCCTCGTCCGGATGACTCCAATTGATATTATTATAATGCATAGCATCATTCCAAAATGGATTTTGAATTTGTGGTACACCTAATAATTTAAAAAAAATCACGTCAACAAACTACTCCTATTTAGTTACCATTAAATACAATTCTCATAAAAAGATAGATGTATTCAACTAATTTTGTATTTCACAAACATTTACCTTCGGTTGGGTGAACAATTGAAACTGGTTCAACGATGTCAGTGACTTCATCGTCTGTATCAGATATTCCATCATCACTATCATCTTCATCGAAAGACTCTTCAACGTATGAGTTAGATGCAAGGTAATCATCATCATCATCATCTTCATCATCATGTAAATTGCTTATATTTCTTGGCAGTTCCGATCATGATGAGATACATTACGTCCACATGACGTAACAGAATTTGCAGCATGAAACATCGAACCACCAGCAACATCCTTTTCTACGTACAATTCTAGAACTGACATTTGTTGTTGTTGTTGAAAACTTTCGATCATAGTTTCAACATCTTCGTCATCACAAATTTGCAACGCAACATATTTTCCTGAAACTAAAAATCTACAACTTATAGTAGAAATAATTTCATTATTTTCTAACTTTACCTTATCTCCAATTTTTTTTTCAAAGCATTGAAACTAATTCCGCGTTTAATCTGAATGACCTTTTTACTGCCTTCAAATATTACACCATCATTGTCTTCATATACTCTTCCGTTGAAATACAACACTGTAATAATTGAATTCATGATATACCTACATCATCAAAATTAAAAATAATTAATCATAACAATAGTAGTTTTAAAATAAATAATTACTCATACTAATTTTATAATAAAAATTCTAATTAAAAAAATTAATTCACTTAAACTTTACCTTCAAATTTTAGTCTAACAAATAAAATCATTACTTCAATTAAATATTTTCGATGATACAAATATAAAATATTTATTTGCTTCCTCTATTAAACTTAAACTACACATTCATACTTTATTCTAAAAAAATTACTCTAATTAAATAATTTATGAAAATTCCTCAACTTCAAAAAAATTCCAGACAGACACAAAATGGAAGGGTTATAAATGAAAGGATTACACTTAAAAAAATTTCAGACGGAACATGGCAACAGCTAGGCGCCCAATATTTGTATCTTCGAAGTCGTTTTTCAGTACTAATTAACAGAACAACTTACTTAACTCAAATGAATATCGGTAATGAAGATATATCATATATATACATATGAGAAAATTATAGGAAAGTATATGTCTATATATAGCATGGAGGAGCAGACAAATAAGGCGTAATTTCTCCATCTCCACTAATATCTCAATGATTAATTAATTAAATACATGCACGTATATGTAAGGCAAAAAATACTCGATGAACAACTAATTTGAAACTTAGTGAGACAAGAGATAAAAGAAATATATACAATTCAAGTATAATAACTAATATATATATGTGATAAAAACAAAGAGATACAAAATTAGTGAGTGTTAAAGAATTAATTCAACTATATTTTTTAATTTTTGCACTAGTGATTGCTTGGAGAGATAAAATATTCACCTATTATTTTTCAAAAACTGAGAAGTATTAGACCTGATCTAGTGCTAGTTTGGTCTCAATATTTTTCTTATTTACCATAAAGTATAAAATAATCTAAAAATCCAAGTAAACTTCTTTTAAGATTATTAAAAATCAATAAATTACTAATAAATATAGTAACGAAAAATTGTTATTCCCAGCTACTTTTTATGTTAGTAAATTTAAATGACGGGACTTTTAAAATTATGATAATATTTTTCTTATTGTTTTTATAATTAAAATTACAATTTCTTTTTGTTAACTTATACTAAATTTTATTACAAGTGAAACTTTGTACTCACGACAAACCACAAAATACTTAACAAATAGCATGTAATTAGTTTTTGTCTTAAATTAAATTATATGTCAAATAATACTTCAAACGCAAAAACCATTAACAAAAAAAACTTACAAATAATTACTACTAATAATTTTTAAATTTAAAACGTAATTTACAAAATTATTACACTTAAAGTTGACCTTCAAATTTCATTCTAACCATAATATTTGTTAGTTCAAAATAAAAAATTTGTACATGATAAATAAACAAAACGAAAAGATAACTTAATTTACATAAATATAAAACATCCTTACAATAGAATCAGCAAACTTAGCGAAAATCTTTCTGCCTCTTTCACACTATTTGATACTCTCTTCAATGTCGAAACCAAAATCTTTCTTCCTCTCACACACTATTTGATACTCTCTTCAATGACAAAATTTTTCATGCTGAGGGATTGCATGTTTGCTCTATTTATAGAAATTTTTTACCACTGCAAAGTAAATAAATTTGTATGCACGTCAGTTCCTACTTACTTGCCTAGCCCTAATCTAAATGACATCCATGTGATTTCTGATTGCTCTATCTAATACATACAGTGTCCTATCCAATCTAATAGTGCAAGAGGTGTGTGTCCTATCCAATCTAATAGTGTTAAAGCAAGATGATTCCTGATTACCCTATATCCAATCCAATAGTGTTAAAGCAAGAGGTGCGTGCATGTGAACTAGCCTGTATCACAAAAAAAAAAAATGATTCTTGCATGTTAACCCTAGCCTAGCCTGCATAAACTGCATAAAAATGATTCAGCATGCCTAGCCTGCATAAAAATGATTCAGCATGCATGTGAACGCTGGCCCTTGTCCCGTCAAGGTGTTCCGCAGGAGGCAGTGGCGGGACTGCCACGTTGGCATGTCCCGCCAGGAGGAATGGCGGCATGGCTCCATCTCTCCTCGTCCCGCCACAACTATCAGCGGTACAGCCTCTCTCTCTCCTACTCAGCCTGTCCCGCCGTTCGTACTGGCGGTTTAGGCTGAGTGCCGCAGTTGCCAATGGCGGGATCCTTGTTCCCGCAGTTGTCAATGGCGGTACAAGCTTTCCCGCCGGCAACAATGGCGGCATCCACGTCCATAACAAACCCCGTCTGTAATAAGTTTGAAAAGAAACCCTCTTTGGTAAAATGTTTCTAAAACAAGCCCTCTGAAGTAAATTTGCCTACAACCAGTTCTCATAATATTATAATTATTTTTTGAGAAAAAAATTATGCCCTGATACTATAAATAATATATAATCATTAACGTCTTATTTTAACCTGAAAACATGGTTTTCTCAACTTCTCATTACAATCACTTTTAAGCATTAGTATCTATTCCCTAAACTTTTAATAGAAGGCGAAAAGTAATATCTTTGTCAACCATGGTTAATTTTAGACAAAATTATATTTTTGGTCCTCCAGTTTATCTCCAGTTTTGGATTTAGTTTCCTATTAATTTAATTCACCAATTGAGTCTTCCTATTTTGTAAAATCGTGCAATGTTGATCTCTCAGACCACAATTAGACATTGATCGTTAGCAAGTGACATTGACGGTCACGTGTCATGTTTTTATTAGATGATGACTGTCACGTGTCATGTTCTGATTGGATGTCAACCTCATGAAAGATGAAATGCATTGTTGTTTTCATTGACCAATCGAAACATGACATGTGACAGTTATCATCCAATAAGAACGTGACACATGGCAGTTAATATTTTTTTGTAACGGTCAATGTCCAATTGTGGTCTAGGGAGCCAACATTGCACGATTTTTTAAAATATGAGGACCCAATTCGTGAATTAAATTATTGGGAGATCAAATCCGAAATTAAAGATAAACTAAGGGACAACAAATACAATTTTGCCTTAATTTTAACCATAGCATCATTAATATAATAACTGGACAAATTTAGTGTAACAAGTCATATGTGGCATCCTATGGCAATCTTCATTAGTCACACTACTCACTACTCATTGACAGTTTTGTTGAATAGAGAGGAAATCTTTTCTTGTCTTAGAAACGGGCCGCAATCTAGTGAAGACAAGTTGAAGGTGTTGCTAGGTATACAAGACATATTACACCCAACATAGAAAATAAATTTCTCAAAATGCCCTTTATAATAAACATTTATGGATATGGCATTTTATAATTGAAATTTGTGTATGATATACTTAATTTTTTAAATACAAGTGAATTTCAGTTATAAAATGACATACCCATAAATGTTTATTTTATCCAAAATTAGATAGTCTTAATCATCCTTTAAAAAAACAAACTAGGCTTGATCATCAAGAAAATATGACATAGTTTAATAGTTAGATGTATTAAACTCAGATTTTTTTAAAGGAATTAAACTCAGAGTAATTGAGTGAAATAAGTGACCAAGACTTACTCCTATCTATGTAAATCCCTTCCCAAAGAAGAGCAATATTTTAACAATACATTTTAATCATAATATTAATATTATTGAATGTGCGTTCTAGTCACGTATTTGAGCAGCTTGCTGCTATCATCCTAATTTAATTTGCATTCGTGGCGATTAATACAAGTAAACTTCTACCTTTATTCCTAAATCACTTAAATCTATCTGTTGTTTTACAAATTATATTTCGTATAACTCGTATATGTGTGTCATGATATGCCATTTTCACAGTGTCACACCTAAGTGCGTGTCCTCTTTCGCCTAAAGCCACATGTCCATGCATGCCTACACCTACGTTTCCATCAAAATCTAGTCTTATCTTTTACTGCTATCTTTATTACTTTGCATTAGTTTACTACTTTACATGCATACTTTTACACACTATAAAAAGATGAACCTTTCTACCCTCAGGTATGTGTGAACAATCGTGAAGTTTTTTCTTTGAGAAGTAAAAGATCTTAGTGCAAGTAATTAACATGGAATCTCAGCAAGCAAACCGTGAAGAACTTGATGAGAAGGCAAGGCAAGGTGAAACTGTTGTTCCTGGAGGAACTGGTGGGAAGAGTCTTGAGGCTCAAGAACATCTTGCTGAAGGCATGCAATACAACCCCTCTCTCTTCCTCTTTCAAGAACACACATGTTTCTTTTATTATTCTTCTTAAGAATCAAATATAAGTACTAAAAAGTTTATAATAACTCATCTATCTTGCTCAATTAACTGACTTAGACCCTTGCATCAAGAAAACACATGTTAATTGTCAATTTTTTTCATTGAAGTAATGCATTTTTTGTGTTCACTTTTTAAAAAAATGAGTTTTTATGATGTGAATGCATTAATGTGTAGGAAGGAGCCGTGGAGGGCAGACGAGGAAGCAGCAGCTAGGGTCAGAGGGGTATCATGAAATGGGGACCAAAGGAGGGCAGACAAGGAAGGAACAGATGGGGAGAGAAGGGTACCAAGAGATGGGACGCAAAGGAGGACTCAGCACCATGGACAAGTCTGGTGGAGAACGTGCTGAAGAGGAAGGCATAGAAATAGATGAGTCTAAGTTTAAAATTACCTAAAAAACTAAAAAAATTGTGAGGAAGAAGTGTTTTGTTGTAGTTGTTTTAGTGTGTGTGTGTGTGTTTTTTGATGTAGTAGTGAATATAGCTAGGAAACTAGCTAGTTCTATAAAATATATGTTTTAAAGCTTTAGTGCTACTGTTTGTTAGGAATGGTAGGTATTTTAGGTTAAGGAACCTTAGGTAGTCTTTATCTTAGGGGTATGTTTATCATGGTGTTGTAGGAAGTGTTAAACTATCAGTGGAGACTCTTGTACCCCTTATAATGCATGTCCACTTATCTTTAAACATTGAGTTCCATCAAGTTTTTAAGAGTGGCCTTATGACAGTTGTCTTCAGAATATAATATAAGGAGCAAGGAGGATAAATAGAAACTAAAAAGAAATTGAAGCATGTTTTATGTCGCGTATAAATTTTATCAATGTGATAAATGAACGCTGAATGACAAGTATCATGAAAGATAAAAACAATGAGTGGTTCACACAATTGACCCTTGTTTTGTGGTGTTTATGAATTGTATGAATATGAATATATGATGAATGAATTCTGCGATGAACGGTGAATGGTGGAACGGATGAAACGGGAGGGAATAATGACAATAGCTTTAAATTATTTTTTTATAATCTCAAATCATAGATTGATAAATAAGGGTCCGTGGTTCAAGGGAAATGTATGCTCTACTCTTTGTACAATTCATTGTCCTTTAAAACCTTCTTAAAAAGAAACCTCTTTCTCACCCTAAAATAATCAAAACTTGAATAAGTGGATAAGAGTAGAGAACAAGAAAAACAAGGGGAAAAAAACCAAACTAGAAAGCGCAATACTGGACAAGCCTTGGTCATACTCCTTGTATGTAGGGTGGCCAACAAAAGCTATGTCACAAATCTTGAATGCTGGTACCTAACAGAAGCCACTCTTATCCTTCTAACCAGTGACACCCTTCGTCTTTATTCTATGAATTTAATGCCCCTTTGGCAACTTTTGCACATGAAGATTAGTGGCTAGTTGCTAGAGCAGTAACCAACAGACCAAGCACCAAAAATGGCTGTGCACTAGCCTGCAAAACAAGAGAATGTTCAATTAGTTTAGAATAATTTACTCTATAAACATGCCATTGTCATCTCCTATTCCTATGAATATGACATTGCTCATTTTGCCACTTCTCCATCTTGTTATGCTTAGAAGCTAAATTTAAGTAGTTAATACCTGATATTTAACATCATATTTCACAGGGTCCTGGAGGAAATACTTGAACTGCAAGGCACAAGATGATAAATACCAGTGAGAAGCTAACAAATTTAGAAAGAACGGTTTAGCATGTAGCAGTCAGTGATTGTAAACAATATTTTAACATGTGTGCAATTGTGTACTTTACCTGAAAAAAGACCTGTGGAATTATTAGGCCAAGTAAAGCTAACGCATAAAACGGTTTATCAGCCCCAAGTAGATATCCTGCAACCATAAGTAAGAATTTTAATCTATTTTGCATTTTTGTTACAAAGTAATGGTTTATAATGAAAAATACTGAATTATGAATCATATGAAAAGAAAAGCACAAAATCCTCGTAACCTCTCCTAAAAACCTCGTTTCCGTATTAATTCTGTGTTGATTATAAATATTATGATAACCAGTGCTAGAGTTTTTCTGAGTCCTAAGTTAGATAGAACTTTACAAACTGACTCTGACAAAATAAAAAATGGCCATCTTGGTTATAACCAAGTACAAATATGGTTTAGACAAAAGATAAAAGTAAAAGTCAAAATCACAAGTAATAAACAAGGACAAGGATAATGATTAAGTGAATATGGTGACAAGTTTCTAACTGTTTTGTTTGTATATAGAGCAATTATTTGTATATATATTTAAGGGAACAAAATTTACCCGCTACAGATAATTGTGTAATGTCAATAGCGCCAACACAGATCCACTTTGCAGTTTCAGCACCAAAAGCAACTGGAAGAGACTACTCAAAGAAGGTAGCCAATAGAAAAGTCAGTAGAAGCTACTTCAATGACTGTACATGATTAGAATTTCTAAAACATGAATAAGCTCAGAGTACTGTTATTGAAAGGCAAAGGACAATAGAGTATACCTGAAGCCCTAGAGCCCTATCCCCTTCAACACTTTTGAAGTCATTGACAATAGCAATTCCCAACTGCAATGTGATTTAACAACAACATTAATAACCATTTTTATTTGACATATTATCATATTCATATCCAACAAAATGTCATGAAGAATATATTACATACTCCAGCTATGCTGTATAGGAGTGTGAGAACAATTATATCTGGTGTAAGAGTTCCAAACAAAGCCTGACCAGCCCACCTGTCAGTAAGAAACCAATCAAGATCTTATGAGATACAGTGCAAGTCCAGAAAATAGAACTTAATACTTATTAGTAAATAATTCTATGTTGATGAAATGTAGGATTGACCCAATTATGTTTTTATAGCAATAATTGTCACATTCGAAAAGTAAAATGCTATCCAAAAGCAATAATATTTAATATATTATTAAAAGAGCTCCATGTCGCCCATCCTACCAAGAGGAGAAGGCTTAATTGTTGTTGGAGTGCTACTAACATGCTACTATAGACTACAATTTATGGAAAATCACAAAATTATGAGTGAGACTCATTAAATAAGTAGGAGCTACAAAATTGTGTTATCCAATAAATTTAGTCAATAACAAAGTGTGTTAAAGACTACTCCCTCTAGTCTTTATTATAAGAAAAAAAAATACATATTTAAGAAAACAGTTAATTTCATTAAATTGTTATCCCAAAACAAAAATAAGTATTTTTTTTTTCTAAATTACCTTTCGTTGAAATTTGATATTAAACATAGAAAAAGTCTTTAGTCCTATTAGATGAAGGACGTTTTGAAGATACTATCAATAAATAAGACAAAGTTAGTTACCCTTTGCTTATGTTTGAGATAAAAAAAAAAAAAAAAACAATTGATTTTTGTTGCTTATAACAGAGACCGGATGGAATATATTGTTAGCATTTCTCTTGTTGTATAAAAAGGGTGGCGTAGTGCACCAGGCTCCCACTTGGTGGTGTCTGGGAAAAGTAGATGTAGTGATGTACGCCACAATGGACCATCATAGATTTCCTAGTATGAGAGAGAGAGAAAGGAATGAAGGAGTAATTATTCATTAACCCCAGTCATTGAGACTTACAAAGGAATATATATAGACAATTCTGTTAGAGAGTCCAACAGTAACTGTCTAACTAACTTATACCAGAAGCTAAATGAGTCTGCAGTTGAATAACTGCAGCTCCTTATAATACTCTAATAGACCACCCTCTTAAATTTTTTTATTATATTAGAAAAATTATTTTGTAAAATAAATATTGACCATGCGTCTTGTATTAGTTGTATATAAAAACTAAGAACCATTCTTGTTCAGCAACTCATTTATCTCAGTTTACAGATAACCAAATTATTAACTAAAAAAAACGTGCATAACCAGGATAACAGTTTCATATTTCAACTATTGCAAATAGAGTTAATCAAAGTAGAAGATACCACACCATGGCAAGCTAATGTAACTTGCTCCAAGGGCAAAGTTTCCAATCCATCCATTTTGTTTTAACTAGACAGAAATGTAGAACTTAGTCAAATGATCATCATAGGCAAGACAAACAGAAAATATAAAGAAAAAAATCAGGAGATTTTAAGAAAAACTACCTTTAAAGGAGGTGCAGAATATATATAAGACAGTAGGGCTCCGCCCACCGCAAGGTAAAATACTATAGGGAAATCATGCCCTGCCTGTAAAGGAGAATACTTCCACCAATCAAGCTTCTGATAATTGACATTCAGAACTCAAAAGTGATGGATCATGAGATTAATGTGTATTGTACCCACCCATATGTCCAATATACCAGCCAGAGAAAGACCACCAAGCAGCAACACCCATATTTGAGTGATTACCTTCAAGATTTTTAGCAAAAGGTAAAACAATAATAAAACATGGCAACTGGAAAAGACATCTCAGTTTCAGGTTTACAATTACCTCATTCTCAGATATTGCCCCAGAAGGAATTGGTCTATAAGGTTCATTTATTGCATCAATTTCTCGGTCGTACCAATCATTCATAGTCTAAAAAATTAACCCAATAATTCAAAGTTATACTTGTGTCAGTGAGATACTCCCATCCAATATAGCAGCTGGCAAAACTTTATATAAATTAAAAAAAAGGCTAAAATATGTTTGTAATCCCTAATAAATACCCGAATTTTGTGTTTGCTTCCTAATTAAAAATTTCTTCATTTTTGCTCCATGATAAAACAAAAATTTTGTTTTTGGTTCTTGACACTTTTTTTTAATCTCTGATAAATTAGTGAATTTTGTGTTTGCTCCCTGGTAAAAAAAATTCATTTGTTATTAGTCCTTCGGAAAAAAGATTAATAACAAATGCAAAAATTTATCAAGAAGTAAATACAAAATTCGTTAATTAATCACTAAAAGGATGTTAAGAACCAAAAACAAATTTGTTATTCTATTAGGGACTCAATGCAAAGAAAAAATTTATCAGGGATCAAACAGGAAGGATCGAAAACATATTTTACCCATAAAGAAAAACATTACCTGGGTATATCCTGTCAAGAATGGGCCAGACATCATCATGCACACAATTGATTTAGCAACATCTTCAAAATTCCAATGAAAATTTCCTGCCCAGAGATCATAGTAGATTGAGAACATTGAGAAGTTGTCTCGAATCAAATATATGAATCTATTGATTCTATTCTATACCATGAAGGAAGGAGCATTAAATATAGAACTTTGAACATGTGTAAACAATTATCACAGGAACATGCAGGACCAATTTTTTTTGTGACCATGCATGTCACATTTTAATGTTATGCTAATTGATAGAATTTAGTACCAGAAGCAGCAGCTCCACAAACTACACCCCAAACTAATGGAGGCCAAGTGACTGGCTTTGTAAGTTGAAGACGAATCTTCCACTTATTCTGCACCATATATTACCCAATCAATTATGAAATACAAATACTTTTCAAAAACAGTTATCTGATAAATGCATTATTTTACAGTTATCTGGTAACTGCATAATTTTACTAAGCAATAAACTTGCAGATGTAATTGTTAGTAATTTAGAACTAAAGTCAAGCTTACTATGTCTCAAAATATTAAAATGAATTTTCAATAATGTGTATGGATATTAGAATAGATTAATGGGCATTGGTGGATTGTAAAAGACACATATTCAGATTAATATACAGTGCACCAGTGAGGTAGGCAGATTTGGAAGAGTTTGAAAAATAACAAATACGAAGACAATTTCCTAGATGATGGTCCAATCATAAGTTCAGTATTTCAGATTCATATTAGTTTGTATACCAATTAATGATGCATACCCACCATTTTAGTTGCACAAGATAACACTCATTTTTCAATCCTTCAATTAGTTCGATCTTATCTTACCTATTTTAGGGGTTAAATGGAATACCCATTTGGAAAGCCAGTTTTGTCTCTGACAACAGAAATTCGCAAACCTTCATCTCAAAGGACGGAAGTGCCTATTTAATATAAAGTAGGTTATCAATAGTAAAATATGCCATTATCAAAACCATTATCTTCACCTACTTTAAGCCTTTGCAGATTGAGATTACCCAAAAAGTTTATGGAAGCTACCAAGGTTATTCTAAGGCTATGTTTGGATTGATGGTAGAGAATGGAATGGAATGGACTGAAATATATTGTTTTGGATAATTCATAATAGAATGGAACAAATCTTCCATTATATTGTTTGGAAAAAGTGTGGAGCAGAATAAATTGTTGTTTTATGTTTCTATATCTAAGAAATATAAAATCCTTAGCAGTTCAAGCCTATGAGATTGGACTTTGCAGAAATTGTTATCCGAGCGATAATGTCATCAGAACTTTTGTCATGCACCCTTTCATCATTTGAAGTTTGAACCCTCACATTCTCTTTGCCACAATCAAAGCCTAACCACAATTTTTTTTATGTCACTCATCATAAACTTCTTCCGCGTGATAGCCTTAAACAAAAAATCCAATAGAACCAATCTGCCATTAATAGAGCCAGGTCATCATTAGAGTCATGATCAAAATTGTAACTTCCACTCCCGAGACGATCAAACCCCATCATATCGCCACCTAACTCTGCATTTCTGCCCTTTCTGAGCCACAAAAGCCATAACTAAACCACACCTTTGTTCTGTTATATTGTGTTTAGGTAGAAGGGGTAAAATGACAAATTACTAATAAAATAGAGAAAGAGAGGAGCGTTCCATCGAGTGCACTCCGATTTGAAGGGTAAGAAAAAAGTCTCAAATTGATGGAATGACCTTCATCACTTTCCATTCTGTTCCATTCTTTATTTTATAATCCAAACAATGAACTTTAGATCCATTCCACTCCTTCCCATCAATCCAAGCATACCCTAAGGTAAGCTAAAAGGAAAATGGCAAATACAACTTAGCATCAAATTTCAACTAAGAAAACTGGGTTAGTTCACCATGTGATCCAATTCATGCCACTTTGTCCTTGCCCTACACTCTGCTAATAGTATGTACTATTTGCAATTAGGTTTTGACATGTTCAAACAGATATATGCTTTCATCTAATGATTCAAACCAGCACCAAATCCAGTGGTTCTTAGTTGACTCATGATGCAAAATTCCTGCTCAAGGAATCAAGTGGCAAGGTTTAAGAAAACAATCTGCAATAGGTTTTTGGGGTCTACGCGACCACAATTGCAGTTGTATCAGCCGCATTTGTCTGCATTTTTCTGCAATATCAAATATAGTAACAAGTAACAACATCTTAACAGCAACTACAAGTTAAAACCATGTCAGGTGGTAATAAAATTGTTGCAATTCTCTGTATTCAGAAATTAGAATGGTTCTATGGCACTTTCATTCAGTGGTGTATATATAAGGCTCTAGGCCAGTCATGAACTGCTATAAAGTATAAACACACATACACAAGCAAAATTCCTGCTTAAGGAATCAAGTGGTTGCAATTCTCTTCAATTAGACTGGTTCTATGACTATTTACCCAATCAACAAATATACATCAGATAATGGAAAGAAATTGCAATTGCAATAAGGTTGATTAGACTCACTGTTTCTTGGGAAGCTCCTTTAATACCAAGGAGCTGGTTGAAGCTTGAACCATCTTTTGATGGTGCTGTACCCGGCGCCTGAGATTGAACTGCTCAAATCAAACACCCCACCAATTGGGGAAAAAAAAGAACAAACTTTCTGTGAGAAACACAAAAATAATGGGGAATGAACAGCACCACCAAACCAAAAAAGTGATAAAATGACAAAACACCTTCATTAGTATCAGTTTCTGTTGCTCTAATTGATAATCTCCTCCCTGCAATGTCCACACAAACACCAATTTCAAAACCATTCAAATAAGTCACATCAAAAAGCATAAAATCTGCAACTTTGACCATCTTGGTCGCTAAGAAACTATTAGGAGCATGATTAGTCAGCACAATGAAGATGAACAAAAGAAGGCCCAAAAGGGTACTCAGAACACGCAAGAGTTCACTGAAAGAGCAACCAGAAAGAGGTGTTTTGAGTCACCTACTGGAAAATGAGACAGAAAATGGTGGCAAAACAGGTCGAGATTGAAGCGAAGTGGTTCTCGTGTGTGAGCTTGGTGATATTCTTGATGGAACAGAAACCATGTTGAGTAGAGAAGCCATTGAAGATTCAGCAGAGCTTGAAGATGCTTACTTGGGATACACAGAAAAAGACGCGGATTATCGATCCTTTCAGTGGTAGTGATAAACAAAGACGATTGTCACTTACTGCTGACTCGAACCGGGTTCTACTTGACCCGATTGTCGCTCCAAATTAAGTTTATTTTTATTATTATTATTCTTTACCAATTTGAATCCAAATCTAAAATCTTATATAAACTACTGTCTTTAACTTTCTTAATTATTTTTTTAGGGCATTTAACTTTCTTAATTAAGTCTATTTTACTGTATTTACGAATTAATTTCATGTATCCAAGTATATATTTAATGCAAATGATAACTAGTACTTTTGATTAGTAATGCTAACTAGTACTTTAAAGTTTAAAGGCAACGATTAAATGTAAAAAAAAAATATCACAAAAATGTTTCATTAATGCATCTAAAATGTGATTTCCAAATTTCACTACATTTTAAATGAATTTCAATATAGGATAAAAAAAACTATTTTAAATTTCTTAACCAATACCCTAATAACAATACCCTATATTTAATTATGAATAAACCAACTTTTACATTAACCAACTTGAAATCATAATTCGTGATTGGACCAAAATATAATGATATTTTACACATGTATACATTGTATATTCTTTTAATTACCAGAAGATTCTAAATTTTTTTAATTGATTTTTTGTAATTTTCTTAAACCAGTTTTGATAAAAATATTTTTTCTTTGTAAACGGACTTTAGTATATTTTTAATTTTATTTTTATTTAATATTTTTAAATATTACACTTTTTCTTGTATTTTAAAATGATTATCTACAAAATGAATCGACTAAAATCTTATATAATAATTATGTTAATTTTTTTAACAAATTAAAAAACATATTAAAAAACTATTTGATATTTTTGCTTTAATAATAAAATTGATTATAGGATTTATACAATTAAGTTTAGACATTAAATTATTTTAAATTGATCAAATAGCTAAATGATTTAATAAATAAATCACTAGTACTGAGCTAGTGAGGAAGAGTCTAAGTAATATACATAAGGTCAGAGATTTTAATATAAATGTCTTAAAAAAATATTTTAATATAAATGAGACTATTGCACACAAAAATAATTATTTACAGCTTTTATCATAGTATAAATTAAACACTAAATTTATCTAATTAGGATTAGAAATTAAATTACTTTTAATTGATAAAACAGTAAAATTGTTACATTATTTATTTTTCTTGAATTTATACTATAAAATTAACTATTAAACTTATATAACTAAGTTTAGAAATAATTTTTTTAATTGATAAAAAAATAGTCACCTTTTGTCAAAAATATATTAAACAAATTAATTATGATTATTATTAAAAGCAGAAGACAAATTAATATCTTTAACTCATGATAATTGATTCATAGAAGTTGATCTTAACAGTAATAACATATTATCCACTTCTATTTGCAGTTTTTAAAAGAGACGTGGTTTATATATATATATATAAACAGACGGTTTTTATTAGAAAAAGCAAGTTAAGAATAAGTACTCAAAGAAAAAAAAACATTAAGTTGCAGAAAATACTTATTCCCTAAGCTGGTTTTTGAGAAATTTGTGATATTTAAAAAATTATATGAGAAACATCAATTACGCTTAATAAAAAATTAGGCAAAATTGATTTTTAAAAAAAGTAATCAAGTATTTATATTTTTCGTAGAGCTTTCTATCTCTTGTTGTCATAGGTTTGGTGCATGCTTCCCGTGTTTTTTTTTTCTATTTCACTTTTTTTTAATATATTGTAGGGTTTGTTGTTTTCGGCCGTTAGTTGTCGAGGTGTCAACCTAGTTGGCTTCAACCATCATGCCTCAATATGCAATATGATGGGGAAAAAAGAGTTACTCCCTCCATACAAAAATTAATTTTACACTTATTAAGAAAATACATATATATATATATATATATATATATATATATATATATATATATATATATATATTTTAATAAATATTCATTTTTTACATTTACTTTCTAATAAATTTGTTTTACGTTTAGTTTCTAA
Source organism: Glycine max (assembly GCF_000004515.6). Taxonomy (NCBI): domain Eukaryota; kingdom Viridiplantae; phylum Streptophyta; class Magnoliopsida; order Fabales; family Fabaceae; genus Glycine; species Glycine max. The sequence continues at coordinate 48,742,058 of NC_038254.2, read as the reverse complement.
TGAAATAATAATTTTATTTTTGTTCTTTGATACTTATTTTTAATCACCGATAAATTAGTGAATTTTATATTTATTTTTTAATATTTTTTTTATTTGTTATTAGTCGGAACTAAAATAAAATACGCTAATTTATTAAAGAACAAATATAAAATTCGTTAATTTATCAAAGATTAAACAAAATATCAAGGATCAAAAATAAAAAATATTATTTTATTAGAAACTCAACATAAAATAAAAATTTATTAGAGAATAAACACAAAAATTATGTATTTATTCATGATCAAAAACATATTTAAGTCTTAAAAAATTAATTAACTTCTTTAAATTGTATCATTTCCAATTTAAAAAATATTTTTTTTTTAAATTATCCTTTATTAGAACTTGATATTAAGCACAAATCTCATACTAAATGAAGAATATTTTGAATATAGTCTTATTAAATAAGACAAAATAGTTGAATTTTACTTATATTTTAGAACAAAAAAATTAAACTTTTTTTGCTTATAAAAGAAAACAAAAGGAGTACTTCAAAATTCTTTAGTAGAATCTACTTATTTAGTAGTGATTTTTTAGTAACTTTTTTAGTTAGGTTAAATTAGTTTTTTGGTATTGTAATTTAATTTTTAGATTCGATTTAAATTGTTATAAAGTGTGATTTTTTAACACCGTTGACTCAATTTAGACAATAGGATTAAATTAAATTAATTTTAAAAACTAGAGGACTAAATTGAAAAGAAAAAAAAGATTATACGAAAAAAAAAACTAATTGACCTTTTTAGTTATTCAAACTTCAGTCAATTTAAGTTTTCATAAATTTGTCACCAATCCACATTTAAACCAGCGTGCAGAAATTCATGCAAATGATCAATGGAGAGAAGGGTATTGCTACCAACGAAAGAAAGGAAACCAATCAAATTCATTTTAAATTGTAGGCTCTTCCCTGTTGAAGATCGTAATTTAATATCTCATCAATATAAACCATGGTATTTCTTATTATAGATGCCATATCTGATATAAGGCATATGTTGAACATGACAATTGTAATGTCGTTGCATCTCAAATACACAAATAAATGTCACCAAAAAAATTTCAAGTACAAAACTAAACATTGAAACAATGACAATAAGTTGCTTTTTGAAACTGTCCAATCTCCAGAAACACCGAAAGAACAGCTAGCCTTCAGAAGTATAATCAGACATACTGTTGTAGTTTACTACCACAAAGCCAAAATTCATTGACAATTTCGTTTCCACTAAAGAAATGAGGGTACCAATAGCATTGTTCAGGTTACTTCTTATACTGCTTTACCTCTTTAATAACTCCATCGGCAAGCGAATCAACATCATTGTTCTTGCCAAAAAACTTTACAAATTTCATTTCAGGACTCATCAAGTATCTGGAAATATTATCAAGTTAGTATTCATCATTCAACAAGAAACATCCTTTATAAGAGCAATATAATCCTGCAGATGCAACTACATATCTGCAAATGAATACGCATAACTGGAAAGGGTAACCAGGACAATGAAACTATCTGGCTACGCAAGCTAATTGCTAAACAAATAGCCAAAATATCCAATATCTTGGATGATGACACTAATAACCGAAACACAAATGGAAATTGATTAGAAATGTTCAATTTTTCTATTAATTCAATATGGTCAAAAGTTATTGATATATCTCTAGGACCATAGACTTCTAAGTTCTAAATAAGATGGATGTACATGAGTGCATGGCGTGCATGTGAATAATAGTTAACAGTCAATCATGATGGGTATATTTCAAAGAAAGGTCATTCACAACTTTATGGACATTACCTCCACTATTTCTACGCTCATCCTTGTCATTGAAATATTTCAAGGATTAGATCATCCATAAATTTCATTTCCAATTATCAAGACAAGATTCCAAATTCATAGACAGACTACTAGCATACAGCACCAAGAGCAATTGGTAAAACAGAATGCCGTATATATTGAAGCACAAACAGTATCACATACATAACTATGGAGTGATCAACAAGATAATCTGAGTCTTCCTCTGCTGTCTTCATGTAATAAACACGATATGCACGAGCAACATTCTTGATCTCATCTGGGCTACCAGTTAATCCAATTAACTTTGGATGAAATTCTGAAAAGTATAAATTAACACAATGACCTTAGAATTCAGTAACTGATATAATAAATCAAGCTATGTATCCCACCTCCCCCTCCACATCCAGGAAAAAACAAATACGAAACAAAAACAATAGACCATAAAAGTAATTTAAGAAGTATAACGCCAAGCACCTTTGACATATTCACCCACTTGTTCAACAGTATCCCTCTCAGGATCAACAGAGATAAAAACCGGTACAGTTTCAATTCCAGCTTTCTCCTCTGCAGGGAACCAAAAGAGCATGGATATGATTACCATTAGTACATTATCACAAGAACAAAAGTTGAAGATTGAAAAATTGCAATGTTCTTTCTTAACAGCCATTGGTTAAATCAATTTGCCAAAAACAAAAAGCACTTGCAATTTCATTTTAATCGCTATCCCATTAAATCTCAACAGCTCAACCACACTCCAGACATGTACCTCTCATGAATTTCATTATTTCAGACATCACTTGGTATTTTGATTGCTCTTTGACCACTATAATGAGAATAAGAGCATATTTTGCTCTGTATAGTATGAAACTTAGCTTGACATACACCAATAAATCACCTACAAAAACTTACTTATTTTATCAACAGCAGCTGCTAACTTCTGTAGTTCCTCTGGACAGATATCTGGGCAGTGAGTAAAGCCAAAATATAACAAAGTCCACTTTCCCAAGAAATCCTTTTCAGTTACATGTTTTCCGTGATGGTTGACAAGGTGAAATGGACCCCCAATTGCAGCTGTTCCTACAGAAGGTCCCTGCTTAACAGCCTCTGTATTAGAACGTATCCCTGCAGCAATAAAAGTTGAATTAATAGATGGAAGAAGAAAACATCACGTTACCTCAGAATCAAATTGAATGAAACAAGAAACGGGACTATTTGATATGATTTGATAAAACACAAATAATGTGGCACTGTATATCCTGTACACAAACTTGACCCTGCTAAGGTTCTAACAAATACACAATGAAACATGCCACAGTTTTTTTAACAACCACACAAAAAGATACATATCTACTTTTACATTATAAATTTATAAATTAAAATACACAACTTGCAGAATGAAATTCTATCCCTCTCTACTCTCTCAATTAAACATTCTCACTTTTATTCTCTTCTCTCCTTTAGATGTACATTTCACATACTACTCCAGCAACTAACCCAAAAATTTATCTCAACCATCTCAAACTTTATACTTGATTTTCTTAACTGTCTATGTCTTTTGATCTACTCTATTATACGTGGTATCTTATTTCTAAATTGAATTTCAATAACTTTTTATAAAACAATGTCTCAATAGTAAAAGATAATCTTATATCACAATTTAAATTGTTTATTGTAAATCCAAAATATAATTTATATATTCATAGATGTTTATTTATTATGAATTTTAATTGTAATACAATTAATATACTAACAAATATTTATTTATTATGAAATTAACTACATAAAAATAAACATTCATCCTGCAAAATGCACAAACTAAACTACCAGCAACAATATAAGCAAACAATAAACATGCCATTAACAAAGACACCACCACATTCCTAACCACAAAAACTAAACTCACCATAGTAATCTACCTTCAATATGTCGTTTCTTTTCCCTGTCATAGTAGAACACCAATCCAGCTCCAGTGAGCACCAGCAAGAGAAAGCTCAACCAAGAAACAGGCTGCAAACGGATTATAAAATCAACTCAGAACTCCAAACCCATCACATAAAATTCACATTAACTGAAAAAAAAATGCTCAAGGAAGAAAAATCACATTGCTAACAATAATAACTTTAGATATATACACACCCCTCCACGAACGGATTTCCCAGCATCACTTTTCTGACCCTCATCTCCTCCACTCCCAGACTCTTTCCCTTGGCCAGAACCATCTTTTGCAGAGTGATCTGAATCTGATGCTGGTTTTTCTCCACTAACATTAGCAGCAGGAGGAGAAGAAGAAGAAGATAGAAACCTTTGACACAACCTCAACGACCCATTTCCATAACTTTGATTCCGAACCTAGAAATTCAACAGAAAGTGAATCACAATGAGAATTGGAGCTGACCCAATTGAGATGGGAGAAGAAGAACGAGAGATAGAATCAAAGCAATGAACTTTATGTTTAAAAATTGATTTTTTTTTAGGGGTGAATGACAATGAAAGGAAAATAAACCTTGTAAGGGTGATGGAGTGGTTGAAGATGAGAAGAGAAGGGTGGTGAAAGCGTGGAGGGTCTGCCTTGGCGAAGAAGGTGTGAGAAGAGAAGGCGCGTGGAATAGCGAAATTGGTTGGCTTTGGTGGATACGATGGATGCCATTAGAGGAATTCTGTGAAAACCTTAACCTTAAACCTTCACAGACAAAGGACAAGGATTTAGTAGTTGGAAAATGCTTCCTCAAGTTGCATTTAACAATGCTTTTTTAAAAAATCAAAATTTTCATCACACTCTTTTTAATACATTTTTTTATTAATCAAAATTTACTAAAAAATATAAACGGTGGTTTATAATACATTTTTATAAAACTAAAATGTTTTAAAAAAATTAAAAGAAAGCTGCTACCTCAGCAACTAACGGTGGTTTTAAATGAAACCGAAAAAGAAATAAATATTAGTAACTAAGATGGATCAATTTTTTAAAAATAAAATGAAGGTGAAATGTTAAAAAATTCAAGGATTAAAATATAATTAACCTGAAACCATTACTAGAGTTTAGAGTAGAATCCATTAAATAAGTTCTTCCAAAAATATTTTCATAAGAATAAAATAAGAAAATAAATTAAATTAAATTTTTATCGCAAAATAAAATTAATTTATGTATCCCGAATTTTAAAACATTAAATTACAGAGTTTTATAAAAATTAAATAATAAGTTAATTTTAATTTACAACATAAATTTAATTTGTTATACTTTTTATATAAGTGCTTATGGAAAAAGAATATCCAAAGAAGGCTCATCAATGAAGAATCAAAATTTAAGTTCTTATTATAAACTCTACATTTTCAATTTTAAAAATTTGTAAAATTTGGAAAATACATTAGGAACTAGGAAGTATAGCCTGGCACCTTTTATTAATTTAGGGTTAAGAGTTATAATGTCTTTTCTCAAAATCACACTCTTATCTATGGTCAACATCATTGGACACCACCACCTCAAGGTACTCTATAATGTTAGGCAAAAATAACAAATGGGGGCAATTTTACAAATTATTTATTAAAAAGAGACTCTTTTGCAATTATTTCCGGGGGTCTATTTTTTTTATTAAAAAGCGCCCCCAGACAGGCACCTCCACTGTACACGTGACACGTGCACTGCATGTAGTGCCCCAGCTGCTTGCGCTACTGCGAACTCAGGACAGCTACGATTTCCGGCGCTTTCTATAAATAGAGGTCAAGATGTGGCGAGTGGCCGTGTGATGCTGATCAATGTCACAATAGGTGTAATCGCGATATGCTTCT